>NC_073236.2:74240000-74557500 GCF_029281585.2 Gorilla gorilla gorilla | reverse complement strand
GAGAAATAAAAGCATATGTCCATATGAAAACTTGTACAGCAGCATTATTTATAACAGCAAAAAAGTGGAAATGACCCAAATGTCCATCAACTGATGAATGGATAAATAAAATATGGTATACTCATACAATAGAATATTATTCAGCAATAAAAAGACAGGAAGTACTGATACATACCACAACATGGATGAACTTTAAAAACACTACACCAAGTGAAAGAAGCCAGTCAGAAAAGGAGCCATATAGTATATTATTCCATTTATATAAAATGTCCAAGACAGGGCCAGGAGCAGTGGCTCATGCCTGTAATCCCAGTACTTTGGGAGGCCAAGGCGGGAGGATCACCTGAGGTCAGGAGTTCGAGACCAGCCTGATCGATATGATGAGATGCCATCTCTACTAAAGATACAGAAATTAGCTGGGTGTGGTGGCATGTGCCTATATTCCCAGCTACTCGGGAGGCTAAGACAGGAGAATCGCTTGAACCCGGGAGGCAGAGATTGCAGTGAGCCAAGATCGTACCATTGCAGTCCAGCCCGGGCAACAAGAGCAAAACTCCATCTCAAAAAAAAGAAAAAAAAAAATGTCCAGGACAGGCAAATCTAAAGAGACAGAAAGTATATTAGTAGTTGCCTAGGTCTCAGGGGATGGGAGAGTTAGGGGTGATGGCTAAGGGGTATGTGGTTTCATTTGGGGGTAATAAAATATTCTAAAATAGATTGTGGTGATGGTTGCACAACTCTGTGAACATACTAAAAGTCATCGAATTGTATACTTTAAATGGGTGAATTGCATGATATGCAAATTATATCTTAATAACTTTTTTTTTTTTTGTCGGAGTCGTGCTCTGTCACTCGGGCTGAAGTGCAGTGGTGCAATCTCGGCTCACTGCAACCCCCGCCTCCTGGGTTCAAGTGTTTCTCCTGCTTCAGCCTCCCGAGCAGCTGGGACTACAGGCACCTGCCACCATGCCCAGCTAATTTTTTTTTTTTTTTTAGTAAAGATGGGGTTTCACCATGTTGGCCAGGCTAGTCTGGAGCTCTTGACCTCATGTGATCTGCCCACCTTGGCCTCCCAAAATGCTGGGATTACAGGCATGAGCTAATAAAGCTATTTTTAAAAAACAGAAGTAAATGAGTTATAAATTTCCAAAAGGAAATTGATAAAATAATTCAAAATACCAAAGAAAATAGTGCTTGCAGGTAACTTTACCTAAAAGACAATGAGAAGCTTTGAAAAATTATTAGTTAATCCTGTAAGATGTTTGAACAGTGAGAATATTAAAAATATTGATAATGGTATTTTTCTACTTGATCATTTTCTCTCTCTCCTTTTACTCTTACCAAATCACATTTTTATCTCTTTGTATGTCTTATGCTATATTGATTTCAAAATCCTTTTCATTTCAAACAAAATTCCATGAACAAAGGACATAGAAACAAAGGAAAATAATTATTTTATTGTATATGTCTAAATTCAAATTACTACAAATTGACATAATATAAAAAATAATTCTATTTGCTAAGAAAAAACAAAATAGGGCTTCATCATTTGACTCTACTCTCAGAAAAACCTATAATGTTAATTAAAAAGTCTAACTTTTATCTCTTGTTTTATCTTTGAATTGGTTTCTTAATGGGAATAACAACCCCAGACAGCCATATGAAGTTAAGGAAACTGTTTTTAAAAATCTACTTGTCTGTGCTGTCTGAGAATTATATATATATATATATATATATATGTCTTCTTTGATTAGATCTAAATTCTCTAACCAAATTACGTGTTTTTATTTCTGAACTCTCCCTTTATCATTAGCAACTGTCACAATTTCAGAGTTGTTAACAATTTGGTTGTACTTTATGTAAGCCTTTTAACTTTAAGCTTATTTATATCAGTTCCTCTTACTCTAATAACACTTGAGAATTTATGTATGCTATATTTATTTTTTCCTCAATCCCATATATATCACTTTCATGCTTCTTTAAGTGATGTGCTGTAGAAACCAAAACTGATGCTAGAAAAACCTTATTAAGCAAATAATATATTTTACTCTCTCTAAACCTTTTGTAGTTATTTTACATTATCTTCTCAGCTCATCCCAACTGATAAAATTCCTTCACTGAGGCTTAGGTCTTTGTTATTTTGAGATCAGGGCATTCAAGAATCAGGAACAGCTGTAAAATATATACGGAAGGAACGGAAAAGAAGGAAAGCAATGACAACATGAGCCTAGAAGGATGGAAAAGCATGTTCTGATTAATGGACACTGAGAAAGTAGTTATTGAAAATGACAGAAAGGCATGCTCTTGGCACTGTGAAGCCTTTTTTCTCTGCACAAGAACTAAGAGGCTCCAAGCTGAGATATGGGAAACATAACAAAACAAGAAAGCATACCAAAAGAGAGAGAAGAGGATGAGAGCAGAAACAAGGAAGATTCGAAACAATGAGCAAAAAGTAACACAGAAGGCTACAAACAGGGAACAGAGGAGCAAAGAATCTGGTAGAGATAGTCCTGAGCAAACGAAGTTGAATCTAGCCACCTCAGGAGAGGAAAAAAGGTAAAAATGGTGGAAAGGTGGCATAGGCCTCAGCCCAGGGAGGGTCAGGGGCTGAATGGGAAGGGAGGGAGTATCAGCAGAAAACACTTTGATATTTTTAGCACTGAGGTTAGGACAACTCCATAGTTTGGGCTGAGGTGGAGAAAAGCAGATGGGGAAAAGGTTCATAGACGGTTGCGATATTACTCATTTCTAATCCTAACATTTCCTTTATTATATGATCCCCACCCCCTTTATTACAGGAGTAATAAATTCAACAAAATTATAAAGATGGGAAATTGCATGGCGTAAGGGAGGAGAGGGAGTAGATGAATTTAGTTATAATGGAAGGTTCATGTAGGGGAGTGGTGCCAGGGAAGACTAGAAATCCACGGCAGAGGCAGATTGTGAGAGTCCTCAGATGTCAGGGCAAGGAACTGGGCTCCAGCAAGGAAGGAGTAAGGAAGGATTTTCAGCAAGTATGTGAAATGATGAACACAGTGTTTTAGGGAGATAAATTTACCAGCATAAGACATTCAGAATGGAGACGGAGGGAAGCCAGAGGCAAGAAAATTAGTTAGAAAGTTAAGGTGCTTATCGCAGAGAGCAAAGCCCTTAAAGATACGTACATAAAAAAATTCTGCTTCTGGGAATTTATATCCTAAGGAAATACTTATGCACACAAAGATTTCACTACTGAAGATGCTTATTGCAATGTTGCTATAAAACATTTATAAACATCTATAAAATTTTTCTGAAAACACTTTTAAGAGCAATCTTTAGCAGCTAAATCTTTGCACACATTCTTCATTATTTCTTTTTTTGGGGGGGCTAGGGGGGAAAGGAGTTTTGCTCTTGTTGCCCAGGCTGGAGTGCAATGGCACAATTTCGGCTCACTGCAAGCTCCGCCTCCTGGGTTCAAGCAATTCTCCTTCCTCAGTCTCCCAAGTAGCTTGTATTACAGGCATGTGCCACCATGCATGGCTAATTTTTGTATTTTTAGTAGACGCAGGGTTTCACCATGTTGGTCAGGCTGGTCTCAAACTCCTGACCTCAGGTGATCCACCCGCCTCGGCCTCCCAAAGTGCTGGGATTACAGGCGTGAGCCAGTGCGCCCGACCCATTATTTCTTAAAGTTTTATCTATAAAAACTTCCAACCTTGCTAATAAAAACAAATCATTATGATCTTTTGATCCACAATACTAAAATGACTAACAAAAATATAGCTATATAGACACACACACACACACACACATGCACACACACACACACAACAGCATGAACTTCTAAAGACAGAACTAACAATGCATGCTCAAATGTATTGGTATTAAAATTGAGTTGAAACTACAGTCTCCTGTCGATATTGGAGGTTTCTTCCATGATCACCAACTAAATTGCCATGGGAGCAGAGAAGGTAGCATAAGGGAGCAGGGCAAGGAGGGTGAGAAAGCTTCAGAGGGGATGCTCTGGGGAAATTACTTTATTTTTCTCATTTTTATATCTTATCTCTAAACTACACTGTAAATTCAATGAAAGTAGGGACATAATACCATCTGGATGAGGAATGAAAATGAGGCCAGGCCAGTGGCTCACTACTGTAATCCCAGCACTTTTGGGAAGCTGAGGATTGTTTGAGCTCAGGAATTTGAGACCAGCCTGGGTTACATAGTGAGACCCTGTCTCTACTAAAAATTAAAAAAAAAAAAATTAGCCGGGTATGGTGGCATGTGCCTGTAGTTCCAGCTACTCAGGAAGCTGAGGTGGGAGGATCACTTGAGCCCAGGAGTTTGAGGCTGCAGTGAGCTATGATTATGCCACCATACACCAGCTGGGAGTGAAGAGCGAGACTCTGTCTCAAAACTCCTGTTTATATTTAGATTACCTAAGCATGACTGTTGCAAGGGAGATGGAATTACCCTGATTGAATTAAACCAGTCAGAGACCTCTCTTGGAGCCAGAGATGGGGATCCATCCATATGCCCCCCAAGTCTTGTGGCTGCTACATTATAAGCAATGAGTGAATAGATGTTGGTAAAATGTATATACATATATATGTATTTTTTGAGACAGAGTCTCGCTCTGTCGCCCAGGCTGGAGTGCGGTGGTGCCATCTCAGCTCACTGCAAGCTCCGCCTCCTGGGTTCATGCCATTCTCCTGCCTCAGCCTCCCGAGTACCTGGGACTACAGGCGCCCGCCACCACGCCTGGCTAATTTTTTGCATTTTTAGTAGAGACGGGGTTTCACCATGTTAGCCAGGATGGTCTTGATCTCCTGACCTCATGATCTGCCCGCCTCGGCCTCCCAAAGTGCTGGGATTACAGGCGTGGGCCACCACGTCCGGCCAGTAAAATGTATATTTTAAAGATGAAATTGAAGCTTATCATGGCAGAATTCAAATGTCAAGATAAACTGCAATGTCTTGTAAAAAAACTTTGCAGACGTGATCATGGAACAGCTGACAGTAATTTGAATAATCTTGAAAAATAGATTAAATATTGTTATAGACATTTGTAGACAATATTAAAAGGTGTGGGTGGGGATGGTAAGACATAGATGGGAGATCAACTGTAACAACAAATATATCAAATCAACCCGTTGGACAGTGGTTCTCAACTTCTGAGTATTAGTAAGGCATTTTAAAATACTACAGTTTTGTATAGCATATGTTACTAGATAAAAAGTGTTACTCAAAGTAATACTAAATAAGTCAGCAATAATTATAAGGTAATGGCTACTGCAGGATAAACATGCATAACACTGTTAATAAAGAATTAGTATGTAGTGGACAGCTGTTGGTTTTACTTCTCAGCATCCATTCACCATTTTTCTGGGAAAACAGCATGCCAGAATGCCCTCAGAATGCCTTCTCAATCCTTGTGGTTTGAGGCTCGGGATGCTCCCTAAATCAATAAGCAACTCCCAACCCCTTGGCTACAGATTGGTCCAATGATGAGCATGTGGCCCAAATCTGGACAATAAGAGTGAGGACTAGGAGGAGATAGAGCAAGATGGCCGAAGAGACACCTCCAGCAATTGTCCCCTCACAGGAACACCAAATTGAACAATTATCCACACAAAAAAGCACCATCATAAGAACCAAAAATCAGGTGAGCAATCACAGTACCTGGCTTTAATATTACATTAAGAAAAGATATACCGAGGAAAGTAAGAAAGACAGTCTTGAATCACCTATAACACCCATCTCTCATCCCCCAGCAGCAGCCATACAGTGCAGAGGGAGACTCTGTGCACTTGGGGGAGGGAGATTGCAATGATTGTGAGACTTTGTTGGAACTCAGTGCTGTCGTGTCACAGTAGAAAGCTACATGGGGCAGAACCTAGCAGCCACCCATAGAGGAAGCATTTAGGCCAGTCCTAGCCAGAGGAAAATAGTCCAGCCCAGCAGTCAGAACCTGAGTTCTGGCAAGGCCCACCACCATTGGCTAAAGTGCTCTGGGGTTCTAAATATAATTGAAAGGAAATCTAGGCCACAAGGACTGCAATACCTGGGCAAGTCTTGGTGCTGTGCTGGGCTTAGAGCCAGTGGACTTGGGATGCATGTGACATAGTGAGACACCAGCTGGGGCAGCCAATAAAGTGCTTGCATCGCCTTTCCCCCAACCTCAGGGAGCACAGCTTGCAGCTCCAGGAGACACTCCTTCCCTCTTCTTGAGGAGAGGGGAGAGTAAAGAGGACTTTGTCTTGCAACTTGGGTACCAGCTCAGACATAGCAGGACAGGGCACCAGGTGGAGTCCTGAGGTCCCCATTCCAGGCCCTATTTCCTAGACAACATTTGTAGACACACCATTGGCCAGAAGGGAACCCACTACCTTGAAGAGAAGGGCCCATCCCTGGTAGAATTAATCACTTGCTGACTAAACGGTCCTTGGGCCCTGAATAATTAGCAGTGGTAGCCAGACAGTACTTGTCATGAGCCATGGGTGAAACTCAGAGCCATGCTAGCTTCAGGTGTGACCCAACACATTCCTAGCTGTGGTGGCTACAGGGAGAGTCCCCTTCTGCTTGAGGAAAGGAAAGAAAACAGTAAAGGGGACTTTATCGTGCAGCTTGGGCACCAGCTCAGCCATGGTGGGGTAGAGCAACAAGTGGGCTCTTGGGGTCCCCAGCTCCAGGTGTTGGCCCCCGGACAGCATTTATGGACCTGCCCTGGGCCAGAGGGGAACCCACTGCCCTGATGGGAGAGACTCGGGCCTGGCAGCATTCATCAAAAGCTTACTGAAGACGCCTTGAGACTTGAATGAACATCAGGGGTAGCCAGGCAGTATTTACTGTGGGTTTGAGGCAGTTTTGGCCATAGGGAGAGACTCCCCTGCTTCAGGAAAGGGAAAAGAAGAATGGGAAGGACTTTGTCTTGTGGCTTTGGTGCCAACGCAGCCACAGTAGAATAGAGTACCAGATAGACTCCTCAGGTTCCCAACTCTAGGCTTTGGCTCCTGGATGGCATCTCCGGACCCACCTGGGGTTGGGGGGAGCTTGCTGCCCTGAAGGAAAGGACAAGCCTGGCTGGATTTGCCAGCTGCTGATTGTAGAGCCTTTGGTCCTTGAGTGGACATAGGCAGTAGCCAGGCAGTGGTCACTGCAGGCCTTGGGAATGACTCAGTACTGTGCTGACTTTGGGTTTAACCCAGCACAGTCCCAGTGGTGGTGGCCACAGGGGTGCTTATGTCACCCTTCCCCCAGCTCCAGGCAGCTCAGCACAGAGAGAGAGAGAGAGAGAGAGAGAGAGAGAGAGACTCTGTTTAGGGGAAAATAAGGGAAGGGAACAAGAGTCTCTACCTGGTAATCCAGAGAATTCTCCTGGATCTTACCTAGATCATCAAGGAGGTACTTCTATAGGTCTACAGGATTCACAATGTTACTGGGCTTGGGTGTCCCCTAAAGAAGATATGGCTACAGTGACCAAAGACATAGATCACAACATCCAAGTCTTTTTGAATACCTGAAAAGCCTTCCCAAAAAGGGTGGGTACAAATAAGCCCAGACTGCTTACAATAAATACCTAACTTCAATGCCTAGACACTGAAAAATATCCACAAGCATCACAACGATCCAGGAAAACAAGACCTCACCAAATGAACTTACTAAGGCACCAGTGACCAATTCCAGAGAGATAGAGATATGTGACCTTTCAGACAGAGAATTCAAAATGGCTGTTTTGAGGAAGCTCAACAAAATACAAGATAACACAGAGAAGGAATTCAGAATCCTATCAGATAAATTAAACAAAAGAAAGAAATAACTTAAAAGAATCAAGCAGAAATTGTGGTGTTGAAAATGCAATTGACCTAATGAAGGATGCATCAGAGTCTCTCAACAGCAGGATAGATCAAGTAGAACAAATTAGTGAGCTTGAAAAGGTTAAACCAAAAAAGAGTAGGAGTAGCTATACTTGTATTATACAAAGTAGATTTCAAGACAAAAACTATAAAAAGAGACAAAGAAGGTCACTATGTAATAATAAAGGAGTCAGTTCAGCAAGAGGATATAACAATTGTATATATATATATATATGCACCCAACACTGGAGCACCCAGGTTTATAAAGCAACTATTACAAGAGCTAAAGAGAAAGATATACCCCAATACATTAATAGCTGGAGACTTCAACACTCCACTTTCAGCACTGGACAGATTATCCAGACAGAAAATCAACAAAAAATATTGGATATAATCTGCACTATCAACCAAATGGACCCAATAGATAGGCATAGAACATTTCATCCAACAGCTACAGATTACATATTCTTCTGCTCAGCATATGGATCATTCTCAAGGATAGACTGTATGTTAGGCTACAAAACAAGTCTTAAAGCATTAAAAAAATTGAAAATAATATCAAGTATCTTCTCTGACAACAATGGAATAAAACTAGAAATCAATAACAAGAGGAATTTTGGAAACTATACAAACACATGGAAATTAAATAATATGCTCCTGAATGACCGGTGAGTCAATAAAGAAATTAATAAAGAAATTTAAAAAGTTATTAAAACAAATGAAAACAGAAACACAAGATACCAAAATCTATGGGATACAGCAAAAGCAGTACTAAAAGGAAAGCCTACAGCAATAAGTGCCTACATCAAAAAAGTAGAAAAACTTCAAATAACCTAACAATGCATCTTAAAGAAGTAGAAATGCAAGAGCAAACCAAACCCAAAATTAGTAGATGAAAAGAAATAGTTAACATCAGAGCAGAAATAAATCAAATTGAAATGAAAAAAATACAAAAGATCAATGAAATAAGACGTTGATTTTTTGAAAAGAAAAACAAAACTGACAGACGGTTAATGTGACTAAGAAAGAGAGAAGACCCAAATAAATAAAATCTGAGATAAAAAAGGAGACATTATGACTGATACCATAGAATTTCAAAGGATCATTAGCGGTTACTATGAGCATCTATATGTCAATAAATTGGAAAATTTAGAAGAAATTGGTAAATTCCTGGACACATACAACCTAGCAAGATTGAACCATGAAGAAATAAAAAATCTGAACAGATGAATAACATGTAATGAGATTAAAGCCATAAAAAAAAGTCTCCCAGCAAAGAAAAGCGCAGGACCCGATGGCTTCACTGCTGAATTTTACTAAATATGTAAAGAAGAACTAGTACCAATCTTATTCAGATTATTCCAGATTCAATCTTGTTCAGATTATAGAGGAGGAGGGAATACTTCTGAACTCATTCTACAAGGTTAGTATTACCCTGATACCAAAATCAGACAAAGGTGCCTCAAAAAAATAAAGCTACTGGCCAATATTCCTGATAAACATTGATGCAAAAATCCTCAACAAAATACTAGCAAACCAAATTCAACAACGTAACAAAAATATCATTCATCATGACCAAGTGGGATTTATCCAAGGGATGCAATGATGGTTCAACATATGCAAATCAATCAATGTGATCTACCAACAGAATGAAAGACAAAAGCCATATGATCATTTCAATTAATGCTGAAAAAGCATTCAATAAAATCCAACATCTCTTCATGATAAAACTCTCAAAAAACTTGGTATAGAAGGACCATATATTGACACAATAAAAGCCATATATGATAGACCCACAGCTAGCATCATACTGAATGAGGAAAAACTGAAAGCCTTTCTGTGAGATCTGGAACATGACAAGGATGCCCACTTTTACCACTGTTATTTAATATAGTACTGGAAGTCCTAGCTAGAGCAATGAGATAGAGAAAGAAATAAAGAACATCCAAATTGGAAAGAAAAAAGTCGAATTATCCTTGTTTGCGAGTGATATAGTCATATATTTGGAAAAACCTAATGACTCCATCAAAAATTATTAGAATTGATAAATTCAGTAAAGTTGCAGGATACAAAATCAAACATACAAAAATCAGTAGCATTTCTATACGCCAACAGTGAACAGTCTGAAAGAAAATTTAAAAAGGAATCCCATTTACAATAGCTACAAACAAAATAAAATGCCTAGGAATAAACTTAACCAAAGAAGTGAAAGATATCTACAGTGAAAACTATAAAACATTGGTGAAATAAATTCCCAGCCTGGGCAAAATAGTGAGACACTGTCTCTACAAAAGATTTTAAAATTTAGCTGGACATGGTGGTGTACAGCTGTAGTCCTAGTTACTTGGGAGGCTGGGGTGGCAGGATCAGTTGAGCCCAGGAGTTCAAGTATAAGGCTGCAGTAATCTATGATCATGCCATTGCACTCCAGCCTGGGTGATAGAGCAAGATTCTGTCTCCAAAAAAAAAAAAAAAAAGGAAAGATATTTAAGAGGACACAAAAAATTGAAAGATATTTCATGTCCATGGATTGGAATAATCAATATTGTTAAAATGTCCATACTGCCCAAAGCAATCTATAGATTCAGTGCAATCCCTATCAAAATACTAATGACATTCTTCATGGAAATTGAAAAAAAAAAAAAAAACAAAAAAGAAAAACCTAAAATGTATATGGAACCACAAAAGACCCAGAATAGCCAAAGCCACCCTGAGCAGAAAGAACAAAACTGGAGGAATCACATTACCTGACTTAAAATTTTTTTAATCACAAAACTAACTTTATTATATTTTTCCCACTTAGATTTCTACGTTAAGTATCATCACTGTCCCAGTGACTTCTGGTTCTTCTTTTCTTGATGCACACAATGTCCTCAGACTTCTTTGGATTTTCTGCACATCTCTTGACACTCCACGTTACTCTCCACTCAGAGTCACTCTCCAAAGTGCTTGCTGCAGACTGGCTTTTAGTCTTTCTTGATCTCTCAAACACATGGAGTCTGAATTTCTTGCTTCTTCTTTCCCTTTCTGACTCTGCATGTGAACCCCTGCACTCTTGTCCCCTCTGTTCTACCTGACTTAAAATTATATTATAGAGCTAGGCCTGGTGGCTCATGCCTGTAATCCCAACACTTTGGCAGGCCGAGGCAGGAGGATCGCATAAGCCCAGGAGTTTGAAACCAGCCTGGGCAACATAGCAACACCCTGTCTCAAAAAAATTTTTTTAAATTATATTACAGAACAGTAGTAACCAGAACAGCAAGGCATAAAAACAGACATGTTGACAAATGAAACAGAATAGCGAACCCAGAGATAAATCCATACATCTACAGTTAACTCATTTTCAACAAAGGTGCCAAGAACATATGCAGAAGAATGAAACTAGATACCTATCTCTCACCATATACAAAAATCAAATCAAAATGGATTAGAGCCTTATCTAATCATAATGAGTCATGGGAAAATACTTCTCTTCAAGTAACTTAGAACCTAGAATGATATAGGATGGAGAATTGCTGACATCGTCTTACCACCTCAAAGTAAATCCTGCCTGAAATAAAACCAACACGGTGGAAACGTAGCCATGAGATGGAGAAGAGAGACTGCATCCTAATAGCATTATCTGAGTCCCTGGTCACACCATGCTTGAGGTCTACTCCTAAACCTTTCAGCCACATGTCAACAAATTCTGTATTTTGATTAAGCCAGTTTAATGTAATTTCATTAAGCTAATAGCTTGTTAGACTCCTCTTACAAACAAATACCATATGATCTCACTTACATGTGAAATCTCAAAAAATTTAACTCAGAAGCAGAGTAGAATAGTGGTTACCAGAGGCTGGGGGAATGAGAGGCAAATTAAGAGAGGTTGGTCAAAGGTTGCAAAATATCAGTTAGGCAAGAGGAATAAGTTCAAGAGATCTATTGCACCATATGGTGACCATGGTTAATAAAATGTATTGTATGCTTGACGATTGCAAAGAGAGTAAATTTTAAGTGCTGTCACCACAAATAAATGATAAATATGTGAGGTAATACATACACTAATTAGCTTGATTGAGCTCTTCCACAGTGTATACATATTTCAAAACATCAGGTTGTACACCATAAATATATACAATTATTATTTGTCAATTATAAATAAATAAATGGCACAGAGAGGTTGATTGTAAATGGAAGAAAAAATAAACCATGTAAACAAAAAGTCTAAGAAAGCTGAAGTTTTTATATTAACATAAGATAAAATAAACCTCAAGACAGGAATACCAGCTGGGTGTGGTCACTCACACTTGTAATCCCAGCACTTTGGGAGGCCGAGGCGGGAGGATCAAGACCAGCCTAGGTAACATAGTGAGACTCAATCTCTACAAAAATAAAAAAAAACTAAAAATAGCCAGGCATGGTGGCACACACCCGTAGTCCCAGCTACTTGGGAGGCTGAGATGGGAGGATCACTTGAGCCTAGGAGCTCGAGGCTGCAGTGAGCTATAACTGTGCCACTGCACTGCAGCCTGGGCAACAGAGGGAGACCCTGTCTTTAAAAAAAAGATAAGATCACCATTGTCAAAATTAATAAAATTGCATACTTTAAATAGATGCAGTATAGTCTTTGCAAATTATTCCTCAATAACATATTTTTAAAGTAAAAGAAAAAATTATTTCAACTTGGGTACTTTTCAGTACTATGTTCATCATTAAGTATGATGCTTAAGAAAATTCACGATAATATTTTAAAATGCTTATGTATGTAAATGGAAAAATGAGACACGAAATTATATAATTTCATCTCAATTATGAAAATCAAATCAGAAGAGACATAGAAAAATACTAGAAGAAAATGTTGCCGGGTGCGGTGGCTCATGCCTATAATCCCAGCACTTTGAGAGGCCAAGGCAGGCAGATCACTTGAGGTCAGGAGTTCGAAACCAGCCTGGCCAACGTGGCAAAACCCTGTCTGTACTAAAAATACAAAAATTAGCCGGGTGTGGTCATGCGCACCTGTAATACCGGCTACTCGGGAGGTTGAGGCAGGAGAATCGCTTGAACTTGGGAGGCGGAAGTTGAAGTAAGCTGAGATCGTGCCACTGCACCCCAGCCTAGGCAACACAGCAAGACCCTGTGTCAAAAAAAAAAAAAAATGAAGAAGAAGAAGAAAAAGAAAAATATTAGAAGAAAATGTATCTAAACTTTAACAATGGGTAGTAGGTAGGGGGTTATAAACTCTATTTTTTTCTCTTACTTTTCTGAGCTTCTAAACTCTCCCCATGACATGTTTTCTGTTACTTTTATAATAAAACACCTTACATTTTATTATAAAACTTATTAAACATATTAAAAATATACCTAGAGAAGAGTAGGATGCACTCCTATATATTTATATCCCAGATTCAATCATCATCGAGATTTTGCCCCATTTGCTGAATCTATCCTTTTTTTCCTGAAGTATTTTAAAGCAAATTCCAGACATCATATCATTTCACCTACAAGTACTTGGTAAGAATCTTTTTTTTTTTAATGGATATTTTCTGTCATTACCACAATGCCTTTATAGTACTTACCTAAATTAACAATAATCCCTTGGTATCTTCTAATACCATCTAATCCACATAATCCTACTTTCAAAATTGTCTCTAAATATCTTTTTTAAGTTGGTTTATTCAAATTCAGGCACAAAGAAGGTCTATATTATTACAATTGGTTGTTTTGTTTCTTAGATTTCTTTTCATTTAGAGAAGATTCCCCCTCCCCGCCGACACACACATGCGCACCTGAGTGCACACACACACATGCACGCACACACAGCATTAATCATGTCAACGATTTGTTGCAAAAACTGTGTTAACCGTTGTACAGAATATTATGCATTATGGGTGTGTGTATTTGCTTCCCTGTGGTATCATTTAACTTATTCCTCTACCCTTTTTATTTCCTCTAAATGGAAGTTAGCTCTAAAAATCCAATTTATTCTGGTTCAACATTTTTGGCAGGAATACTTTATAGGTAATGCTCTGAAAACTCTTGTGTTTAAAATAAATATTTATCTCAACATGCCGGAATTAGTCTCAAATCAAGAAGACTAAATTAACCAGAATAAGATTTTAAAAGACTCTGTTTTAGGCTTAAACATTAAATCGCAAAGTAAAATTGAAGACACCTGGATAAGCATTTGGGAAAGAGACCAGAAAATTTTAACTGAACATGAGTTCAAAATAAGAAAACTGTATGAGCCAGGTGCGGTGGCTCATGCCTGTAATCCCAGCACTTTGGGAGGCCGAGGCAGGCGGATCACGAGGTCAGGAGATCGAGACCATCCTGACTAACAAGGTGAAACCCCATCTCTACTAGAAATACAAAAATTAGCTGGGCGTGGTGGTGGGCGCGTGTAGTCCTAGCTACTCAGGAGGCTGAGGCAGGAGAATGGCGTGAACCCGGGAGGCAGAGCTTGCAGTGAGCCGAGAATGCACCACTGCACTCCAGACTGGGCAACAGAGTGAGACTCCGTCTCAAAAAAAAAAAAGAAAAGAAAAGAAAACTGTATGATATAATTGGTTAAAGGTAATGCTTCACTGCACTTTTCTAGTATATCCTTTGTAGGTGGTGAAACAGGTTTTTGTTTTTGTTTTTTGGAGAGTCTTGCGTCTTGCTCTATCGCCCAGTGGTATGGCCTCGCTCACTGCAACCTCTGCCTCCCGGGATCAAACGATTCTCCTGCCTCAGTTTCCTGAGTGGCTGGAATTACAAGCACTTGCCACCATGTCCAGCTTTTTTTTTTTTTCTTTTCTTTTTGTACTTTTAGTAGAGACGTGGTTTCGTCATGTTGGCCAGGCTGGTTTGGAACTACCAACCTCAGGTGATCTGCCCACCTCAGCCTCCCAAAGTGCTGGGATTACAGGTGTGAGCCACCTCGCCTGGCCTTGGTGAAACAGTTTTTTGTTTGTTTGTTTGTTTTAGACAGGGTCTCACTCTGTTGCCCAGCTGGAGTGCAGTGGCAAGATCTTGGCTCACTGCAGCCTCTGCCTCCCGGGTTCAAGCGATTCTCCTGCTTCAACCTCCCAAGTAGCTGGGATTACAGGACACGCCACCACACCAGGCTAATTTTTGTATTTATGGTAGAGACGGGGTTTCACCATGTTGGCCAGGCTGGTCTGGAACTCCTGACCTCAGGTGATCTGCCCGCCTCGGCCTCCCAAAGTGCTGGGATTACAGGCGTGAGCCTCTACATCCGGCCAATGAAACAGTTTTTTATCTGACTGCTGGAGGCAACCATGTGCTGCAGTGGATAATAATGCAGATGCTGGAGCTGGACATGATAGGTTTGACTAGCTATGTGACCTTTGGCAAGTAAGCTAACTTCTCGGTTTTCTCACCAATCCTAGTAATATTACAGTCAGTGCTCAGGAAATATTGACAGCTAGTATTTTTATTACTTCTAGGTCTAGGAAATACTACACTAGAAAAACTTGTATGTGCACAAGTCACATACGAGGATATTCACTGCAGCAAGCTTTATAACAGTAAAAAAAATCGAAATGTTCGTAAGTTGGGGAAGGGATAAATAAAATGTGACATATTAATATAATAGAATCCTATGCAGTATTAGAGGAACTAGTTCTCTATGTATTAGTTTGGATGGATCTCAAAATTGGAATGTTGAGTGAGCAGGCAAGTTTGCAGAATGACACTTTCGGGATGATACTACCTATAGAAAAGACACATACAGCAATCAATAGTATGAATTTTATATAGGAACATATATGCATTTAGTGGATACTTTTCAATTTGGCTTTTTAACTTTTTAATAATTATAAATAAACAGAAATTGCAAAAAATAGTACAGGGAGGTCCCATGTCCCCTTCATTCAGTTTCCCCCAGTGATAATATATTACATAAGCACAGTTCAATATCAAAACTATTAAATTGACATTGATATAATCCACAACCTCAAATTTCATGTTTTATATGCACTCATTTGTGTGTGTACTTCTATGCAATTTTATCATATATGTAACCACCACCACCACAGTCAAGATACAGAACTGCTTCATCATTGCAAAGATCCCTCATGCTACCTGTTTATAGTCATATCCATCCCACTCCCTGCCTCCCACATCCTAATGCCTGGCAACCACTAATTTGCTCTCCATCTCTATAATTGTGTCACTTCAAGAATGTTATAGAAATGGAAGTATACAGTATGTCAGTATGTAACTTTTTAAGAATGAGTTTTTAAAAACTTAGCATAATTACTTTGGGATCTATTCAAGTTGTGTGTATCAATAATTTCTTTCTTTTTATTGCTGTATAGTACTCCATGGGATGAATGTATCACATTTTGTTTAATCATTCATTCATTGAAGGACAAAAACTGGTTGTTTCCAGTTTTTGGTTATTGCAAATAGAACTGTTATGAACATTCATGCATACATTTCCATGTGAATAAATGTTTTCATTTCTCTGGGGTAAATGCCCAATTGTACAGTTGCTGGGTTGTATGGTAAGTGCACATCAGTTGTACAGTGCTGAGTTGTATGGTAAGTGTGTGTTTAGTTTTATAAGAAATGGTATTTTCCACCCTGAGTGTATCGTTTCACAGGCTGACCAGAAATATATGAGAAATACAGTTTCTGTATTTGGTATTTCAATAGCATTTGGCATTATTTTTAAAAATTTTAGTTATTCTAATATTTTAATAGGTATGTGGTGGTATATTGTTGTGGTTTTGTTCATTTTTTTGTTTGTTTTGGAGACAGAGTCTTGCTCCATTGTCCAGGCTGGAGTGCACCTTACAGCTCACTGCAGCCTCAATCTCCTGTGCCCAAGTGATCCTCCCACCTCAGCCTCCCGAGAAGCTAGGACTACAGGTGCATACCACCACGTCCAACTAATATTTAATTTTTTTGTAGAGATGAGGTCTCACTATGTTGCCCATGTTGGTTTCAAACTCCTGGGCTCAAATGATCCTCCCACCTCAGCCCCCCAAGTAGCTGGGATCACAGGTGTGAGCCACCATTCCCGGCTAATTTTTTATTTTTTGTAGAGATGGGGGCCTCACTATGTTGCCTGGGCTGGTCTCCAACTCCTGGGCTCAAATGATTTCTCTGCCTTGGCCTCCTGAAGTGCCGGGATTAAAGGTGTGAGCCACCATGCCCGGCCTCATTGTGGTTTTAATTTGCATTTCCTTAATGGCTCATGGTGTTGAACCTCTTTTCATGTGCATCTAATGAGTGTTTTTTCAAATGGTCTCTAAGAACTCATCATGACTTAAGGCAATACTACTTCTTGGGAAAGTGAGAGGAAACTGGGAGTGATACTGGGAAGAAAAAGGGACTCATGGTACATCTAAAATGCTCTATATGTTAAAAAGAGAACAAACTTGGCCGGGCGTGGTTGCTCAGGCCTGCAATCCCAGCACTTTGGGAGGCCGAGGCGGGCAGATCACCTGAGGTCAGGAGTTTGAGACCGGCTTGCACAACGTGGTGAAACCCTGTCTCTACTAAGAATACAAAAATTAGCCGGGCGTGTTAGTGGATGCCTGTAATCCCAGCTACTCGGGAGGTTGAGGCAGGAGAATATCTTGAACCCGGGAGGCAGAAGTTGCAGTGAGCTGAGATCAAGCCATTGCACTCCAGCCTGGGCAACAAAAGCAAAACTCCATCTCCAAAAAAAAAAAAAAAAACAGAACTGATAAATGTTAGAGGTGATGGATATCCCAATTACCCTGATGTCATCATTATGTATTGCATGTATGCATGAAAATATCATTGTATCCATGAATATGTACAATTATTATGTATCAATTAAAGAAAAAGAAGTAATCCCCCAGGGAGGTTGACAACATAGATCTTAGGCTTCCAGGCCAATGAAAGAGGCAGGATCTGAGCTTAGTTTTACTAGGCTCTATTTTTATTTCCATAAATACACATATTTTTTATTTTAGACTTGTTTGTTAAGCTTCAAGGCCTGAAACAGCTTGTGAAAAAAAGCTCATTCTGTTCCAGGCACACTGCCTTTGGGGGACTTGGCCATGGAATATATTCCTTTTTAATTTTTCATTAGAGATGTAAATTTATCACTGAACACACAAGTCTTCTGTTTGTTCTCTTTCTTTCTTTTTTTTTTTTTTTTTTTGAGATAGAGTCTCACTGTGTCGCCCAGGATGGAGTGCAGTGGTGTGAGCTCGGCTCACTGCAACCTCCACCTCCCAGGCTCAAGCGATTCTCGCGCCTCAGCCACCTAAGTAGCTGAGACCACAGGTGTGCACCACTATGCCTAGCTAATCTTTGTATTTTTAATAGAGACAGCGTTTTGCCATGTTGGCCAGGGTGGTCTCAAGCTCCTGGGCTCAGGTGATCCGCCCACCTCGACCTCCTAAAGTACTGGGATTACAGGTGTGAGCCACCATGCCTGGTCTGTTCTCTTTTCATTTTTTTTTTTTTTTCTTAAACGGTGTCTTGATATATTGCCCAGGCAGGTCTCGAACTCCTGGGCTTAAGCTATCCTCCCACCTCTGCCTCCCTAACAGCTGGGATTACAGGTATGAGCCACCACACTCAGACTGTTCTCTTTTCAATTGCAAACTATTATATCAGATTTTAATCACAAAGTTGAGACTATAGCATATCTTATTTAGGTTAAAGATTTATAAATTCTGAATTTAATCACATTTTATACATCTTATCTAGATAGTCCAAATGATTCTTAAGTTTAAACATTTGCAATTGCTGTGATCATTTACTTTTCTTTTGGTGATGACAGATCATGTGGAGGTCAGAAGTTCACATTTTGATGTTGAATACTGTTGTCAAGCTTTTTTTTTTCCTTAAAATCACATGAAAAGAGAAACTCAAATTTATTTATTTTTAAAACTAGGGGCACTGGACATTTATTGAAAAGTCAGCTACTAGAAGTCAAATTCTGAGAGCAATAAAAATGATACATCATTGTGTAATAGATCCTATAGGCATAAGTTTTATCATCTATGTGTTTTATTGCATATATGTTTATATTTATAGAAGTGATAGACATTTAATTACAGTGTAGACCTATTATACAACTTACAATAAAACTTAAACAACAGGAGCATCATTGTTCACTTATTGGACAGCACATTGGGTCAGCAGGCCTCAAGGACAAAAAAATTAAACTTGGAAACAAAAGCCTAAAAGAATCAACAGTAAGTGGCTGAGTTTTGGTAGCAACATGTATTAAAATGTTGCAAAGGTTTGTAAAAGTGCTGTTGATGAATTTATAGTAGAGTGTCTTCCATATTTTATCCAGAAGCCCAAGGGAGCTCTAAGCTTAACATTTAACTAAACAGGAAACACTATCATCTTGCAATTTATAGTGTGTAAGGTAATGGAGTCTTGACAAAAGGAGAAACAAAAAGCAAAAAATCTACCACTGTTTATTTAGTACTGAGTATTCCATCCACAACCTACCTACCTACAAATACGTACGCATACGCGTGCGCACGCACACACACACACAGACACACACACACACGCACGCGTTAGAAAGTTAAATGGTTTAACAAGATTTAGAAAGATAAGCATCAGACTCCTGCCTTATTCTCTCTACTCCTAACTTCTTATTCTCTCTACTCCTAATTTCTGCTCCCATAAGGCAACAACTTTAACTCCTTTAGTTGTTTCTTCTGATATTTAACTCTCTATTTCTAAACATCCTTATTTGACTATTTCTTGATCTTTTTCAGTGTAGACATCTTCTATTAACCATCTACTGTGGGAGATCATTTAATTATCTTAGGATACCTCCCCAACACACATTTCCTTTCCCCTTATCATCCTAACACCAATATATCATATCAGATTAGACCAGTATTCAATATTTACATTCATACTGAGTCATATAGTCCATAAGATGACATTTCCTTGGTATTACAATTATATTTATTTATTTATTTATTTTTGACATGGAATCTCACTCTGTCACCCAGACTGGAATGCAGTAGTGGGATCTCAGCTCACTGCAACCTCTGCTTCCCGGGTTCAAGCGCTTCTCCTGCCTCAGCCTCCCGAGTAGCTGGGATTACAGGCGCGTGCCACCATGCCCGGCTAATTTTTGTATTTTTAATAGAGACAGGGTTTCACCATTTTGGCTCGTCTCGAACTCCTGACCTCCAGTGATCTGCCTGCCTCGGCCTCCCAATGTACTGGGATTACAGGTGTGAGCCATACGCACGGCCTGTAGTTTTAAAATTTTTTCCTAGACTTAATCATTTCATAGACTTAATCATTTTCCCTTAGTTTTTCTTTTTTTCTTTTCTTTTCTTTTCTTTTTTTTTTGAGATGGAGTTTCACTCTTGTTGCCTGAGCTTGAGTGCAGTGGCGCGATCTCAGCTCACTGCAACCTCCGCCTCTCAGGTTCAAGAGATTCTCCTGCCTCAGCCTCCCGAGTAGCTGGGATTATAGGCGTGCATCACCATGCTCAGCTAATTTTTTGTATTTTCTTTTTTGGTAGAAACAAGGTTTCACCATGTTTGCCAGGCTGGTCTTGAACTCCTGATGTCAGGTGATCTGCCTGCCTCCCAAAGTGCTGGGATTATAGGCGTGAGCCACTGTGCCCGGCCCTTAGTTTTTCTTTGTTCTTGCTATCACTAATTCATCACCAAACTACAAGTATATATTTCTCGAAGTTTTAAAATACATCAGAAAATCTATTGTGTGTGTGAGTGAGAGAGAGAGAGAGAGAGAAAGAGAGACAGGTTGATTTCCTTCCTTGGGATTTTTGTTCCATTAGCATTCATGGAATTCTTGTCTCCCTCCTGTATTGGATCCCTGGCCTCCTAGTTCCTCTGATTTCATATTTCTTGAGTAACTCCCCCACTTCCCTTCAGTAACTATCTGAGGAAGGCAGCATATCTAGAAAATTGTTTCTAGACTCTTGAAAATAATATTTTACTTTTCTCAAATAATTTTTTATCTCTGCTTTCTGCTCTTTCTTTCTAGAAATAATATTCTGATATTGGTCTGATGAGTTTAGGCTGTCATGCCCGTAATCCCAGCACATTGGGAGACCGAGGTGGCAGGATTACTTGAGGCCAGGAGTTCAAAACTGCAGTGAGCTCTGATTGAGCCACTGCACTCCAGCCTGGCTGACAGATCAAGACTCTGTCTCTAAAGTAGGAAAGAAAGAAAGAAAATAAATAAGTAAATAAAACACTAAAAATAAAACAAAACCAAAAAAGCCACACTGATTGGAAGCTGTGTGTTGAATGCTGAGTCTTGCTGACTAGTGGGTTTCACTGTCAGCAGGGGTTTGACTACTTTTGTTAGGGGACCACCGGCTGTCAGTATCTGCTGATATTGTCTCTGAATAGGTTTTTTTTTTTTTTTTTTTTTTTTTCACCAAAAGAGAAAGATGAATGAGGTAGGGTGGAAGTGGAAAATTGACTGCCGGCTTATTGGGAAGGAGATTAGGTTTCTCACCCTTTGGATATAGACTTCTCATTACCTCCCTGTTTTTAATAAGGCTCTCATCCTCAGATATGCTTGTCCCTGAGAACAGACTGCCTTTTTCTTCAACTAACCTGAAAGTAAAACTGCTCTACTCCATTACAGAGGAGTGGGTCATTGGCTGCAAGGGCTGAAGGAGGTTATTTAAGAGTCCAACTGATTTGGACATATTTTCAACCAGGTCCTTTTCAGGATTCTGCTTCATGAACAGGCTTGCTTTTTTTTCCCTCCATTTTCACCTCAGGCATTAAGTTTTCAGCCTTCTAAAGTTTTCTTAGTTAATTGTCATTCCTTCATCTGCTCTCCAGTTAATATTTGCTGATCATCTTCTTTTCTCTCTTTTCCATGTCTTTTTGTCTTCTTGTGGGTTTTGTTTTTTTAAAAAACCGAAAACCTTAGCTGTCACTTTGTTGGAATTAAGGAAAGAGTGGAGAAAATGTGTCATGTTTGACCAGATGTCATTATTTCTCAAAGTCTAGTTTTAAAACAAAACCTGCCAAAGGTATGCCACTCTTACTGGACTAGAAGCTAATGTTACTATGGTTTACAAAGCCCTCCATCTACCACTCTTCCCTTTACTTAGTATACTCTAGTCCCACGGGCCTTCTTCTATTCCTTGAATGAACACACTAAACTAATTTTTTTTATTTCGCTCTGTCTTTCTTTTCTTCAAAGCAAAGATCACTAGTTGTCCCCCAATATCCATCCTTCCCTCTTTCTTGGAAATAAAACTCCTAATCATTATCTCGGCACATGGCTATCCAGAACAAAGACTACATTTTCCAGCCTCTTTGACAGGTAAATAGGACTAGCGAAGTTCTAGCTAGTGAGATGGAACTAGAAACACTATAAAATATGGAGCTTCCAGAAACAGTCCCTAAAAGGAAGAAGCTTGCACTTCATCATCTCCATGTCCCAAACCCCACCCCTTCCTCTTTCTTACTGGCTGAGATGTAAAAATGATAAGGGTAGCACAAACAACCGTTATATACTATGAAGCAGAAGCTGTATGATGAAGATGGCAAAGCCATAAGGACAGGAGGCCAGATCCCTGTTACTGTGGAGTGTCATTCGGCCCTAGAATGTTTACCTACCAACTTCATTTAGGTGGCAGAGAAATAAACATCGATGTTCTAAGACACTGTTACCAGGGTCTTCTGTCGCTCACAGCTGAATCTAACAATGACAAAAGGTTCAGGTTGTGTGCTACCTCCTTAGAGCGGTGTTCCCCATTCTAAGTCACTTTTAATTATTTTTCCTTATAGCACTTCTCATTATCTGAATTTATCACATTTTTTAAGTTTGCTTGTTCAATATGTCTCTCCCAACAAGAATGTAAGCTTCATAAAGGCAAAAACCATGCCCAGGTCCTAGAATGGAGCCTGGCATACCGTGGGTGTTCTGTACATATTTGTTGACTAATAACATCTGGTTGGGTCAGAACCCTACTGGTGTTAGGAAGAGGGGGAGATTCTCTAAGCTCTATCTGCATGGAATAGTTCCAGCCTCTCTATTCAGATACCACACTTGCCTATCAATTTTCTGATTACGAATTCAACTTTCAAGTGTTTTAAAACCAGAAAATGAGGCTTCTGAAGAGATGGCTCACATCTGTTGGTTAATAAAAGGTATGGGCCAGGTGTGGTGGCTCACATCTGTAATCCCAGCACTTTGGGAGGCTGAGGACGGAGGATTGCTTGAACTTAGGAGTTCAAGACCAGCCTGGCCAACATGGTGAAACCCTGTATCTACAAAAACAAAAAACAAACAAACAAACAAACAAACAAAAATTAGCTGGGCCTTGGTGGTGCCTGCCTGTAGTCCCAGCTACTGGCTGAAGTGGAAGGACTGTCTCAGCCTAGGAGGCAGAGGTTGCAGTGAGCCGAGATTGCACCACTGCACTCCAGCCTGGGTGACAGAGCCAGACTCTGTCTGAAATAAATAAATAAATGGAATGTCTTCCATTCTAAATTGATAAATTGGGATGATTATGGTTTATAATTGATTAGGATGCATAGTTTTGGAGGTAAGTAGACAAAGCTATGAACAGCAGTTTTACTGTTTATGGAAGTGTGAACTTGACCAGTTACTTAAATTTGCTGAGCTTTAGTTTTCTCATTTGTTTAAAAAAATAAAATAAAATAACACAAACGAACAAACAAAAAAAACAGAGGGGAATAGTAATATCTGCATTTCAGGACCAATGGGAGTATCAAATGAGACAATCCACATAAGAGATTAAGCAATTTCCTCAAGGAGAGAGCTAAGAAGTAGGGGGTCCAGGTTTTAAATTCAAGTCTTCGATATGATGCTGGATTCTTAGCTCTTAGCCTCTATATTGTGCCACCACTAAAAAGGCCTCTGTGACTGTCCTTGTCAGAGTTGGATCATCACTTCAACTGGCTTAAAGAGAATATTTTTTCTCTCTAAAAATCTCAGCTTTATTTGGTGAAGCAAGACTCAGCATTTAGGATTTGGAGTTAGTTCAGTCACAGAATCAGAGTATTTGATAGGAAAGATAACTTTTGGATTGGAAAAAGTACTGACAAAATAAATGAATCAAGTTCTAGTCCTAACAGCGGAGCAGCGTATCCCTGAATGAAGTGCTTTAACTTTCAACCCCAAATTTCTTTTCCTGAAATAACATTAATAGCTTTATTGAGATACAATTAACATATAATTCACTCACTTGAAGTGTATAATTCAATGGTAAATTTGTGCAAACATCACCACAATCAATTTTACAACATTTTCATTATCGCAAAATGAAATTCATACCCGTTAGCAGTCACTCCCCACTTCTCTGCCACCTGCTCCCCCACCTCCCACCCAGTTCAAGCAACCACTAGTCTATTTTCTGTCTTTATAGATTTGCCTATTCTGGAAACTTAATATAAAATTGAATCATACAATATGTGGCCTCTTGTGACCAGCTTCTTTCCCTCAGCACATGTTGTTTTGGAGGTTCATCCATGCTGTGGCATGCATCATTATTTCATTCCCTTTTATGGCCGAAGATAGTCTATTATATGGATATATGAGCACCACATTTTATCCCCTCACCAGGTAATGGACATTTGGGTTGTTTCCACTTTTTGGGTATTATGATGAATGTTGCTATGAATCTTTGTGTGCAAGTTTTCGTATGGACACATGTTTTCATTTCCCTTGGGTATATACCTAGGAGTAAAATTATTGAGTCATATGGTAAATATATGTTAAACCTTTTGGGGAACTGCCAGACTGCTTTCCAAAGTGGCTGCACCATTTTGCATTTCCACCAGCAATGCATGAGGGTTCCAGTTTCTCCACACCCTCATTAACATTTACTGTCCTTTGGCTGGGCGCGGTGGCTCACGCCTGTAATCCCAACACTTTGGGAGGCCGAGGCGGGCGGATCACGAGGCCAGGAGATCGAGACCATACTGGCTAACATGGTGAAACTCCGTCTCTACCAAAAATACAAAAAAAGAAATTAGCCAGGCGTGGTGGCGGGCGCCTGTAGTCCCAGCTACTCGGGAGGCTGAGGCAAGAGGATGGCGTGAATCCGGGAGTCGGAGCTTGCAGTGAGCCGAGATCATGCCACTGCACTCCAGCCTGGGTGACAGAGCGAGACTCCGTCTCAAAAAAAAAACAAAAAACAAAAACCAAAAAACATTTACTGTCCTTTTGATGATAGCCAACCTAGTAGGTATGAAATGTAATCTTGCTATTTTGATTTGCATTTACCTGATGGCTAATGATTCGTGTACTTATCGGCCATTTTTATATCTTCTTTGGCCAAATGTCTGCTCAAATGGTTTGGCCCATCTTAAAATTTTGGTTGTTTCTTTGTTTTTTTTTTATTTTTAGAGTTGGGATGTCGCTCTGTCACCCAGACTGGAGTACAGCAGTGGTGTGATAATGGCTCATTGCAGCCTCAAACTCCTGGGCTCAAGTGATGCTCCCAACTTAGCCTCCCGGGTAGCTGGGATTATAGATGCCAGCCACTGTGCCTGGCTATTTTGTTTTGTTTTTTGGTTGTTTCGTTCACTGAGTTGTAAAAGTTCTTTGTATATTCTACATACACGTCCCTTATAGGATATATGATTTGCTGATATTTTCTATCTTTCTGTGAGTTGTCTTTTCACTGTCTTGATGGAGTCATTTGTAGTGCACACATTTTAAATTTTGATGAAGTCCAATTTATCTATTTTTTCTTTTGTTGTTGTACCCTTGATGTTATATCTAAAAATCTATTGCCTAATCTGAAGTCATAAACATTTATACCTATCCCTTCTATGTTTATGATTTTAGCTCTTATATTTAGGTCTTTGATACATTTTGAGTTAGTTTCTGTAGATGATGTGAGGTGAGAGAGAGGGATAAAAGAATGAGGGGCCAGGCGCAGGGCTCACACCTATAATCCTAGCACTTTGGGAAGCTGAGGCAGGAGGATCCCTTGAGACCAGCCTGGCCAACATGGTGAAACCCCATCTCTACTAAAAATACAAAAATTAGCTGTATGTGGTGGCACACACCTGTAGTCCCAGCTACTTGGAGGGCTGAGGCAGGAAAACTGCCTGAGCCTGGGAGGTAGAGATTGTAGTCAGCTGAAATCAGGCTGCTGCACTCCAGCCTGGCTGACTTTCATTAACAAACAAACAAAAAAACAAACAAGGCCAGGCGTAGTGGCTCATGCCTGTAATCCCAGCACTTTGGGAGACTGAGGCGGGTGGATCACGAGGTCAGGAGATCGAGACCAGCCTAGCTAACATGGTGAAACCCATCTCTACTAAAAATACAAAAAATTAGCTGGGCATGGTAGCACATGCCTGTAATCCTAGCTACTCAGGAGGCTGAGGCAGGAGAATCACTTGAACCCAGGAGATGGAGATTGCAGTGAGCTGAGATGATGCCACTGCACTCCAGCCTGGGTAACAGGGCGAGACTCCATCTCAAAAAAAAAAAAAAAAAAAAAAAAGAATAAGAAAAAGAATAAGGAATATCACAACTAAAATATCTACTAAAATTATAGTTTATATTGTACACATGAAGTGCCTAAGAGGTTTTTTTATTTTAAAAAATCATTAACTAGCTTCAAAACTATAATTATTCTATTTGAAAGCAACTGGAATGGCTAATAAGGTCAAAACCTATAAGTTTTTGGAAATAAAAAGTTATGAGTTAGGCAAACTGCACTTAATCATGTTACCTGGTCCAATAAGGCAACAATTATTAATGGCTGCTAAAACTATTAGGTGACAGGTTCAGTGGGAACTCTGTGATAGATCACGTGATAACACCAGAACCCACTGAATAATTTTAACGTCACTAAATGTGGGACACCCAGACATCACACTCCTCCAAATGTGATGCAATGAGAAGTACATGCTGCTGCCTATGAATAATCTTGCCAAAATAATTGAACCTAAACCTAATCAAGTTTCTAGATCTAACTACTAGTTTATAAAAAATATGGAGGTTAGAGGAACAAGAACAATACACTATGGGAATAGTCAGCCAAATCCAGAACATGAGAAATCCTACAGGCCAAATGACCCAGGCTTCAGCCAAAAAAAATGGCATACAAAAAGAGAGGGGCTAGGTGTGGTGGCTCATGCTTGTAATCCCAACATTTTGGGAGGCTGAGTGGGGAGATCACTTGAGGCCAGGAGTTAAGACCAGCCTGGGCAACACAGCAAGACCCCATCTCTCCAAAATAATTTTTAAAAATTAGCAGGGTATGGTGGTACATGCCGGTAGTCCTAGTATTCAGGAGGCTGAGGCGGGAGGATTGCTTGAGTCTAGTTCAAGGTTACAGTGAGTTATGATCATGCCACTGCACTCCTGCCTAAGCAACAGAGAGAGACCCTGTCTCAGGAAGAGACAGAGAGAGAGAGAAGAAAGTGTTATAAACTAAAATAGAAATATCAAGCAAATGCAATTTGTGAACCTTGTTTAGAATATGATTTAAAAAAAAACTTTTTTCATTAATCTTGGGTGTATACCTAGGAGTAAAATTACTGAGTCATATGGTAACTCTATATTAAACCTTTTGGGGAACTGCAAGACTGCTTTCCAAAGTGGCCGCACCATTTTGTAAACTAAAATAGACATATCAGCTGGGAGCAGTGGCTCCTGCCTATAATCCCAGCACTTTGGGAGGCCAAGGCGGGTGGATCACCTGAGGTCAAGAGCCTGGCCAATGTGGTGAAAACCCATTTCTACTAAAACTACAGAAATTAGCTGAGTGTGGTGGCATGCGCCTGTACTCTCAGCTATTGAGGAGGCTGACGCAGCAGAATTGCTTGAACCTGCGAGGTGGAGATTGTAGTGAGCCGAGATAGCGCCACTGCACTCCAGCCTGGGTGACAGAGCAAGACTCTATCTCAAAAATAAAATAAAATAAGATAAAATAAAATAGACATATCAAAGAAATGTAATTTTTGGACATTGTTTAGAACATTTTTGAGACAATTAGGAAAAACTGGATATGGGCTGAGTATTAGCCAATAAGAAATTACTGTAAATTTTGTTAGTTATAATAAAGGCATTGTAATTGTTTTATCATCTCTCTTTTTTTTTTTGGAGACAGAGTCTCACTCTGTCCCTCAGACTGGAGTGCAGTGGCACCATCTCAGCTCACTACAACGTCTGTCTCCTGGTTCAAGTGATTCTCCTGCCTCAGCCTCTGGAGTAGCTAGGATTACAGGCACGTGCCACCACACCCAGCTAATTTTTGTATTTTTAGCAGAGATGGAGTTTCACCATGTTGACCAGGCTGGTCTCGTACTCCTGACCTCAGGTGACCCACCTGCCTTGGCCTCCCAAAATGCTGGGATTACAGGCATGAGCCATCGCACCTGGCAGGTATTGAAATTGTTTTAAGTGTGTTTATCAGTAGAACTACCATATGATCCAGCAATCCCCACTGCGAGGTATACATCCCTAGAAAGGAATCAGTATATTGGAGAGATATCTGCACTCTCATGTTTACCGCAGCACTATTCACAATAGCCAAGATAGGGAATCAACCTAAGTGTCCATCAATGGATGAATGGATAAAGAAAATGCAGTACACATACACAATCGAGTACTATTCAGCCATAAAGAAGAATGAGATCCTGTCATGTGCAACAACATAGATGGAGCTGGAGGACATTATGCTAAATGAAATGATCCAGGGACAGAAAGACAAATATTACATATTCTCACTTATATATGGGAGGTAAAATAGTAGATACCATGGAGATAGAGAATAGAATGGTCATTATCAGAGTCTGGGAAGGGAAACTGGGGAGGGTGAAGATGAAGAGAAATTAGTTAATTGTCAAAAAAATACAGTTAGATAGAAGTTCTAGTATTTGAAAATACAATAGGGAAATTATAGTTGACAATATTTTATCACATATTTCAAAATAGCTAGAAAAGAATAATTGTATTGTTCTCAGGCTGGGCGTGGTGGCTCATACCTGTAATCCCAGATCCAAGTGAGATGATAGAATCCCTCCCAAAAAGTCCTTCCTGGCCAGGTGCAGTGGCTTACACCTGTAATCCTAACACATTGGGATTGGGAGGGAGGATCCCAATGAGATGAAAGGATCACTTGAGGCCAGGAGTTGGGGACCAGCCTGGTTAACATAGCGAGACCCCATCTCTCTCTCTCTCTCCCTCTCTCTTTCTCTCTCTCTCTCTCCCCCTCCCTCCCTCTTTCCTTTTTTTTTCTTTCTTTCTCTCTCTTTCTTGCTTTCCCTCTTTCTCTCTTTCTTTTTCTTTCTTTCCTTTTTTTTTTTTTTTTGAGACAGGGTCTCACTCTGTCACCCAGGCTGGAGTGCTGTGGGGTGATTTTGGCTCACTACAACCTCTGCCTCCCAGGCCAATCAGCTAATTTTTGTATTTTTAATAGAGATGGGGTTTCACCATGTTGGCTAGACTGGTATTGAATTTCTGGCCTCCACTGATCCACCTGCCTTGGCCTCCCCAAGTGCTGGCATTACAGGCATGAGCCACCATGCCCAGCCACAATCTCTATTTCTTTTAAATACAATAAAATAAAAAATAATAAAATTATAATAAAAAAGTCATTCCTGAGTAGGATGACTCGGGTTAAGAATGACTTAGGTTTTCATGATAGATCTGGAGTTTCCAAAACTCTGGGTAAACAGAGCTCAGGCTTTGAGGACAGGCACACCTGTGTCTAATCCTGCTTCTGCTACATGATAGGTACATTTGGGCAGGTAACTTAAATTTTTTAAAGCCTTATTGGAGTTACAACATGAAATTCACACATCTCAAAATTTACCTATTACAAGTGTGCAGTTTATTTTTAGTAAATTTTTATGGTTGTGTAACCATTACCAAAATCTAGTTTTAGTATTCCATCAATCCATAAAGTTGTCCCATGCCCATCTGCAGCCAAACCTGGCTTCCAGTTTCAGCCCCAGCAATCACTAACCTGCTTTCTGTATCTATAATCTTGCTTTTTCTATATTTGTGATTTTCCTATGAAATCACTGTCTTTTTATCTGCTATAGTGTTTTTTTACTTTCATCCATGTTACAGCATGTATTGGTTTATTTTTATCACCAAATATTCTATTGTATGGCTATACTACATATTGTTTACTCATTCACAAACTGATAGACATTTGGATAGTTTCCACTTTTTGCCTATTATGAGTAATTCTGCAATGGACATGTAGGTATGAGTCCATGGACATATGTTTTTATTTCTTTTAGGTATATACCTAGGCGTGAAATTGCTGGGTTATATGGCAATTTATGCTTAATTTTTTAAAAAACTGTCAAACTGCTTTCCAAAGTGCCTGTACCATTTTACATTCTCACCAGGAATGTAGGAGTGTTTGTTTCTCCACATTCTTGCCAAACTTGTTTTCTAGTTTTTTTTGTTTTATTTTGTTTTGTTTGTTTTTGAGATGGAGTCTCGCTGTCACCCAGGCTGGAGTGCAGTGGCACGATCTCCGCTCACTGCAATCTCTGCCTCCCAGGTTTAAGCAATTCTCCTGCCTGAGCCTCCCAAGTAGCAGGGATTACAGGCACCTGCCACCACGCCTGGCTAATTTTTGTATTTTTTAGTAGAGACGGCGTTTCACCATGTTGGTCAGGCTGGTCTCAAACTCCTGACCTGAAGTGAGCCACTCGCCTTGGCTTCCCAAAGTGTTGGGATTACAGGTGTGAGCCACCTAGCCCCGCCAAAACTTGTTTTCTATTTTTCTGATTATAGCCATTCTAGTGGGTATTAAGTGTTATCTTATTATGCTTTCAATGTGCATTTCTCTAATGATTAATGATGATGAATATCTTTTTATGTACTTATTTACCATTCATAAATCTTCTTTGGTAAAATATCTATTCAAATATTTTCTTCTAGTTCATGGCTTTTCTTTTTCTTTTTCTTTTTTTTTTTTTTGAGACAGAGTTATGCTCTGTTGCCCAGGCTGGAGTGCAGTGGCATTATTTCGGCTCACTGCAACCTTTGCCTCCTGGATTTAAGCAATTCTCCTGCCTCAGCCTCCCAAGTAGCTGGGATTGCAGGTGCCCGCTACCACGCCCAGCTAATTTTTGTATTTAGTAGAGATGGGGTTTCACCATGTTGGCGAGGCTGGTCTCAAACTCCTGACCTCAGGTGATCCACTCACCTCAGTCTCCCAAAGTGCTGGGATTACAGGCGTGAGCCACTGCGCCCGGCCCTTTTGCTTTATTTTCTACTTTTTTTTTTTAATTGCTTGTTGCCTAAGACAGACCAAGATTTTTTGTTTTTGTTTTTGTTTTCTTCTTCTTTTCTTTTCTTTTCTTTTTTTTTTTTTTTTTTAGATAGGGTCTGGCTCTGTCACCCAGGCTGTAGCGTAGTAGCGCAATCTCAGCTCACTGCAAACTCTGCCTCCTGGGCTCAAACCATCTTCCCACCTCTGCCTCCCAAGCAGCTGGGACTATATGCACAGCTAATTTTTGTATTTTTTGTAGAGATGGGGTTTCACCATCTGGCCTAGGCTGGTCTTGAACTCCTGAGCTCAAGCGATCCACCCACCTTGGTCTCCCAAAGTGCTGGGATTACAGATGTGAGCCATTGTCCCAGTTTAGATTTTTTGTTTCAATACATGAACTAAAAGCTTTAAATTTCTATTATGTCAATTATCAATTTTTTCTTTTATAGATCACGATTTTAGCGTCATATCTAAGCAAACTTTGCTTAACTTAATATCAAAAGATTCTCCTCTTTTTCTTCTGAAATTTATAGTTTTAGCTTTTATATTTAGGTCTATGATCCACTTAAATCAATTTTTATGTGTGATGTGAGGTAAGAATCAAAGTTCTTTTTTTTCCCTCCCACATCATTCATTGAAAAGATTACCCTTTCCCCATGGATTGTTTTAGCACCATTGTTGAAAATCAATTGACCATAATGTAAAGGTTTATTTGTGGACTATTTGATTCCATTGATCGATATATCTGCCTCTATGCCAGTATTACAGTCTTCATTACTGTAGCTTTATAATAAGTTTTGAATTCAGGTAGTGGAAGTTCTCCATCTTTTTCTGTTTCAAAATCCTTTTATTCTGGTTCCTTTTCATTTCATATAAATTTTAGGGCCAAAGTTGCCAATTTTTTTTTTTTTTTTTTGGGACGGAGTCTTGCTCTCACCAGGCTGGAGTGCAGTGGCACGATCTCTGTCACTGCAACCTCTGTTTCCCGGGTTCAAGCGATTCTCCTGCCTCAGCTTCCTGAGTGGCTGGGATTACAGGCGCGTGCCAACACGCCCAGCTAATTTTTGTATTTTTAGTAGAGACGGGGTTTTGCCATGTTCGCCAGCCTTGTCTTGAACTCCTGATCTCAGGTGATTTGCCCTCCTTGGCCTCCCCAAGTGCTGGGATTACAGGCGTGAGCCACCGCGCCTGGAATAATGTTCTTTCTTTAAAAATACAAATTAGCAATACCCTTAATTCCACAAAGAGGAAAAGTAAAAGAACACAGAAATGCTTGAGTTCAATTTGCTGAGACCAATAAAATGCACTTTCAAGAAAACTGCACAGCACTAGCATTGGAGGCCACAAAAATAAGATACGGACTCTATACTCAAGGAATTTATGAACAAATAAATTTTTCTGCTGGCTGAGGTACTTCTTTGACTGTTAAAGCAGGTAAAACGAAGAAATGTTCCTCCGAGACTTCCTACCTATTCTAACCTCTCAAACTTCTAATTGCAACAATGGCAGCTTTATTTTTATCTTAATATTTATGTGTTGAGGGTTCCATATAAGATTAAATTTGAATAAAGCACTGTATGCCTTTAAAAAGGTTTGAAAATCACTGGTCTAATAAAAGAACAGTGAAAACTGACAGGCAGCTATATTATAAAAAGAATACTGGATTGAGGGTTCATGATGACTGTTTTATTCTAGTTGTTGAACATTTACAGCCATGTAGAAGGAAAAGTTCTAGTTCTCACCTCTCATAAAGGATGGCATTTTAAAGGTGAATTTTAATGTCATTCATCTAATAAATATTTGTTGCATGCAATAAGCACAATGTTATTCATATATTCACAGTAAAGTAATAGGGAGAAAGGAAGTACGGAACATCCTGAGGATATCAGCTGTCATCAGAGATGTAACAAGCTGGGTCTCAGAGCACAAGTTTGCCAATTGATTAAAAAGGAAAAAAAATGAGGCATCGTAGATAGAATCATAGGTCCAGAAGAACAGAATTAGAAATAGCTACCACTTAATGAACATTTACTCTATGCATAGACTTTTATCCTCACCACACCTATGGAGATAGAAGTTATTATCCCCATGCAGACAGGGGTATGCCAAAATCACAAAACTCGTGAGTGGCAGCGCCACGTTTGAAACTGGGGTTGTCTGATTTCAAAGCCAAGGCTCTGGGTTCACAGAAGTACATGTACTTAAGAGGTGTGAAGCAACATGGGACTACTGGAAGAAGGAGGCGGTGAGCCACGAGGCTGGAAATGCAGGCACCTGCTCTCGCTCACTTGACCATAGAGCAACTTGGGCAAAGAAGGGGTGGGCTGACATTGGAGTATGGAACAAACGCATGATTTCAAATAAGCATGTGTGTATCCATCCCAGTTCTGTTCGCTGAAAAGGCCTAGAAGCAATGACACACCAAGCCCTGTCGAATGGTGGGGTCCGCCAGGACCTCCAGGCTTGCTCCCCGCCCTACCCGCCAGCTTCTCCGCCACATTCCACTGCTGCAGCAGAACCGGTGTCCTTCACCTGCCTGCGTCTTCTGCAGTTCGTTAAGCGGCGCCCTTAGCTCCTGTGATACTTTAGGGAGAAAGCCGCAGCACCGGCGATGTTGGCCGCCATTAACGCCCGGCAAAGCGCCCGGAACTAGAGGCCGCGAAGAACCCGGGTGGGCAGCGACCGTGACAGCCGAGCCGGAAGCGGGGCTGCGGGAGGGGCCTCGACGCTCCTCCATCTTTTATTGGAGCTCACCGCTGCCAGTCGCGCTGCCTGCCCGTCCCACCGTTTTCGTGCAGGCATTCAGCTAAATGACGGGCGGAGCCCGGCGGCGGCTTCCGGTCGGGGGAAAAAAGTTAGGCCGAAGGAGGGGCCGGGAAGACGCAAGAGGAAGAAGAGAAAACGGCCGGGCGGCGGTGGCTGTAGGTTGTGCGGCTGCAGCGGCTCTTCCCTGGGCGGACGATGGACAGCCAGGGCAGGAAGGTGGTGGTGTGCGACAACGGCACCGGGGTAAGGGCCGCGCGAGGAAGCCTTCGCGGCCACAGACGCGGGCGGGGACGAGCAGCTGGCGCACGGGCCCTTGGCCCCCTGGGCTGCACCTCCGGGCCCTCGGGGCGAAGGGGCGCGGGGCGGTGCCTCCCACCTCCGCGGGCGTGGGAGCGAGCCGGCCGTTCCCTGGTCTCCCTTGAGCGTGCCACCCATTTAGCCTGCCACCCCCTCACCCTTCCGGGTCGGGGCGGTGGGCGAGACCGGCACTGGACACGGAGCCTACTGACCGCCCGGCAGGGACCTGCTCCGCGCTTATGCGGGGGCAATTGGGCTAAAGCGGACGGAGGGGTAAAAGGCTCGGTTTGTGTGTTCCGAGAAGGGCTCTTTTCCCCAGGGCCACCGGTTTGTAAAAAGGAGAAAGACCTAGAGGCCTTTCTCTTCCTGTGTAGTTGAAGATACACCAAACGAGAAGCAGGAAGCGGGTTTACTTTAAAAAAAAAAAAAAAAAAAGGGAAGTGCTGTCATGGAGTGTGGACCTCAGCCCTTTCGCTGTGTTTGTTGGGCTTTTTATTAGTTTTTTCGAGGGAAGGGGTCCAGATCGGCAGCGCATCGTTCACTTTTTGTTTTACATACTAGTATTTGGCCCAGGAGCAGGCCCGCGGAGACCAGCATGTTCCATTGAGTGGTTTTGGGTGACCTAGGACCCCGCAAGACTCAAGTGTTAATTCCACTAGCCTTAGGGGAAGTTAATTAGTGTTGATTATCCCACCCCCAGCCCCTTTTTTCCCCTTCGTTTCAGTATACAGGTAATGTTAGCCTTTAAGATTCAAAAATTGTAAAATCTGACTAAAGCACTGATTTAGAAACTATTTGAAAATTGTTTCTGTAATCCCAGCACTTTGGGAGGCCCAGGCGGGCGGATCACCTGAGGTTAGGAGTTCGAGACCAGCCCAGCCAACGTGGTGAAACCCCGGTCTCTACTAAAAATACAAAAATTAGCCGGCCGTGGTGGTGCATGCCTGTAATCCCAGCTACTTGGGAGGCTGAGGCAGGAGAATCGCTTGAAGCCAGGAAGCGGAGGTTGCAGTGAGCCGAGATTGCGCCACTGCACTCCAGCCTGGGCGACAAGAGTGAAACTCCGTCTCAATTAAAAAAAAAAAATTGTTTCATTCAGACCTCCCTCTTGCCAGATTAAAAAAAAAAATGTATTTTGGGTAGCAAAGTTAGCAAATTAGAAGATGGAAATATTATTTATTCTGGATGACTTCTATAGTGATTTCTAACCATTTTGATGTTGCAACATTTTGTGACTTTTCTCCCCTCCCTCCCATAAATATGATGTATGAATTAAAGTACGTTTTACTTGAACAAAACACTTTGGAATCTGAATTGTTGAGGGGGAAGAGAGCTGGTATTTACTGCCATAATACTGCCCTTGATTAGATTTGTTACACAATTTTACAAGCAATAATTATGGTAGCTTCATCTGAACTGTGTTAAAAATGGACTAGAGTAAAAAGAGTGTTAACATACAATGAGGCCAGGCGCTGTGGCTCATGCCTGTAATCCCAGCACTTTGGGAGGTCTAGGCGGGCGGATCACCTGAAGTCAGGAGTTCGAGACCAGGCTGGCCAACATAGTGAAACCCCGTCTCTACTAAAAATACAAAAATTAGCCGGGCATGGTGGTGGGCACCTGTAATCCCAGCTGCTCGGTAGGCTGAGGCAGGAGAATCGCTTGAACTCGGTAGGCGGAGGTTGCAGTGAGCCGAGATCGCACCACTCCAGCCTGGGCGACAGAGCAAGACTCTGTCTCAAAAAAAAAAAAAAAAAAAGAAAAACAAAACATATTAATGTGACGGTTTTTAAGAATGTAGTATTTTTAAAAAGGCAGATCCACTGCTATGGAAACGTCTAAGATTTTAAGTTGAAAAAGGTTTTAGAATGATTCAGTTTAAGTGTGTGTTCCTTATTAAAGATGTATGTCCACAAACTTGTATCTGCATATGAAAGTTTTGGAGGGATACATAAGAAATGTTCATAATGGTTACCTATGAGACAGAGGATAAGGGAGTGAGGGAAGATGGAGAGGACTTCATGACCTTTCTGAATTATTGGAAAAATGTTCTTTATTTGAACAAAGCAAGTATTACTAAACTATATTTAAACTAAATTAACCATAAACGCATGTTACATGTGCGGCTAAAATTCAGTTAAATGTGCTTTTTAAAAAAGTATTAGCCTGATTTCCACTATAGTTTCAAATTGGCCTCTAAATAAATTAAAAACTTTAAAAATTGAATTTAAAATTTTTTGTTTTGTGATTGTGTCAGATACTCTTTTTAGAAAGTCAAGCCAGTTATATTTTAATGAATTCTTCTTTTAGGGGTTCAAGGTAATGAGCCCTGTATTTGTAGTATATATGAGTTTTTAAATATTAAATTAGAATGGGAATGTTAACCGTAAGCTGATTTTTTTTTTTTTTTTTTTTTTGGACACAGGATCTAGCTCTGTTGCCCAGGCTGGAGAGCAATGGCGTGATCTCGGCTCTCTGCAACCTCTGCCTCCTGGGCTCAAGCAGTTCTCCTGCTTCAGCCTCCCGAGTAGCTGGGACTACAGGCTTGTGCCACCACACCCAGTTAATTTTTTTATTTTTGTAGAGACTGGGTCTCCCTATGTTACCCAGGCTGGTCTTGAACTCCTGGGGTTAAAAGATCTGCCCACCACGGCCTCCTAAAGTGCTAGGATTACAGGCTTGAGCCACTGCACCCTGCTGTCAGAAGCTAATGTTATGTTACTATTCCATTAGTTAGCTAACATTAGAAAGCTGATTTTAGGCCGGGCGTTGTGGCTCATGCCTGTAATCCCAGCACTTTGGGAGGCCGAGGTAGGAGGTTCACTTAAGGTCAGGAGTTTGAGACCAGCATGGCCATCATGGTGAAACCCCGTGTCTACTAAAAATACAAAAATTAGCCGGGCATGGTGGCTGATGCCTGAAATCCCAGCTACTTGGGAGGCTGAGGCAGGAGAATTGCTTGTACCTGGGAGGTGGAGGTTGCAGTGAGCCAAGATCACGCCACTGCACTCCAGCCTGGGCGACAGAGTGAGACTGTCACAAAAAAAAAAAAAAAAAGCTGATTGTAGTATGTTATTGGTTAGTCTTGTGTCTAATCCATATTTTTAAGATTCTTTTCCTTAAGACAAGTGATCAATTCCTGTCATAAATGAAAAAAGTGAGTAATTAATTCAAATAAAATTTATCTGTTCTTATGCTTCTAGTTATTTTAAAATTTTATGCAGATTTTCTATGGACATGATTGGTTTCAAATGAAGAAACAGTGCTGTTAAAATACATGAATCATATAACAGGAATGCTGTAATAGTTCTGAGTATGTAGAGGACTAGGAACCGCTTAGATTGTGTATTCTGTTTCTTACCATTTGTAGACATGAATAATCATCTTGATTTTATTTAGATACCTGCAGTTATAATGATTCCTTTATAATTAAATATTAAAGAAGATATTCAGATGTAATTTTGCAAATTTATGGAAATAGTTGTTATCCTAAGGTGTTTTCATTTGCTCCTTACATGCCTTAGGTTTTAAAATTGTAGGCTGGCTGGGTGTCGTTCCTCATGCCTGTATTTCCAGCATTTTGGGAGGCCGAGGTGAGAGGATTTCTTGAGGCCAAGAGTTTGAGACTAGCCTGGGTTAGTATAACAAGACCCCATATCTAGTAAAAATAAAAATAAAATTACAGGCTTTTTTTAAAAGTTATGATTCTTTTAACCTCTCTGGCAGACCCAAATTAAATATTCTAGGACAGGAGTGTCCAGTCTTTTGGCTTCCCTGGGCCACATTGGAAGAAGAATTGTCTTGGGCCCCACATAAAATACACTAACAGTAGCTGATGAACTAAAAAAATCGCCAAAAAAATTTCATAATGTTTTAAGAAAGTTTATGAATTTGTGTTGGGCCTCATGCAGCCCGTGGGCCATGGGTTGGACAAGCTTGCCTGGAAACAAGTTTGTTCTTACGATCACATGCCCAATGTTGGTCCCGCTCGATTTTCTATCTCCCAGCTTGACCAGTGTCTCAGTAGGGTTGCCCAGAGGAGGAAAACTCATTTGATCCAATAATTTATGTGGATTTTAACCATTCAAACCTCCTTCTGAAATCAAGCCACTTAAAGTGGCCCAGATAGGTGAAAATCTGGAGATCTGCGAAACTCTAGGTTTAGGTCCTCTTCACGAGCTAGGCCCAGGCCCCTGGTGTTATGTGTCTTGTTACCAGACTAGGGTGATTTCATCAGCATTGAGTTAGATCACCAACAAAATGAAGGTTTCTCCAGTGCGTGCTATGTTGCTGGCACAGTGCTTAATAAGGTCCAGTCGTACAGAGAAGCTTATAGTGCTAGAATAATTGCATTTGCATTTATGTAATTGACATTTGTAGTTGATTGTGGCCTGCTTTATCGGGCTTATGCTACTTTATATGTTGAATTTAGGAGTGTTTGAAACAGAAACAAACCAAAACTAAATTTGGTTTCATCTTGCAAAATGCTTTGGGATAAGTAGAATAAATATTTTGGTGGCCTAAGATTAGAACAGTCACTGTGCAGTTAACTTACTAAACAACATCAGTACCATGAGATAAAATTAGTAAGGGGAAAATAAATATTAAATAAGCCCAAATGGGGCTTTATAAATCCCAGGTTATTATTTTTTTGAAGAGAAAAAAATGTACTTTTAGAGCAGATGTAGATAGAATTTTTCATTTTTGCTTGAAAGAACATTATACTGTTCATATTCTTACCATTTGATGACTCAGTGGGAAGTAAGGGAACTAGTTTAAACCACACTGCTGTGAAGAGGAAACTATATATGGTAAAATCTATTTCTTAAACACAGCCTTACTGCACACAATGAAAGAACGAAGTCACCAAGTCTTAAAATGATTGACATGGGGAGAAATTTCAAGGATTAAGATGATACCAATGATACCAAATGATAGTTTAGAAAGGAATGTTTTCTTTGTATTTTATCACATCATGGTTTAGATTTTTTTTTTTTTTTTTTTTTAGATGGAGTCTTGCTCCGTTGCCCAGGCCGGAGTGCAGTGGCGTGATTTTGGCTTACTGCAGCCTCCATCTCCTGGGTTCAAGCAATTCTCCTGCCTCAGCCTCCCCAGTAGCTGGGATCACAGGTGTGCACCACCACGCCAGGCTAATTTTTGTATTTTTAGTAGAGATGGGGTTTCTCCATGTTGGTCAGGCTGGTCTCCAACTCCTGACGTCAGGTGATCTGCCTGCCTCAGCCTCCCAAAGTGCTGGGATTATAGACGTGAGCACTGCGCCCAGCCTAGATTTTTTTTTAATACTGATTATTATTATTATTTGCAGAAGTAATCAGATTGTCAGTTTTATATTATTGAAAAATTGGGGCCAGGCACAGTGGCTGATGCCTGTAATCCCAGCACTTTGGGAGGTAAAGGTGGGAGGATTGCTTGAGGCTGGGAGTTCAAGACCAGCCTGAGCAACAGCGAGACCCCTGTCTCTACAAAAAATAATATAATTTAAAAATTATAATTTTTATTTTTTCTTTACTGCTTCTTGCAGAGCAGGACTACCCCATAGGCAGTGTGCCCAGCGTAGCCAGTATAATTTTTTTTAAAAATTATTTTATTTTATTATTGTTTTTGAGACAGAGTCTCACTCTGTCTTCCAGGCTGGAATGTATTCATGTAATCTCGGCTCACTGCAACCTCCGCCTCCCAGGTTCAAGTGATTCTTCTGCCCCAGCCTCCCGAGTAGCTGGGATTACAGGCATGCACCACCACGCCCAGCCAGTTTTGTAGTTTTAGTAGAGATGGGGTTTCACCATATTGGCAAGGCTGTTTTCGAACTCCTGACCTCAAATGATCCTCCTGCCTTGGCCTCCTAAAGTGCTGGGATTACAGGTGTGAGCCCCCACACTCAGCCTTTTTTTTTTCCTGACAGGATCTCACTCTGTCGCCTAGGCTGGAGTGCAGTGGTACAATCATGGTTCAACGTAGCCTCGACCTCCCTGGGCTCAGGTGATCCTCCCACCTCAGCCTCCCGAGTTTCTGGGGCTACAGGTGTGTGTCACCACGCCTGGCTAATTTTTGTATTTTTTGTAGAGATGGGGTTTTGCTCTGTAGCTTCAGGCTGGTCTCGAACTCCTGGGCCCAAGCAATCCACCCACTTTGGCTTCCTACAGTGCCAAGATTACAGGTGTGAGCCACCATTCCCAGCCAATTATTTTAGTTCTTGTCATTATAACTGTTAATGTTTTCACTTTTGAAGTAATGTGAAATAGTGCAATTTTTGCTATCTTGATGGATGAATATAAACCCTGTATGAAAACTGGTGCTGAGTTCTATGGCAACATCTGCTTCCAGTAAACTACTGCTCAAGCAGAATAGTTTTATTAATAAGTGATTGATAATCTTTAATTTGAATAAAAAGTCTTTTTTTTGTTAGGCAGTAATAGTAGGTTTACAGTTGTTTTTATAGTTTCAGGGATTTCAGTTTTTGTCTTCTAACTTGGGAAAATATACTCACAAGAATGTTAAGACACGAACTACCCATCTGAACGATTATAATCGGAAGACTTTGAGTGATGTGATTATTTGCCACTTTGCCATGCTGTGTGTCCAGTGTGTGTAGCTCTGAAGGAGAGGGGAGACGTGTCAACCTTAGCAGCCTCTTCCCTGCACTAGGATTAGACCTATGCTCCATCCCAGGCTCCTCCTGCCACCTCCAGCTTCTCTTACGATTTCTCACTTAGTAAACTTATTTATTTACATTCAGCATGCCAAAAATGAACCTTACAAACTGGTAGATTCTCTTTTCATTCATTCATTCTATAATTTTTTTGAGATAATTTATACGCATATAAGTGAGCATTTTCATCCTGATAAATGGATATTTTTGACTATATCTGTTTATTACTTGGAGGTAGGCATAATAATTTAATATCAAAATAGTATTTAATTCCCATATTTGAGATATTTGTGTAAATTATGACTGACATTAGGCTGGTGATCATGACAGATGTTATACAGAAATGTGGGAACAGTAGGGATAATGATGAGAACAGATTCTCTTCCATATCATTTAAGTTTGTATCAAGTAAACTGGATTTTGACTTAAAAGAGAGTTTGTGATTTGGGAGAGAAGAGTGTGTGAGAGGTGTGTGTGTGTGTGTCTGTGTGCGTGTGTGTGTGTATGTTTTAGTTTGAAAATACTAAAAAATACTAGATGTTATTCTTTTCCTCTGAGGTAATTTTTCCTCCAAGTCGTAGGTCACGTTATTTAAGAAGACATTGAGAAAAAATGAACTAGTACTCCTGAATTCTGTTCATGTTAAGAGTGGGAAGTGTATTCCAGTTCATCACTATCAACCACTGCCAAGGGGAAGTAGCTATGAGCAAGTGGGTTATCTATTGCATATGCTATCATATCATGCTAACTTCTGCCTTAAAAAGTAATCCAGGCTGGGTGCCGTGGCTCACACCTGTAATCCCAGCACTTTGGGAGGCTGAGGCGAGCCGATCACGAGGTCAGGAGATTGAGACCATCCTGACCAACTTGGTGAAACCCCTTCTCTACTAAAAATACAAAAATTAGCCAGGTGCAGTGGCGAGCGCCTGTAATCCCAGCTACTCAGGAGGCTGAGGCAGGAGAATTGCTTGAACCCGGGAGGCAGAGGTTGCAATGAGCTGAGATCACGCCACTACACTCCAGCCTGGACGACCGAGTGAGACTCAGTCTCAATAAAATAAAATAATCCAAAAGAATTGTATTATACTTTTAGAAATGGATAGCTGTACCTGAAAAATGCCCTTACCTTGGTGGCTCAATATAAACTAAGACTAGGTTTTGTGGGCTTGTAAGAAGACATCTGAATAATATGTTTTATGTGGTTTCTATTAATGTAAACATGAGGTGAAAGGATAGGAATTGAGGTGGCATTGGGAGTGTGAACTTTCCTCATTTCAGACAAATTTTTCATAAAAGCTTTAATCTGATTGTCATGACTCTAACATATTTGAAAAAACTCTGTTTTTAAAAGACTAAGTGGGGCCGGGTGCGGTGGCTTATGCCTGTAAGCCCCAGGCTGGTGGATTACATGAGGTCAGGAGTTAGAGACCATCCTAGCCAACATGGTGAAACCCCATCTCTACTAAAAATACAAAAATTAGCTGGGCGTGGTGGCAGGAGCCTGTAGTCCCAGCTACTTGGGAGGCTGAGGCAGAATTGCTGGAACCTAGGAGGCAGAGGTTGCAGTGAGCTGCGATGATGTCACTGCACTCCAGCCTGGGTGACAGAGCGAGACTCCATCTCAAAAAAAAAAAAAAAAAGACAAGTGAAATTCTGGATGGCAGAATGTCCTAGGCTATTTATAATTAAATGTGGTTAATCAACGTCATCTCCAACAGGGCTGCTGTAGAGATCTTTGAAAATACCAAATTTTTATGTTTTGGAGAGCTACATAAGATCTTGCTAAGTTTTACCGCATTAAACAAAAGAGTTTCTTGTAGATAGTAGCTTTCTTTTGTTGTTGGTTTTTTGTTTTTTTGGGGTTTTTTTTTTTTTTTTTTTTTGAGACAGGTCTCATTCTGTTGCCCAGGCTGGAGTGCAGTGGCGTGATCTCAGCTCATTGCAACTTCCGCCTCCCAGGTTCAAGTGATTCTCATACCTCAGCCTCCCAAGTAACTGGGATTACAGGCATGCACCACCATACCTGGCTAATTTTTGTTAGTTTTAGTAGAAATGGGTTTCCATCATGTTGGTCAGGCTGATCTCAAACTTCTGGCCTCACGTGATTCAAGTGATGTGCATAGTAGCTTTCTATCAAGAGGTACATTGCTCTTTTCTGTCTACCTTTGTTTTATTACTGTCATGTATCACATTCAGGTACTATTTTTCATCCTTAATTCTAAGAATGTGTGGTGCCTGGAGCCATAGAAAAACAGACTTTTTCTGAATATTAAATATATTTTAAAACAATCGTGGTATCATACTGTTAAGTCAACAGCAAAGCTTCTAATATTTATTGATCAGTTACTGTGTACCTATTATGTGCCAGACGCTGTTCTAGGCAGTTGGAATTCATCAGTAAACACAGTGTAGCTAACATTAAATAAATGCTGTTAAAGAGGGTGCAGACTATGATTACATTTCCTTTCTTATATAGCTTCCTCCTCCCACCCTGAAATTTTTAATTGCCCTTTCCTTGCAATGTCTGCTCTTACTAGACTATATATTATTTATTTTTTGTATGTTTTTTGAGACAGGGTCTCACATGATCACGGCAGCCTTGACCTCCCAGGCTCAAGTGATCCTCCCACCTCAGTCTCCGGAATAGCTGGGACTATAGCACATGCCACAATGCCTGGCCAATTTTTAAATTTTTTGTAATTTTTTCTGGGGGGGAATCTTGCCATGTTGCCCATACTGGTCTCAAGCTTCTGGGCTCAAGTGATCTACCTGCCTAAGCCTCCCAAAGTGCTGGAATTACAGGTGTGAGCCACTGGGCCCAGCGTAAACAGACTATACAAGAATTTGTAACTGCCAGGCACAGTGGCTCATGTCTGTAATCCCAGAAATTCAGGAGGCTGAGACAGGAGGATCACTGGAGGCCAGGAGTTCCAGACCAGCCCGTGCAACATAGTGAGTCCCCATCTCTACAAAAAATTTTAAAACTTACGCTGGGCGTGGTGGCTCACTCCTGTAATCCCAGCACTTTGGGAGGCCAAGGCAGGTGGACCACTTGAGGTCAGAAGTTTGAGGACAACATGGTGAAACCCCGTCTCTACTAAAAATAAAAAGAATTACCTGGGCGTGGTGAGGTACACCTGTAGTTCCAGCTACTCAGAAGGCTGAGGCACGAGAATCACTTGAACCCATGGGCGGGGGCGGTGGAGACCAAGCTTGCAATGATCTGAGATGGAGCCACTGCACTCCAGCCTGGGCGACAGAGTGAGACTCTGTCTCAAAAAATAATAATGAAAATAAAAACTTATTCGGGCCTGGTGGCACATACCTGTAGTCCCAGCTACTTGGGAGGCTGAGGTGGGAGCATCACTTGAGCCCAGCAGTTAGAGGCCACAGTGAGCTGCAGTTGTGCCACTGCACTCCAGCCTAGGCAACATACAAGACCCCAACTCTAAATTTTAAATATTTTTTAAATTAAAAAAGTATTAAAAGCTCTTGATTCTCTCAAGTTTTACTGTAGTTAAATCCTGTAGAATATCAGTTTCTTATGTATAAAATGGAAGTTTTATCACAATGATATGTTCTCGGAGCAGTACACAGAGAATGAAATTATGTTACCTGGTATTACTAAATACATTTATCTAAATGTAAAAATGTAAATAGGGCCAGGCGCGGTGGCTCACGCCTGTAATCCCAGCACTTTGGGAGGCTGAGGCGGGTAGATCACGAGGTCAGGAGATCGAGACCATCCTGGCTAACACGGTGAAACCCCGTCTCTACTAAAAATACAAAAAATTAGCTGGGTGTGGTGGTGGGCGCCTGTAGTCTCAGCTACTCAGGATGCTGAGGCAGGAGAATGGCGTGAACCCAGGAGGTGGAGCTTGCAGTGAGCCGAGATGGCGCTACTGCACTCCAGCCTGGGCGACAGAGCGAGACTCTGTCTAAAAAAAAAAAAAAGTAAATAGCTAGCCAGGCGCGGTGACTCACGCCTGCAATCCCAGCACTTTGGGAGGCCGAGGTGGGCAGATCAGCTGAGGTCAGAAGTTTGAAACCAGCATGGCCAACATGGTGAAACCCTGTCTCTACTAAAAATGCAAAAATTAGCTGGGCGTGGTGGTGGGTGCCTGTAATCCCAGCTACTTGGGAGGCTAAGGCAGGAGAATTGCTTGGACCTGGGAGGCAGAGGTTGCAGTGAGCTGAGATCACGCCACTGCACTCCAGCCTGGGCGACAAGAGTGAAACTCCGTCTCAAAGAAATAAATAGCCAAAAGTGCCTAATAAATGTTTCTTTTCATAATACGGTGATATTAGTTTAAATGACACTTGGTTTTCCCATTTTGGGAAATTACATTGTCTAAGCGATTTGCCCAAAATGAATGAAAGTCTGCTTTAGAATTGAAGCTTTAGTTCTGTTCATTTTCTCACATTTCTCTTTCTAAAAATACTTAGCATTTGGCCGGGCATGGTGGCTCACGCCTGTAATCCCAGCACTTTGGGACGCTGAGGCAGGCGGATCACCTAAGGTCGGGAGTTTGAGACCAGCCTGACCAACATGGAGAAACCCCGTCTCTACTAAAAATACAAAATTAGCTGGGCTTAGTGGCGCATGCCTGTAATCCCAGCTACTCAGGAGGCTGAGGCAGGAGAATCACTTGAACCCAGGAGGTGGAGGTTGCAGTGAGCCGAGATCATGCCATTGCACTTCTGCCTGGGCAAAAAGAGTGAAACTCCGTCTCAAAACAAAAACAAAAAAAACCTTAGCATTTGTTCAGCAAATCCGTCCATCCCACAGATACTTCTGGAGTGAGCACTATGTGCCAGGAGCTCTGTTAGGTATTGGATTCCAGCACGAACTGCTCAGCTTAGCTCCCTGCTCTTATGAGGCTTTTGCTCTAGTGAGGGAACTTAGGCACTAATTTAGCGGTAAACATGAACCCTGGAAGTAGGCGATGCCATGAAAGAAGTAAAAAGGAGATGTTGCGATAGATTGAGTGGCTACTTCGGGTGGACTGAAAGCACCAAAAGTTTAAAATGTTATATAAATGCAAAGTGATATTTTTCAGATGCTGTCTTAAAATATAGTAAATATCCTGATGCTAACCCACTTTTATTTTACTGTTTCATTCCAGTTTGTGAAGTGTGGATATGCAGGCTCTAACTTTCCAGAACACATCTTCCCAGCTTTGGTTGGAAGACCTATTATCAGATCAACCACCAAAGTGGGAAACATTGAAATCAAGGTAATATTTTATTTATTGATAAATGATAATCAAGACATGTGAGGTGTTCTTATAAAAGTAGTTTAACAGCTCTTTTAAGTAGTTTTAAAATATGTTGCCATGAAAAGCAAAGGGGAGGGCAGAAGTTCTCATATTTTTAATTTATATCAACACCTGAACAGGGGCACAAAAATTGAAGTTAATTTCATCTGATTTTGTTTATGTATGGCTTGATGCCGTTACTCTTTGGAGTAAAATACTTAAGTTTATTACATTAATGTGAAACACTGTGTTAGTGACTTAAGTCCTATTACATAATATAATTTTTAAAAGAAATCGGCCTGGTATTTTTATGTCTTTCAATTCCATATATTTGTCATTGTATGTGAGTGTCTGTTTGGCACCTTAGACTTTTTCTTTTCATGTTTTTATGGCCTGATCCCTCTACTTTTTTATATAGCCATTTAGGAAAACACAGGGTGTAAATCTCATTGATTCCTCTTTTCATTAATATAACTTATTTCCATAATGTGCAGAAGGAAGCCATTCAAGCCTTTATTTGGCCTTGCATTATGTATCTTACCATAAAGAGGAAGGAAAGTTTTCATTGCCTACTCGCTGTATTTAAGATGAAAGACTACATGAAAAGACGATTGATTTTTCTCCCATATTAAAGGGATCAGAAATCAAGTAGGAGTTACAATATTTGAGAAGAAAGAGAACAGTGAGAGGACAGTAGTCACCAGTTGGCTTTAAGTTCTTCAGGTGACTGAGGGATCAAGTTATACAGAATGCCGTAGAATTTAGGCTCTTTTTTAGTGAATTATTTGTGAACACGCTAGCATTGTTTGTCCTATCTGGATAGTCTTTAGCAAGCCTTCAGTGTAAGGTTATGAGTCATTTGAAATATGCATTAGGGCGTATCTCTTTGGGACATTTGTTTTATGTAGGAAGGTGGTAATAGGTGGTAGAGATTTGCTATGTAGCCTTCTGCTTTTGGGATAGAGAGTTGAGTTACACAATGAATAAAAATACAAGCTGAAACTTGGGTTCTGTGTTAGTTTTTTTTTTTAAGAGTTAAAGTAGCGATTTTTTCTGGCCTCTCCTGTTAACAAAAAAAATAAAATGGGACACTCAATGTAAGTTTTTCCTTTTTAAGGAGCTTTTGGAATATTTGTGGGATTCCTTACTTGCTTATTGTGAACTCCTTTCATTCTGAATGAATTCTATCTTAAATGAACTTTGACTGGAAATTAGCTAATAATAGTGATAAGGATAAACTGTTTAATGAAGTTGAAGGCTATACTTTTTATTCAGTGTCAGGTTTTTAAAGAATGGCTTTTTTATATACTGGACAGTAAAATTTTTGAGGTATGAAGAAATATCATGTATAGCCATAAATTTATTTTCCAACACAGGCACAAATAACTACACATCTCTTCATGCCCACTTTCTTCGTTTTTAAGGCCAAGTGATAGAAATCAAATTTGTCAGTATGCTAATAAAACATTTTTGCCAAGGAATTCCCTAGCAGCATTTGCTTGTATGGTTTGTCATTCTGTATTCTATTGGCTCAATTCTGTTCACTCTGTGCAATCTTGTAAGCCTATCAAGTTAAATTGTTCTTCGAGTAGAAAACAGCAAAAGATACCTGTGTCAAATAAATTTAACTTGAACACTAGAGCTTGGAAAAACAACCCTGAGCTATCTAACACTCTGCCTACTCAGCTAGACCTTTGCTGTTATCATTTATTTTTCTTAATTAAAGTTCTTAAGTTCAGTAATGAATTAAAGAAGCTTACTTTTTGGAATTCCTGTGCTTAGTATTTTGACTTATACTTTTTGTGTCTTGTTAGCTAAAATGTGGTAGACTAAAAAATGGAAATTTAAATCGTTTAATGAGTTAATTTGCATTCAGGAATAACTGTCCATGTTAATTTGGCCCTAATTATTAACTCCATTAAATATAGTAGTACTGCATCTGACCTCAACCTAATTGTCTCTATTGCTTGTATGTTTAAACATTTCAGTGAGGATTTTATTTAGGCCTTTTCTGACTCTTACTTCTACCTTCTCTCTCTTCACCTTTCTTGACCCGTTGAAGTAGAATAACAAAAAGATGGTAAGTGAGGTTACACACATGCTCTGTTTGTTTTCCACTTTTGCTTGATGGGACAGTAGTTGTTGTTTTGTGTCCCTTTAGTATTGGGGAGGGGGGGTTATTTCCATATTTTTATTTTAAGTACTTTGATTTTTAACCTTTTTCATTGCTTCAATTTGATAGCAACTAATTAAGTCCTATACTTTCCTGATTGCGTACAATGGACCAAACAAGAACTAATTACTAACATAGTTTTGAATTGTTTTCCTTGTTTTTCTTGTAGATGAATGTTATAATTAAAATGGAATGTGTTGTGCATAATATTAGAAACCAAATGGCTTTCTATAGGATATGTGTGATCCAAAAAATTCAAGTGAAGTTGTTACATTTGAATAAATTCACTTTATTGACCAGTATTAAATTGAACATTGACTGTCACAGCCTGTATATATATTTGCATCTAGTATGGTATCATATGTGTACTTAATAAACTGAGTAAAATTTTAATATGTAAATAAACCATAGATAGAAAAAGAGAATTCTTTCCATATCATCCTTACTGATGAGCAGATTTCACAGCGTTATCTGAGGATAAATAAGAAAAAGGTAAAGCTTTTCTATAAACAACAGATTTCCCCCCCAAACATTGTACAGTGCTTTTTTCTTTATAACTATAAGCTTGCTGGTCTTATCTCAGACATTTAACTCTTTCATTGTATTTTTCTGTGATAGTCTAAGTGCTTCTGTAGTAGATACTTTTCAAGTTTGATTTTAATATTGTTTGTAAGAATCTCTGACAAAAATCAGGCACTTCTAATATATATTTTAACTAGTAATAGTAACTTTGTGAAGTTTTCTTTTGAATAAACAAAAACATTTAAAAGAGGAAATTTATCCTAAATAAAAGATCATAACATTTGTGTTTATATTCTAATGAGATTAAGAAAAGGGTGTGCTTGCTGGGCACGGTGGCTCGTGCCTGTAATCCCAGCACTTTGGGAGGCCCAGACGGGTGGATCACGAGGTCACGAGTTCAAGACCAGCCTGACGAACATGGTGAAGCCCCGTCTCTACTAAAAATAGAAAAATCAGCCAGGTGTGGTGGTGTGTGCCTGTAATTCCAGCTACTCAGGAAGCTGAGGTAGGAGAATCGCTTGAACCCGGGAGGCAGAGGTTGCAGTGAGCCGAGATCACGCCACTGCATTCCAGCCTGGGCAAGAGTGAGACTCCATCTCAAAAAAAAGAAAAGAAAAGGAAAGAGTGCGCTTGTAGAGAACAGTGTAGGCTTATTTTAACAGAAGTTTTTGACCGGGTGAGGTGGTTCATACCTGTAATTCCAGCACTTTGGCAGGACGAGGTGGGAGGATAGCTTGAGCCCAGGAGTTCAAGACCAGCCTGGGCAACATGGCAAGACCCTGTCTCTATAGAAAGTTTTTTAAAAAGTAACCAGGCATAGTGATATGTGCCTCGCAAGCTACTTGGGAGGTTAAGGCAGGAGTATTGCTTGAGCCCAGAAGTTTGAGGCTGCAGTGGGTGATGACAGGGCCACTGCACTCCAGCCTGGGTGACAGAGCAAAACCCTGCCTCTATTAGTTAATTGAACAAACAAATGTTTTCAGTGGAATTTTCTTCTAGGGATTTAATTGTGCTTTTGAACTTGAGTTTACTCTGTATTCTAATTTGAGGTGACATTGTTCAAAATGATTCTTGGCAAATATAATCCCTACTACCCACTTTTCATGAAGTATAAATACCTTTGAAACAGCATCTCAGTTACTGTGATTTTTTTCATTGTTTCAGATAGGTGACGTTCAGTGGTGGGGCAGGTGGTTAAAACCTAAGGTCTGATCTGATCACTTATAACTTGGTTCTGAGTGATGAAGGCAAGTTATATAACACTTAGTAGGATTTTTTGATTAAAATTTTCGATATGAAAATTTTTTAATTGGATAGCTTGAATAGTCAAACTTTGTACTTCTTAAAATAAGTTAATACTCCATTTTAAATGTCCTGTTTGTTCTGAGGAAGGTAAGGATACTCAATTCCAAACATTTCTTTCAGTTAATCCTTTATAGTATGTGTGGTCCTAGAAGTAGATACATGAGGCATTTATTTAGAGTTGGCATTGGGTCATGTAAATGTAAGCCCCTATTCGTACATTAAATAAAAAGTAAATTTCTGTTGAAATCAGATCAGACTTATTTCAAATTGGTTGAAATAATACTGATTATATTATCTAATTATCTAATCTGTTATCTTGTACAACACAAAAAAAGACGTAAAGTTAGTAACGAACATAGTATATATAATTACAGGTATAGATTTCCCCCCTAACATTTTATTAAGCAGTATTAAGAAAATGTAGCAATACTGAAATGATTTTACAATGAAACTTGTATATCCATCACCTGGATTCTGACATTAATATATATCATACTGATTTATTACATATCTGTTCATCTGTTCATTCATCAGTGCATCTTGTTTTTTGATGGATTTCAAAGTAAGTTGCAGATACCAGTATACTTCTCCCTGAATACTTCAACATGTGCATGTTATTAACTAGAATTCACAAATACAGATTTTTAGTTTTGCATATTCCTCATAGAAGAATCTAAACGGTTGCGTGTGGTGATTCATGCCTATAATCCTAGCACTTTGGGAGGCTGAGGTGGGCGGATCCCTTGAGCCCAGGAGTTCAAGACCAGCCTGGGCAACGTGGTGAAACCCTGTCTCTACTAAAAATACAAGAATTAGCTGGGCATGTAGCCTGTAGTCCCAGCTACTTGGGAGGCTAAGGTGGGAGGATCACCTGAGCCTGGGGAGGTTGAGGCTGTGGTAAGCAATAATGGCACCACTGCACTCCAGCTTGGGTGACAGAGTGAGACCCCATCTCAAAAAAAAAAAAAAAAAGAGAGAGTGTAAACATTTAATATTTCAGATATTTGAGTAATAAGTTAGTAAGTTATGGTAGATGAACTTCATAAGAAATTGCAACAGAAATTTTTACTGAACATTTCTAGCATCTGTTTTTAACTTTGTTATACTTTTTGATGTTGCTTTTAGTGGATTTTCCAGAGATCTGTTTGGTTTTTTGTTAGAGTCCTCACCTTGGTTTCATCTCTGATATTTTCTTTTTCTTTTTTTTTTAATTTAAAACTCATATATTTTTAAGCCTTTGTTTTAAAACATCTCATGTTGGCCAGGTGCGGTGGCTCATGCCTGTAATCCCAACACTTTGGGAGGCCGAGATGGGTGAATTACTTGAGGTCAGGAGTTTGAGACCAGCTTGGCCAACATGGTGAAACCCCATCTCTACTAAAAATACAAAAATTAGCCAGGCATGGTGGCAGGTGCCTGTAATCCCAGCTACTCAGGAGGCTGAGGCAGGAGAATCGCTTGAACCTGGGAGGCGGAGGTTGTAGTGAGCTGAGATCACGCCACTGCACTCTAGCCTGGGCAGTAGAGCGAGACTCAGTCTCAAAAAAATAATCTCGTGTTAATTTTGCTGCTGCTTTTTTTTGTTTCTCCATAATTAAAACTTAACGTATTGTAGCAAATATCTACTTCTGATACTAGTTTTTTTTAATTGAATTTATCAACATATGTAGAAATTAGTATTATTTAACATCTTGACTAGCTGTTTTCTAAAAATAAGTCTAAATGCTAGGACATCCTTACTTATTATATATACAAAATGTGACTTTCAAATGTGGGTCATCTTAAGTATGCTCTCATTGGAGACAAGACTTGTGAGTATTATGCTTCATGTGTGATGGTGTAGTTTTCCAATATACTTTAAGATTGAAAATGTTGCTCAGGAGACAATTTTAAAGGATGGGTTATTTGCCTATATCTTAATTTTTTATAACTCTACAAATTCTCATTCACCTTGGTGAGGCATATGTAGAAACAGTTTAAATTCTTATTCAGACATATGTAGATAGAAGTTTGTGCTGTTAGTTGGTGTATGTATGCATTATTATAGAGTAATAAAGAATCATTTTATTTTTTGCTTCTTTCATTATGCTTTATAGTACTTACATTTATCATTTTGATATTTAGTGCAAAGAAATGTGCTGCATGCATTGAGCATTTTTCTACAAGTTTTTTTCCCCCTGATGTGCTATTTCACATATCACAGGCCTTATTTTTTGAAAAATTGAGCAAAAGAAACAGATGAAACCTCATACAAAACCCTCCAAAATATGAAAATGTGGGGTTTATTTGTGCTAATGCTCTTCTTTTGGAAACATTTGTGTTAAAGGTAAGGTCAATTTATTGATTTAAACCACATTGTATGTAAAAATGTATTATCCATGATTAAACTTTCTAAGACATTGTTCTTGATAGAAAAGATTTTCTAACTTGTGGAATAAAAAGATTTATTTTGCAAGTGTCAGAAAGATTAAAATTAATTATTCCCAAGTTTTCTTAAATATTATGCAAAACTTTGATCTACAGCTTTGACATAATTTTCTAGGATCTTATGGTTGGTGATGAGGCAAGTGAATTACGATCAATGTTAGAAGTTAACTACCCTATGGAAAATGGCATAGTACGAAATTGGGATGACATGAAACACCTGTGGGACTACACATTTGGACCAGAGAAACTTAATATAGATACCAGAAATTGTAAAATCTTACTCACAGAACCTCCTATGAACCCAACCAAAAACAGAGAGAAGATTGTAGAGGTGAGTTTTTATGCAGGATATGCATATGTGTATTTCCGTGATATTATGTTAAATCAAAAATTTTCTTACTGTTACTATGGATAAAGAGAATAAAAATAATTGTTTTCCTTCAGATCTTATTAAGTATCTACTATATGCTAGTCATTATTCTAAGTAGGAAAGTAGGATAGATCAGTAAACAAAAAATCCTACTGCCATGGAGTGTATATATTCTAACAGGGAAAAACAGACCAAAAAAATTAAGTTTTTAATTTAGTGAGTTAATTAAGTTAAGTTTTTATGGAGGAGCCAGCAGAAGGAGATTGAAAAGGCTAATACAATAAGCAGTTACAGAGTTAAATGGTTTGTTAGAAGGTGAGCGATCCAGTTGACCCATGAGCAATGCAGGGGTTAGGGGCACCAACCCTCCCTACTTACGTGCAAACTTAACTACCACCCAAAATACTTAACTTCTAATAGCCTACTGTTGACCAGAAGCCTTACTGATAACATAATATGTGTTATATACTATATTCTTAACAATAAAGTAAGCTAGAGGAAATACTGTTAAGAAAATCATGGCCGGGCGCGGTGGCTCACGCCTGTAATCTCAGCACTTTGGGAGGCGGAGGCAGGCAGATCACGAGGTCAGGAGATCGACACCATCCTGTCTAACACGGTGAAACTCCGTCTCTACTAAAAATACAAAAAATTAGCCGGGCGTGGTGGCGGGTGCCTGTAGTCCCAGCTACTCAGGAGGCTGAGGCAGGAGAATGGCGTGAACCCGTGAGGCGGAGCTTGCAGTGAGTGGAGATCGCACCATTGCACTCCAGCCTGGGCGACAGAGCGAGACTCCGTCTCAAAAAAAAATAAAAAATCATAAGAGAAAATACATTTACTATACCTTAAATGGATGTGGATCATCATAAAGATCTTCATCCTTATTGTCTTCACACTGACGAAGAAGAGGAGGGGTTGGTCTTGCTGTCTCGGGTGGCAGAGACAGAAGAGGTGCAAGGGGAGGCAGGAAAGATTTATTGACAAAAATCGTGTATAAGTGGACCTGTGTGGTTCAAACTTGTTGTTATTCATGGATCAGCTGTAGATGCTAAAGGCAAAATAAATCAGGTTAACAGGGAGTGGGAGGTTGTAATTGTACATAGGTTGTGAGAAGGTGATGTTTAAACAGACAGGGTAAGTGAGTTAGCCAGGATATATAGGAGAATGGTATTCCAGATAAAGGGAGTAGCCAGTGTAAAGGTCTTAAGTTAGGAACAAGCCTGGTATATTAAAGAATAAGCAAGGAAGCCAGTGTGGTTGAGGAGAGAGCAACAGAAGATGAGGTCGAATAAGTAATATTGGTGCCTTGTAGGCTCTAATTAGGAATCGGGTGGCTGGAAGTGGTGGTTCACGCCTGTAATCCCAGCACTTTGGGGAGGCCAAGGTGGGCGGATCACGAGGTCAAGAGTTCGAGACCAGCCTGACCAACATAGTGAAACCCCATCTCTACTAAAAATACAAAAATTAACTGGGCATAGTGGCGTGTGCCTGTAATCCCAGCTACTTGGGAGGCTGGGGCAGGAGAATCGCTTGAACCTGGGAGGCGGAGGCTGCAGTGAGCCGAGATTACACCACTGCATTCCAGCCTGGGCAACAGGGTGAGACTCAGTCTCAAAAAAAAAAAAAAGGAAAAAAGGGAATTGGGTTTTTACTGTGGGTGAAATATGGGGCTGTTACAGGAAAGGGAGATGCTCAGATTTAGATTTCTCTTGTGTTGTGAGTATCCCACAAGGAGGCAAAGATAGAAGAGTTGGAGACTTTTTCAGTCATTTAAGCAAAAGATAATGATGGTTAGGATTGAAGTAGTAGTAGTAGAGATAGTGAGAAATTACCAGATTATAGGTCTGTTTTGAAGGTAGGGCTATAAATGATATGGTTCAACAAAGAAGAGGGTGGACAGTGGTGAAAAGGCCAAGGACCAGAGAGATAGGAGGAGCCAGCAGAAGGAGATTGAAAACGTTAATGAGGCCGGGCTAGGTGGCTCCCAGCACTTTGGGAGGCCAAGGTGGGTGGATCACTTGAGACTAGGAATTCGAGACCAGCCTGGCCAACATGGCAAAACTCCGTCTCTACTAAAAACACAAAATTAGCTGGGCATAGTGGTGCACGCCTGTAATCCCAGCTACGCAGGAGGCTGAGGCAGGAGAATTGCTTGAATCCAGGAGGTGGAGGTTGCAGTGAGCTGAGATCACCCCACTGCACTCCAGCCTGAGCGACAGAGCGAGACTCTGTCTCAAAAAAAAAAAAAAAAGAAAAAAGAAAAAGAAAAAAAAAGCTAATGAAATAATGAAATAAGCAGTTACAGAGGAAAGAGAGCAAGAGAGCTATGATCCTCATAGTTTAAATAAGTAATTTTTCAAGGTTCTTTTATTTTTGTATATATGAAGTAGAAATTTAATAACTTCTGTAGCTTTCCAGTTACTATTTAATGTACATATTTTGTTTATGAATATGTTTAAATGTTGATGGAAATTTTTGAAAGGGTTTAGAAGAAAATGTTGTTAGACAGTATTTTTAAAGCCTGTATTAAAACTCAATTTTTGTATTAAGTGTTTTGAGAATCTAAGATCATGGTTTTAAAGAATCCATATGATTTCTTATGGCTTATATTTTAATATTCTTATTTGTTTATGACTACAAATATGTCTATGGCTGATAGTGTCCTACCTTAATCTCATTAACATGCTTTCACATTGGTATGTGCATATATATGATCATTCTTCCATTTTCATCCCTGTGGAGGTGGAATAAAGGATGATGGAATAAAATACTATTCAGACTATCTAATTGCTTAATTGATGAGTATGTGTTTCAGAGTTGTAGAATTTAAATTCTGTGTAATTTTCATTGTGGTCAATTGTAAAATTTCTAAATATTTAGATATTCAGAGTGATAGGCAACCCTACCAGTCAAGGAGTGCTCAGTCTAGATCACCAAAAAAAAATCATGCAGGATGTTCCCAGCTGACCTGGGCTACAGAGAATGAACATGTGTGTGACCAGTGAGGGCAAAAAGGAAACAACTCCTCCTTCCAGGATAGTTCATTTGGAGGTTGTAATTACAGTCTTGATTCAAGTAGAGACTGGGCTCAGCAGCTAAGCCATTTCTGTATCTTCCAGCAATCAGGAATTAACCACTGATTTTTGTCTTTGCCGTGCCATTTTACTGGGTTTTTTATTTTTTTATTTCTTTCTTTTAATTTTTAAGCTGCTCAGGGTAGACAGAGCTACACTCTTGGCCCAGATTGAGGGAGGGGGTACGAGGCTCTGTAAAGCAATTTCTATATTTTGTCTTTGAATTAAAAGATATTTCCCGGCCGGGTGCAGTGGCTCACGCCTGTAATCCCAGCACTTTGGGAGGCCGAGGCAGGCGGATCATGAGGTCAGGAGATGGAGACCATCCTGGCTAACACGGTGAAACCCTGTCTCTACTAAAAATACTAAAAATTAGCCGGGTGTGGTGGTGTACGCCTGTAGTCCCAGCTACTCGGGAGGCTGAAGCAGGAGAATGGCGTGAACCAGGGAGGTGGAGGTTGCAGTGAGCTGAGATGGCACCACTGCACTCCAGCCTGGGCGACAGAGCAAGACTCCATCTCAAAAAAGAAAAAGAAAAAGATATTTCCCCGGCTGGATGCGGTGGCTGACACCTGTAATCCCAGCACTTTGGGGAGGCCGAGGTGGGTGGATCACGAGGTCAGGAGTTTGAGAGTAGCCTGGCCAACATAGTGAAACACTGTCTGTACTAAAAATACAAAACTTAGCCAGGCATGGTGGTGCATGCCTGTAGTCCCAGCTACTCAGGAGGCTGAGTCAGGAGAATCAGTTGAACCCTGGAGGTGGAGGTTGCAGTGAGCCAAGATTGCGCCACTGCACTCCAGCTTGGGCAACAGAGTGAGACTTCATCTCAAAAAAAAAAAAAAGAATTTCCCTTAAGGGACATCAATTAAGAAAGTCTTGTTCAATACAGAGAGCTTTCTTTCACACTAATTAGTCATTAACTAATACACTAAGAAATCTTTGCTTTGTCACGCTTACGAAATGCTTGGGGACTTAGAAATCTGTCTTCAGATTTGGAGCTCTGTGGCAACAGGACTTTAATAAGAAATAAGAGGAGCTGATGAAAATGGAAGACTATTTCAGGTCAATTTGATTCTATTTTGGGCAATTAATTCACTCTGTGACCATGAAGAAAACATTTATTTATTATGTAATTTTCTAAATACCAGTTTTTTTTCTTTCTGTCTGCATTTACAGGTAATGTTTGAAACTTACCAGTTTTCCGGTGTATATGTAGCCATCCAGGCAGTTCTGACTTTGTACGCTCAAGGTAGGTTAAGCTTAACTGTTAGAAAAATCACTTCATCAAACATTTATTATGTATGTTTTATGTCAGAGAATTTGGTTTCTCAATAAGTTATAAGCCCCAGAAAACTACATTATTTATATACGACACTTTGAAATATTTTCAGTTTTTAAAATTTGTGAAATAAGATTTTATATACATTTTTATTTGCTAAATATGTATTTAAGGTAAAAAAAAGGCTTAAAGACTTATTTTTTTAAAAATAGGATATTCTCTCTTTTAAGCTATTTTAATTTTTTTTTTTTTTTTTTTTTTGAGACAGATTTTCACTTTTGTTGCCCAGGCTGGAGTGCAATAGTGCAATCTCAGCTTACCACAACCTCCACCTCCTGGGTTCAAGTGATTTTCCTGCCTCAGCCTCCCGAGTAGTTGGGATTACAGGCATGTGCCACCACACCTGGCTAATTTTGTATTTTTAGTAGAGATGGGGTTTCTCCATATTGGTCAGGCTGGTCTCAAATTCCCGACCTCAGGTAGTCCGCCCGCCTCAGCCTCCTGAAGTGCTGGGATTACAGGCATGAGTCACCGTGCCTGGCATAGCTATTTTAATTTTTTATGCATGGAATTTGTCCCCAGAATTGGCTTGAGTTAAAAAAAATACGCAGAGATTCAAAAAGGTAGCATAAAATCATGCCTGTCAAATATATAGTAGATTAAAAAGGAGAAGGTAAACATTTGGGAGTGCATTTCTAACTTTTGAGGTGGGTTTAATGGAGGGGACTACTTATATATTCTCTTGATACTGCCATTAGCAACTGCCTCCCTCTTTATTGGAAATAAAATATTGGCCACGTTGGGAGAGCTCTTTTTTTTTTTATGGTCTTATAAATTCAACAGGAACTTACTGAGAATGTCTGGGCCTGTCAGATATGTGCCAAGGAGTCTTTTAGGCACTTCAGGGGATAATCCAGTGGAAAAAGAGTGTGGCAGTGGAAATGGGTCAGGTGTGTTTGGAGAAAGGCCAGTATGTGTGTGACCTGATGGAAGTGGTAGAAAATAAGGTGAGGTGGGTAGGGAGGGCTCTTTGGGAAATAAAATGTAAATTCTTGCATTAGTCAGTGTTCCTGGGAGTATTTTTGAATTGATGATGGTGTGAATTCCTCTTTTTTTTTTTCTTTTTTGCAATGGAAATCCTCTTCTTTTTAAAAGAGTACAACATTCAAGGGCTGTATGTGAGTTTTATGAGGCTTATTGCATCAAGGAATTATATCCACTTAAAAAGGAGGTAGTTTTAGGCCGGGTGTGGTGGCTCATGCCTGTAATCCCAGCACTTTGGGAGGCCGAGGTGGATGGATCACGAGGTCAGGAGATCGAGACCATCCTGACTAACACGGTGAATCCCCATCTCTACTAAAAAAAAAAATACAAAAAATTTGCTGGGCATGGTGGCATGTGCCTGTAATCCCAGCTACTTGGGAGGCTGAGGCGGGAGAATTGCTTGAACCCAGGAGGCAGAGGTTGCAGTGAGCTGAGATTGTGCCATTGCACTCCAGCCTGGGCGACAGAGTGAGACTCTGTCTCAAAAAAATATATAAATAAAAATAAAAAATAAAAAAAGTTTTTTTGGCCAGGTATGGTGGCTCATGGCTGTAATCCCAGCACTTTGAGAAGCGAAGGTGGTCAAATTGCTGTATCTCCAGAGTTTGAGACCAGCCTAGGCAACATAGTGAGATCCCTATCTCTATAAAAAGTAAAATTAGCTGGGTGTGATTGCACACGCCTATAGTCCCAGCCACGTGAGAGGCTGAGGTGAGATGATCACTTGAGCCCAGGGGGTTGAGGAAACATGGGAAACAAAGCAGCTTCTTTGCTGTTCTTTTATTATGAGGTTTAACTGACATTGCCTTTTATTATAAGTTCCAGTGAATAATCAAAGTGATGCTTTCGCTAGCCATGTTTAATTTTTCTTAGATTTCTAGCTGTCTAGTATCAATAGGCATTTTTCCAGAACACACAGTATATATTTGTAGTATATTCAAAACTATCTAAGTTGAAAAAAATAAAGAATTGTACAGAGCTTTAAGAACGTGTTCTGCTGGGTGTGGTGGCTCACGCCTGTAACCCCAACAGTTTCAGAGGCCAAGGCAGACAGATCACTTGAGGCCAGGAGTTGGAGACCAGCTTGGGCAACATGGCGAAACCCTGTCTCTACAAAAAAATTACAAAAATTAGCCAGGCATGGTGGTGCATGCCTGTAGTCCCAGCTGCTCAGGAGGCTAAGGTGGGAGGTATGACTTGAACCCAGGAAATGAAGATTGCAGTGAGCCTAGATTGAGCCACTGTACTCCTCCAGCCTGGGTGACAGAGCCAGACCCTGTCTCAAAAAAAAAAAGAAAAAAAAAGTCCTGTTTTTCAGTCCTCGGTCTCAGGGTCTGTTTTCTTCTCATCTCCTTGGGCAGCGCATAATAGTAGACTAAAAGTCTTAAAAGAGAACACTCGCTTTAATACTTATGCATTAGAAACAAACTGCAAAATAACTAAATAATAAATTCTGGCTTCTAGTTGGTTACGTTTCTGTTTTGGCTTCCCTACTGTATTTGGAACTCGCTGGCTTTGGTTTTCCTGATTTGACTTTTTATTTAAATCCCCCTGGCTTTTATGCAGGTTTATTGACTGGTGTAGTGGTAGACTCTGGAGATGGTGTGACTCACATTTGCCCAGTATATGAAGGCTTTTCTCTCCCTCATCTTACCAGGAGATTGGATATTGCTGGGAGGGATATAACTAGATATCTTATCAAGGTAAGTGAAAGGAAAATATCATGGAAATTAAATTTTGTAATTTGTTTACCACCTTAACACAGAATTGAATCTATCGTTTTAGGATTCCAGCAAATCTGTACCACTAGAGAAATTATCCAATTACCTCCCTTATTTATATAAAAATTCATATAAGATTTATACACATGAGGAAAAAAAGAAAAAGATACATTAAAAACAAGGAAAAAAGTGTACACACATGATCTCTGTATACTAATGAGAGTACATTATATCATTACATAATTATATTTGTTATTCCTGAGGAATGAGTAGACAGATATTTCAAGGATAGAAGAAACCCCTAATTTGAAACTTTCTTGGACAACTCAGGCAGCCTTTTCTGCCATAAAATCTTTCTTTGAGCAGGTATGTTTTAAGCCATGATCTTGGTTGGGTTGTCTGCTCTTGTCCTTTCCTACAAAATACAGTGATAGCAAATTAATGATATTTGAGGAAAACAGCCCAAATACGCCAGACTTTAATATTTAGTAGTTTTCATGGAATAGATCCAGTTTTTAATATTTACTATTTTAGTTTATTTCTGAATATAACTAGTTACAATTTTCTTTAAAACGTTACTGGAGAAAGTACATAAGGTGTCTACTTGCTAACATATATCATTTTTAATATTAAAATAAAATTTAGAAAATTGTTTATACCACAATTCTATAATCAATCTATCCTCTCCAGGACAGTGGTTCTCACCAGGGGACAGTGCTGTCCTCTGGGGGATATTAGCAATTTCTGGACACATTTTTGGTTGTCTGAGCTGGGCAGGAATGCTACTGAACATTCTATAATGAATAAGGCTGGCTGTGCAACAAACAATGTATAGTCTGTCAGTGGTGCTGCTATTAAGAAACCCTGTCTCTGCATTAAATTGGGTTGCGCTGTCTTTACCTTGACATTGGGTTCCTTCAGTCTCATTTAAAGTAATCCTCCTCATGAGGGGAGATTAAATTAATGAGAATTATAATACTCTCATTTTAGGCCAAAATTCAAAGCGTAACCAACAGAATTTCTGGGGTTGTCTTTAGAACACAGACTCAAATATTAGAGGATTTTTTTTTTATTTGTAAAGTCTAGTAATTTTTTTTTCTCTCGGGTTTTTAAAAAAATAGTAGTATTTTCTAGCATTTAAGAAATGTAACAATGGAGATTATACCTTTGAGTATCCCAATAATTCCCTTATCATTCGTTAAACAAATGCTGTTGTCCTTCTAATATGTGCCAGACACAGTACTAGAAGCTAAAGATAAAACTTTTAAAGACTTGGGGGCATTTCATAAATATGGCATTAATTGTGTGAGCAAACTGCAGGCTACAGGAGTCCAGTACTAAAATAATATTTATTCATTAATATGCTTTTGATTGTTTATCAAAACTATCAAAACATTAGTACTCATGCAGTGCTTTTCAAAAACTGACTTTTCTAGTCATTTTACTGACTTACTTATGAATTGTTAATTCTTTTACCCTCTCTGAAACTGAAATATAAATCCTTTTATGGCAGATAAAATCCTACTTCTGAAATAGTAGGAGCTGAGGATCCACTGCCCATTCTGTTTGTTATTGATGTGACATATTTAATGAGCATTAATAGCTTTTGCAGAGTAGAACTCATTCAGATGTATTATGAACTTATTGCTATTGTTTTGTACCAGCTACTTCTGTTGCGAGGATATGCCTTCAACCACTCTGCTGATTTTGAAACGGTTCGCATGATTAAAGAAAAACTGTGTTACGTGGGATATAATATTGAGCAAGAGCAGAAACTGGCCTTAGAAACCACAGTATTAGTTGAATCTTATACAGTAAGTGTTTCCAGTGTATAATACATATGTGTTTTAAAGTGGACAGCCATGATTATTTGTGTCAGCTTAAGGAGGTTTTCTTAGAATCAGTATTTTTGTCTTGGGTTGTTGTAATATGTATATGTGTGACTTTTAATGTCTCTTTCAACATTAAGTTTCTATTTAATTATTTTAGGGCACCATATAATGCAAATTAAGGCAAGAGTCATAAATTACTGTCTATACTAGGATATAATTAGATGCGAGATGTTATTTTGAGATTCTAGTATTTGGCATAGCATTTCTCAACATATGTTTTACAGAACTTTATTTCCCTGAGATGCTAATAAGCATTTCACAAAAATTAAAAAGGATTACATTGTCAGATGAGTTTGGGAAAGAGTTGATTTCACTTCACTGTAGAACTCACAGCCTTTGGTATGCTAATATGTGCACAATTAATATAGTATGCGTGTTTTTCAGACTTATGCTCTAGGACTTTTCAGAATTTCATGGGATTAGTGGTCTAAGAAACATACTTTGGAAATGGTCATTCTAGAGCATTGCTTTACTAATTCAGTAGGTGGCAGCCTTTCCTGACTTAATGTTCTTTAATGAGGTGTTAAATGTTAACCTGAAATTGTAACTAATGAGATTTAGTACCTGGTTATAGTTTATAACACCAGAGGAGTTGATCCTACTTGAATTTTTAATGAATTACCATCTTAAGCCTATTAAATTCATCTGAGTATAAAGTACTTCCAGGTCTCATCTTTGATCTAGTTATTACTAAAATGAAACAGTAATAGGCAATGAAGGCAAGTATTTTAAAACCATATGATGCATACTAGCTCTACATATTCACAAATATATGCAAAATAGTCATTTTTAAAGTAATTATAAAAAATTTGTTGTTGGCCGGGCGCGGTGGCTCACGCCTGTAATCCCAGCACTTTGGGAGACCGAGGCGGGCGGATCACCTGAAGTCAGGAGTTGGAGAACAGCCTGGCCAACATGGTGAAGCCCGTCTTTACTGAAAATACAAAAAATTAGCTGGGCAAGGTGGTGGGCACCTGTAGTCCCAGCTACTCAGGAGGCTGAGGCAGGAGAATTGCTTCAACCCAGGAGGCGGAGGTTGCAGTGAGCTGAGATCGTGCCACTGCACTCCAGCCTGGGTGACAGAGCAAGACTCCATGTCAGAAAAAAAAAAAAAAAGTTGTTAAGATAGTGATCCAAATATTCAGTAAACCCATTTAAAAATTTTTTAAATTTATTTTTTATTATACTTTAAGTTCTGGGATACATGTGCAGAAAATGCAGGTTTGTTACATAGGTACACATGTGCCATGGTGGTTTGCTGCACCCATCAACCTGTCATCTGCATTAGATATTTCTCCTAATGCTATACCTCCCTCCCCTTGCCGCCCCCCACCCAACAGGCCCCATGTGTGTTGTTCCCCTCACTGTGCCCATATGTTCTCATTGTCAACTCCCACTTATGAATGAGAACATTTGGTGTTTGGTTTTCTGTTCCTGTGTTAATTTGCTGAGAATGATGGTTTCCAGCTTCACCCATGCCCCTGTAAAGGACATGAACTCATTCATTTTTTATGGCTGCATAGTATTCCATGGTGTATATGTGCCACATTTTCTTTATCCAGTCTAACATTGATGGGCATTTGGGTTGGTTCCAAGTCTTTGCTATTGTGAATAGTGCTGCAATAAACATACGTGTGCATGTGTCTTTATAGTAGCATGATTTATAATCCTTTGGGTATATACCCAGTAATGGGATGGCTGGGTCAAATGGTATTTCTAGTTCTAGATCCTTGAGGAATCACCACATTGTCTTCCACAATGGTTGAACTAATTTACACTCCCACCAACAGTGTAAAAGCGTTCCTATTTCTCCATATCCTCTCCAGCATCTGTTGTTTCCTGACTTTTTAAGGATCGCCATTCTAACTGGCATGAGATTTTGTGGTTTTGATTTGTATTTCTCTAATGACCAGCGATGATGAGCTTTTTTTCATATGTTTATTGGCCACATAAATGTCTTCTTTTGAAAAGTGTCTGTTCGTATCCTTTGCCCACTTTTTCATGGGGTTATTTGTCTTTTTCTTGTAAATTTGTTTAAGTTCCTTGTAGATTCTGGTTATTAAGCCTTTGTCAGATGGATAGATTGCAAAAGTTTTTTCCCATTCTGTAGGTTGCCTGTTCACTCTGATGATAGTTTCTTTTGCTGTGCAAGAAGCTCTTTAGTTTAATTAGAACCCATTTGTCAATTTTGGCTTTTGTTGCAATTGCTTTTTGTGTTTTAGTCATGAAGTCTTTGCCCATGCCTATGTCCTGAATGGTATTGGCTAGGTTTTCGTCTAGGAGTAAACCCATTTTGTAACTTAATCATCTCCAGATTTGCTCTGGAGATTCCTTCCTGAAGTCTTCTTGACAGTTTCTCCAGTTGTCTGATTTTCCATCTACCTGACTATTTTGGAAGAAAGTGGCACAGGGCAAAAGATAAGCAAACTAGGAATGTAAAACATGTTTTATTTCTTCCTTCTCTCTTTTCTCAAAGAATTTGAGGTAGGCTACAAAAATATATACAAATAGGCTGGGTGTAGTGGCTCACACCTGTAATCCCAGCACTTTGGGAGGCTGAGATACGAGGATCACTTGAGGCCAGGAGTTCATGGCCAGCCTGGGCAATATAATGAGACCCTGTCTCTACAAAAAAATACAAAAATTTGCCAGGCGTTGTGGCACGTGCCTGTAGTCCTAGCTAGTTGAGAGGTTGAGGTGGGAAGATTGCTTGAGCCCAGGAGTTCAAGGCTTAAGTTTTGAGGCAGAGAGCTAGGATTGCACCACTGCACTCCAGCCTGGGTGAAGGAGCGAGACCCTGTCTCAAAAACAAAACAAAATCCATATATATATTTGATATATATACACACACACACACACATATACACAAGTATAAAGTAATAAGCTGATGAATAAGTGAAGAGGGACATGGGTGGACAAATACACAACAGGATAAGATTTGGTGCAAAGAAATGGGATGCCTACAGTTTAACAGTTCATTAAGGTGGTTAGAAAACTTGACCCCATGCTGGCCAGCAGCCAGAGAATGGAGAGAAGCCACACTATCAGGCTTCAAGTGCTTAAGGAAGGAGGTTTTGCTAATAAGATCTGCTGTGTGAAGTTTTCCCAGATATTTTGGGTGATTTCATGTGAATCCACCTGAAGGTGGAGGTGGTTTTTTAAGGGTATAAGTTTTGGTAACCTTTTTTTTTTTCCTTTCTGTTTTGAGACAGGGTTTCCTCACTCTGTTGCTCAGGCTGCAGTGCAGTGGCATGATCTCGGCTCACTTCAGTCTCAATCTCCCAGGGTTAGGTGATCCTCCCACCTCAGCCTCCTAGGTAGCTGGGACCAAAGCTGGAATCTAAACAATCATTGTAATTGGCCAGGCGCGGTGGCTCTTCCCCTTAATCCCAGCAATTTGGGAGGCCAAGATGGGAGGATCATTTGAGCCCAGGAGTTCAAGACCAGTCTGAGTAACAAAGCAAGACCCTGTCTCTACAAAAAATAAAATTAGCCAGACATAGTAGTGTGCATCTGTAGTGCCAGCTACTTGGGAGGCTGAGGTGGGAGAATCACTTGAAGCTGGGAGATTGAGGCTGCAGTGAGCCATGATCACACCACTGCCCTCTAGCCTGGACAACAGATCAAGACCCTATCTCAAAAAATATATATATGTATTGTAGGGCCAGGCATGGTGGCTCATGCCTGTAATCCTAGCACTTTTGGGAGGCCAAGCCAGGCAGATCACTTGAGGCCAGGAGCTCAAGACCAGCCCGGCCAACATGCAGAAACTCTGTCTCTACTAAAAATACAAAAATTAGCCAGGCGTGGTGGCACATGCCTGTAATCTCAGCTACTTGGGGGGCTGAGGTATGAGAATCATTTGAACCCAGTAGGCAGAGGTTGCACTGAGCCAAGATCAAGCCACTACACTCCAGCCTGGGCAACAGAGCGAGACTCTGTCTCAAAAAAAAATTATATTATAAATGTACTGTTAGACTTGTTAATGTAAAATTAATTCTGGTATCTCATATGGAAATGTGTCAAATGCTAGCATACATGGGCATGCTTATTACTTAGGACAATCCAGTGAATTGTGAGGTGTTATGAGAGGAAGTTTCTACTTAACACTTCTCATTTAATTAAATATGAACATGATGTGTGACTGACAAGATTTTTTTGTACAAAGTCATAATATGATACCTGGTTTGTTTAAATCTTATTTGCTTAAATTGAAATTATATTTATCAGTTACTTAAAATGTATTAGGACCTAGTAGGATACAACAGAATTGCCTAATAAAAATAGTCTAGACCAGTGTTCTGTAAACTTTGATCATAAGACATTTTTTGGATTAAATGATTTGATAGAAGTGGTACACATGTTATAAAGTATTTTGGCAAAATAGTTTCACAGAGTAATTATTTGATGAAATAAAATTATTTAAAATGTTTAATGTGGCTAGGCGCAGTGGTTCATGCTTGTAATCCCAACACTTTGGGAGCTTGAGGCGGGCAGATCACCTGAGGCTAGGAGTTCAAGACCAGCCTGGTCAACCTGATGAAACCCCGTCTTTACTAAAAATACAAAAATATGCTGGCGTGGTGGCACGTGCCTGTAATCCCAGCTACTCAGGAGGCTGAGGCAGGAGAATTGCTTGAACCTAGGAGACAGAGGTTGCAGTGAGCCGAGATCGTGCCATTGCACTCCAGCCTGGGCGACAAGAGAAACTCTGTCTCAATGAGTCAATCAATGTTTAACATGTCTGTTCTACATAGCAGAAATATCCATAAAATCACAAATATGTTAAAAATATAAAACTGTAGTAACACATACCAGCAATAATCAAAATACAATGGTTGGTCAGTGATGCTTGTTTCTGCTTTGCTGCAAACGTCATGCACTCATGCATCAGTGATTTCTCGAAGAAATTCCTGATATTTGGGGGCGTGGCATACCTTTTTTTTTTTTTCTTTTGAGACGGAGTCTCGCTTTGTTGCCCCTGCTGGAGTGCAGTGGCGCCATCTTGGCTCACTGCAAGCTCTGCCTCCCGGGTTCACGCCATTCTCTTGCCTCAGCCTCCCCCAGTAGCTGGGACTATAGGCGCCCGCCACCATGCCCGGCTAATTTTTTGTATTTTTAGTAGAGACGGGGTTTCATTGTGTTAGTCAGGATGGTCTCAATCTCCTGACCTTGTGATCCGCCCAGCTCAGCCTCCCAAAGTGCTGGGATTACAGGCGTGAGCCACCACGCCCGGCCTGGCATAACATTTTTAAAAGCAAAACAGAATGTGATAAGAGCAGTTACCTAAATCTATTTAATTTACCTTTTTTCCCCCAAATATATTTTAGGAAAAATTGTTGTTGGTAATGATTTTGGTTACAGAACAGATGTATTTATAAGTACTAGTGTTCCGGAGAACACTGGGAAATTTTAATCTTTTGCTGATTAGTACCTGATTATTCTTGGTTTCTAGCTCCCAGATGGACGTATCATCAAAGTTGGGGGAGAGAGATTTGAAGCACCAGAAGCTTTATTTCAGCCTCACTTGATCAATGTTGAAGGAGTTGGTGTTGCTGAATTGCTTTTTAACACAATTCAGGCGGCTGACATTGATACCAGGTACATTAGAAATGGTGATTTCAAAGTTATTTATCAGAAAAATCATAAAAATAGTTTTAAAGTTATTTATCAGAAATAGATGGAATTAAATAGAATGACTAAGTTTATAAACTTACTTGAAATAATTTCAGACTTACGGAAAGGTTGCAAGAAAAATGCAGAAAACTTATCTATATCCTTTATCTGGATTTACCATTTTACTGATTCTAATGTTCTTCATGTTTGCTTTTTCATTCTGTTTTTTCTGAACCGTTTGAGGGTAGATTAAATGCATCAATTCTTTACTAGTTGGTGTTTCCTAAGGATAAAGATACTCTCTTACATAGTCATGCTGATTTCAGATCCTTTGGAGATACAGCCAGTAGTGGAATTGCTGGATCATATGGTAGTTCTATTTTTAACTTTCTGAGGAACCTCCATACTGTTTTCCGTAATAGCTGTACTAATTCACACTCCCACCAGCAGTGTACAAGGGTTTCCTTTTCTCCACATCCTTGCCAGTATTCGTTACCTTTCCTCTTTTTGATAATAGCCATTCTAACAGATGTGAAGTGATATCTCATTGTGGTTTAATTTGCATTTATTTCCCTGATGATTAGGGATGCTTAGCATTTTTTCCATTTGTATGTCTTTTGGGAAATGTCTATTCAGGTCCTTTGCCCATTTATTAATTGGGTTATTTGCTTTCTTGCTATTGAGTCATTTGAGATTTGAGTTCCTTACATATTTTGGATATTAACCACTTATCAGATGTCTGATTTGCAAATATATTCTCGCATTCTATAGGTTGTATCTTCACTTTGTTGATTAATTCCTTTGCTGTGCAGAAACTTCTTTTGTTGTTGTTTGTTTTTTGAGACGGAATGTCACTCTCTCACCCAGGCTGAAGTGCAGTGGTGCAATCTCGGCTCACTGCAACCTCTGCCTCCCATTTTCAAGCGATTCTCCTGCCTCAACCTCCCAAGTAGCTGGGATTACAGGCATGTACCACCATGCCCAGAATTTTTTTTTTTTTTTGTATTTTTTAGTAGAGATGGGGTTTTGCCGTATTGACCAGGCTGGTCTCGAACTCCTGGCCTCAAGTGATCCACCCCACTTCAGCCTACCAAAGTGCTGAGAGAAACCTCTTAGTTTGATGTAAATGCATGTATTTTTGTTAGATATTGCCAAATTTCCCTCTCTGGCAATTGTATTGTTTATCCTTTTCCACCAATCTGATGAGTGAGAAATTATTTCAGTGTAATTTTACTTTTTATTTCTGTCATTAAGAGTGAAGTCAAACCAGGGGTGGTGGCTTCTGGCTGTAATCGCAACTCTTTGGAGGCTGAGGTGGGAGGTTTGCTTAAACCTAGGAGTTTAAGACCAGCCTGGGCAACATATGGAGATCCTGTCTTTACATAAATTTTTTTCAAAAAGATTAGTCAGGTATGGTGGTGGTGTACTCCTGTAGTCCTAGCTACTCAGAAGGCTGAAGTGGGAGGATTGCTTGAGCTTGAGAGGTAGAGGCTGCAGTGAGCCATGATTGTGCCACTGCCCTCCAGCCTGGGTGACAGAGTGAGACCCTGTCTCTCCCCACCGCCACAAAAGAAAGTTCCTTAAAAAAAAAAAAAAAAAAAAAAAAATATATATATATATATATATATATATATATAAAGCATATTTTTATATGTTTAAGGGACTTGTTTGTTTGAGATAGAGTCTCGCTCTGTCGCCAGGCTGGAGTGCAGTGGTGCAATCTCGGCTCACCGCAACCTGGGTGGAGTGATTCTCCTGCCTCAGCCTCCCAAATAGCTGGAATTGCAGACGTGAGCCACCACGCCCGGCCTTAAGGGACATTTTTAATTTTTTTTTTTGGCAAATTGTTAATGGCTTTTTGTAGATTTTGGAGTTTTGGGTTTTTTTTTTTTTCAGTTTTGAAAAGTTTTCTTTTAGCTTTCTGATATCTTTCACAGATACTCTCTCTGTTTGCCATTTGTCTATTGCTCTTAGTGTTTTGGCCATGCAAAAGTTTGTTTTTATTTAGTCATATAAAAAGATTTATAGTCTTATTACATCTAGAGCTTGAGTCATAGTTAGAAATCACTTGTCTACACTCAGGATATAGAGGAATTCACCCAGAAGCATTTTGTACAGCAAGCATTTATTTGTGTAACCCTGAGTTAAATAGCCACCTAATTAATTTTGATGGGATGGCTTTGGAGCCAGGATAGTAATAGAAATTAATAAAAATAGCAATTGACTCATAACAAGCTATAAACCTGGTGGAAGATGATCAGAAATCGAATCTAGCCTTCATAATTATGGTAAATTTTCATGATAGGGATTAGGGAGATGATTTTGTTCTTTGATGTTCATTCACAGCAAAATTGTATTTAAAAGTACATGCCAGCTGGGCGCAGTGGCTCACGCCTGTAATCCCAGCACTTTGGGAGGCTGAGGCCGGTGAATCACGAGGCCGGCGAATCACGAGGTCAGGAGTTCGAGACCAGTCTGGCCAAAATGGTGAAACCCCGTCTCTACTAAAAATACAAAAAATTAGCTGGGTGTGGTGATGGGTGCCTGTAATCCCAGCTACTCGGGAGGCTGAGGCAGGAGAATGGCGTGAACCCGGGAGGCGGAGGTTGCAGTGAGCCGAGATCGCACCACTGCTCTCCAGCCTGGGTGACAGAGTGGACTCTGTATTAAAAAAAAAAAAAAAGAAAAGTACATGCCTGTTGCTGATTAGAGCTTCGACGTACCTAAAGTGCGGAGTCAGATTCAGTACCTTCTCCACAGAGTTTGCATTGCAAAGTGGAACAACTCAAATTTTGTTTTGTGTGTTCTGCATGTTGAAAATGTACATGTAAATGCGTGTGAGTACTTATCACATGAATCTGTATTTCAACTGCTTAGTTTATGCGGCATTCACTGGGCTTGCTTTGGCAATTAAATACAAAAGCAATGCTTTGTTAGAGTTGCAGTAGCTTTAGCCATTGAGAACCTGGAAGCCAGGTTGAAAAAGGCCAAAATGGGTGCAAATCAGCTCCCAAACTTTACTGTGAGATTATTCCTCAGACCCTCGCTCAGATTCTGTTACTTTTACTACATATGCAGTCTCTTTAGATTGGATTTTCTGATCTCATAGATATCAGAATAGAGGGTACTGCTGTCAGTAGATAGCAGGGTACGGTATCAGAAAAGAGGGTACTGCTATAAGAAGCTACACATCAGTCTAGCCAAAAATAACAGCAGACAGCCTCTAAGCAAAGGAACAAAAAAGAGAAAACTACAAAAGATAAATGAAAAATTAAAAAGCAGGAATTCTGGATTAAAGTAGAATAGGGCTAATTATAGTAAACAACCACATCTTAGTGGCTTTAGGGAAGCATGTGATAAAATAGTTTGTAATGTAAATCTTGGTCATTATTAGAAGTCTCAGTTACATTCACAAAAAAGTGTATTATATACTTTTAGAAGTATTTTATTTTCATCAAAATTATAAAAATATTTTATATGTAAAGAGGGGTCGTTACTTCACAGTAGTAATAACAGCAAATATTCAGCCCTGTGATTTACATGTGGAATTTTATTTAATTCTCCCAGCAACCCCGAGGCTGACATAAGTAACAGTAACCCTGAGATACCATTTTCCTAACCTAAAACTCCAAATGAATAACCATTGTGCCTTTCTAGATCTGAATTCTACAAACACATTGTGCTTTCTGGAGGGTCTACTATGTATCCTGGCCTGCCATCACGGTTGGAACGAGAACTTAAACAGCTTTACTTAGAACGAGTTTTGAAGGGTGATGTGGAAAAACTTTCTGTAAGTATTAGTAAATCAACTATTACTAACATTCTTTTAAAAGGCTATACAGTAGTTTGTGAATCTTGACAACCACCAGAGGGAGCAAGACGTCTTCCAAAACAAATTCCTGCTGCATTCAAGTGCATCCTGGAAATGATAGGAAGAAGGAAATAGTTCAAGATAAGCTCTGGTCACCTCTATAGAGTTGATGGATGGAGGCAGTGAGGTCAGGGCCAAAAGTTCTGGTTCATCTGTAACAACCAGCATGGACTCTGAGGCACCTGTATATGCATGAGAAGAACCTGCTGTACTATAGGGAAATAAATGCCCCACTTGAGTTTTGTTCTTTTTTTTTTTTTTATGTATTTTTTTTATTTATTTATTTATTTATTTATTTATTTTTATTGATCATTCTTGGGTGTTTCTCGCAGAGGGGGATTTGGCAGGGTCACAGGACAATAGTGGAGGGAAGGTCAGCAGATAAACAAGTGAACAAAGTTCTCTGGTTTTCCTAGGCAGAGGACCCTGCGGCCTTCCGCAGTGTTTGTGCCCCTGGGTACTTGAGATTAGGGAGTGGTGATGACTCTTAACGAGCATGCTGCCTTCAAGCATCTGTTTAACAAAGCACATCTTGCACCGCCCTTAATCCATTCAACCCTGAGTGGATACAGCACATGTTTCAGAGAGCACAGGGTTGGGGGTAGGGTCATAGATCAACAGGATCCCAAGGCAGAAGAATTTTTCTTAGTACAGAACAAAATGAAAAGTCTCCCATGTCTACCTCCCTCCACACAGACACGGCAACCATCCGACCTCTCAATCCTTTCCCCACCTTTCCCCCCTTTCTATTCCACAAAACCGCCACTGTCTTCATGGCCCGTTCTCAATGAGCTGTTGGGCACACCTCCCAGATGGGGTGGTGGCCGGGCAGAGGGGCTCCTCACTTCCCAGTAGGGGCAGCCAGGCAGAGGCGCCCCTCACCTCCCGGACGGGGCGGCTGGCCGGGCGGGGGGCTGACCCCCCCACCTCCCTCCCAGACGGGGCGGCTGGCTGGGTGGGGGGCTGACCCCCCACCTCCCTCCCGGACGGGGCAGCTGGCCGGGCAGAGGGGCTCCTCACTTCCCAGTAGGGGCGGCCGGGCAGAGGCGCCCCTCACCTCCCGGACGGGGCGGCTGGCCAGGCGGGGGGCTAACCCCCCCACCTCCCTCCCGGATGGGGCGGCTGGCCAGGCGGGGGGCTGACCCCCCCACCTCCCTTCCGGACGGGGCGGCTGGCCGGGCGGGGGGCTGACCCCCCCACCTCCCTCCGGGACGGAGCGGCTGGCCGGGCAGAGGGGCTCCTCACTTCCCAGTAGGGGCGGCCGGGCAGAGGCGCCCCTCACCTCCCGGACGGGGCAGCTGGCCGGGCGGGGGGCTGACCCCCCACCTCCCTCCCGGACGGGGCGGCTGGCCGGGCGGCGGACTGACCCCCCCACCTCCCTCCCGGACGGGGCGGCTGGCCGGGCGGGGGGCTGACCCCCCCACCTCCCTCCCGGACGGAGCGGCTGGCCGGGCAGAGGGACTCCTCACTTCCCAGTAGGGGCGGCCGGGCAGAGGCGCCCCTCACCTCCCGGACTGGGCAGCTGGCCGGGCGGGGGGCTGACCCCCCCACCTCCCTCCCGGACGGGGCGGCTGGCCGGGCGGGGGGCTGACCCCCCACCTCCCTCCCGGACGGGGCGGCTGGCCGGGCGGGGGGCTGACCCCCCCACCTCCCTCCCGGATGGGGCGGCTGGCCGGGCGGGGGGCTGAACCCCCACCTCCCTCCCGGACGAGGTGGCTGCCGGGCGGAGACGCTCCTCACTTCCCAGACGGGGTGGCTGCTGGGCAGAGGAGCTCCTCACTTCTCAGACGGGGCGGTTGCCAGGCAGAGGGTCTCCTCACTTCTCAGACGGGGCGGCTGGGCAGAGACGCTCCTCACATCCCGGATGGGGCGGCAGGGCAGAGGTGCTCCCCACATCTCAGACGATGGGCGGCCGGGCAGAGACGCTCCTCACTTCCCAGATGTGATGGCGGCCGGGAAGACGTGCTCCTCACTTCCTAGATGGGATGGCGGCCGGGCAGAGACGCTCCTCACTTTCCAGACTGGGCAGCCAGGCAGAGGGGCTCCTCACATCCCAGACGATGGGCGGCCAGGCGGAGACGCTCCTCACTTCCCAGACGGGGTGGCGGCCGGGCAGAGGCTGCAATCTCGGCACTTTGGGAGGCCAAGGCAGGCAGCTGGGAGGTGGTTGTAGCGAGCCGAGATCACGCCACTGCACTCCAGCCTGGGCGCCATTGAGCACTGAGTTAACGAGACTCCGTTTGCAAACCCGGCACCTCGGGAGGCCGAGGCTGGCAGATCACTCGCGGTTAGGAGCTGGAGACCAGCCCGGCCGACACTGCGAAACCCCGTCTCCACCAAAAAAATACGAAAACCAGTCAGGCGTGGCGGCGCGCGCCTGCAATCGCAGGCACTCGGCAGGCTGAGGCAGGAGAATCAGGCAGGGAGGTTGCAGTGAGCTGAGATGGCAGCAGTACCGTCCAGCTTCGGCTCGGCATCAGAGGGAGACTGTGGAAAGAGAGGGAGAGGGAGACCGTGGGGAGAGGGAGAGGGAGAGGGAGCTAATTTATGTATTTTTAATGGAGACAGGGTTTCACCATCTTGGCCAGGCTGGTCATAAACTCGAGTTTTGTTCTTTTTTAAACTTATTTTTTGGATATGCAATCAGCCTTCAGCACTTCTCTTGGGCTATCTCATATTTCTGACTTTATTTGTTGCATATGTTGTCTTCTCAGTCAGATTGAAAAACATCATGTCTCAAATTTTTTTGCATTCCGGTAACTGTCATAGCTCTTGAAACAGACTTTAATTGGTAGTTGTTGGTATGTACAGTAGAAAGAAATTTTTAAACTAGTAATAGTTGATGTTTCTTTGGCATAGGTTTTTGTGTTTTTTCCACCAGACTCTGGACTATGTGAAGTATACAGTATGTGCTGTATACTTAACCAAGAGTTATCTAATCCTGAGTTAATCTCTGAGCTTTGTCTCACTGACTTTGATCAACTGTTTTAGATAATGAGATTATGTATTACAGAGTACTGTATGTTACATCTTTCATATATGACTCATTGTTGAAATTAAATTGCGTATGGGCTCACATACATTAAACAGATTAACAGACTGGAAAGGAGCCATACTGTCTAAGTACTTCACTTATTTTTCTGATTTTATTGAGTTTTACATATAATTTATAATTAATCTCAGGTGATCATTTATTCAGCAAACATTTCTTGAACTCCTGGGTGCCAGACATAGGTCTAGGTGTTGGGGACAAACAAAACAATGAAAACAGAATCCCTGCTTTTAGTCTAAATAATGTATTAGTGGTAATAAGTGATATGAAGAAAAGTAAGGTGAAGAGCTGGAAAATGTTAGTGGTTGGGGAGGTAGTGTGCTCCTTCATAAACTGTGATCAGGAAAGGCCTTTTGGATGAAGTGACTTTTGATCAGAGACCTAAGTTGAGCGTGAGAGGAGTGAGCCATGTGACTGTCTGGGGGAAGAATCTTCCAGGCAGGAACAATGCAAAAGCCCCAGGTTGGTGGGAGTGTGCCAGTGTGGCTGGAGCAGAGTGAGCAAGGGAGGGGGGCAGGTGGGATATGAGGTCAGAAGGGTAGCAGGAGGGCAGGTCTTGTTCAGCCGTGGTAAAGGGTTTGGCTTGACTCCTGGTGAAATGGAAAGTCTTGGTTGCGGGGGCGGTTTAAGCAGAGAAATGATAGGATCTGATGTATATTTTTAAAGGATCATTAAGTCTGGTGTGGTGAATAGACTCTTGGGGGAAGAGGGAACAAAGGTGGGCATAGAGAGACCAGTTAGGAGGCACTGAGAGGAGGGAAGGGACGGTAGAGTTTTAGAATAGAGGAGGAGGTTGAAATGGTTGTTTTGGAGAATGGAAGCGAGAATAGAGAAATGTAATAGGATTGCCATGCAGCAGGAAGGGCTCAGTTGAGGTTAGTGATACATTAAAGCAAGATGTTTTGTTTCTTTCCTATCTTGTTCAGCTGCTTGACAGCAGGTGCAATTTGTCTGTAGGAATCTGTAGATGAGTTCAGCAAGGAGGGAGTGGTAGATGGAATGATCTGATAGAATGAGTTTCAGTGGGGCTGTGGAGTTTTAGGGATGAGCGAGATAGAAGGAGCAATGAAGAGCAAGAACTCATATTACCAAACCTCCAGGGTTAAGGTAGTGTGTGAGAGAGAAACAGTAAAGCAGTTGAGGTATTTACAGAAGCAGTGTCTTCAGGGGCTAGCTAAGTTTCCCTTAGAGTAGAGGTGGGCATCTATAGCCCTTATGCCAAAACTGGTTTGTTTGTTTTTTTTTTAAGTTTTATTGGAACACAGCCAAGCCCGTTTGTTTACATAATGTTACCTGTTGTCACATATTGTCTGTGGGCACCTTCTAGCTACATGTGGGGTTGGGTACTTGTCACGCCTGCAAAGCCTCAAGTATCTGGCCCTTCACAAAAAAAGTTTGCTGACCCCTATGTAAGAGCAAGAAAGTTAAAGGAACAATTAAAACAGTCTCAGAATTGGTAAATAAACTGATGTTTTTCTTTATCTTGGATTGTTAGAACCCTTACAGTTCATTTATGTGACATAAATATACAAATGATTTAGAATGACATAGTTACATTGGGTCTTTTTTGCAGATTGTGACACTGTAAATGAAAAACTTGCTATGTCATTTTAAGGTTTCTCTTTCAGGTGTTGACCAACCGTAAAGATAAGGATGTGTCCTTCCTAGACACTTAATAGTAGCTACAGAATATAAAACTTTTCCCAATTGCCTTTAATTTTGGTTACTGTGTTCATTTTCTCATAACATCCTGATGATTTGTTTTGACCATATTTGGCCTTGTTTATTCTAAGAACATTTCATTTGATTTTGAGACAATAGAAAGTAAGCTTTGCTTAAAAGAAAAGAACTTCAGTTTTACTCTATTGCCCTGGACTAGAATCATAACAGTATGAGACCTTGAAGAAGTCATGCAAGTCCTCTTTTTTTTTTTTTTGAGATGGAGTCTCTGGGCTCACTGCAAGCTCCACCTCCCAGGTTTACGCCATTCTCCTGCCTCAGCCTCCCGAGTAGCTGGGACTACAGGCACCCGCTACCATGCCCGGCTAATTTTTTTGTATTTTTAGTAGAGACGGGGTTTCACTGTGTTAGCCAGGATGGTCTCGATCTCCTGACCTCATGATCCGCCCGCCTCGGCCTCCCAAAGTGCTGGGATTACAGGCGTGAGCCACCACGCCCGGCCATGCAAGTCCTCTTATCCAGACTTTGCTTGACAGCAAAGTGACTTTCCCAAGTGGTCATCTGCCATTGGATGGGAAATTTGCTCTAATTATGTCTCGGATGTTTGGTCTCTCAGTAGGGTGTTAAGTCATGTAATTTACTGATCAAATTAGGGCACTCAAGAATGAAAAGGGTGGTATTAATAATGATGGGACACCACGTGTAAATCAGGACTGTTCCAAGCATGCTGGGATGGATGTGTGGTCTCCTAAACATGAGCTTTGGGCAAATTACTAAATGTTTCTGTACCTCAGGTACCAAATCCTACCGTTCTACTTATATTACAGGACTGTTGCAAGGTTGAGGGAGAGCATATATTTAAAAAGCCATTTTCATAAAGCAGAAAGCACTGTGCACATGTACCATTTCATTATCCTTTCTTTCTCCTTTAGAAATTTAAGATCCGCATTGAAGACCCACCCCGCAGAAAGCACATGGTATTCCTGGGTGGTGCAGTTCTAGCAGATATCATGAAAGACAAAGACAACTTTTGGATGACCCGACAAGAGTACCAAGAAAAGGGTGTCCGTGTGCTAGAGAAACTTGGTGTGACTGTTCGATAAACTCCAAAGCTTGTTCTCATCATACCCGTAATGCTTTCTTTTTTCCTTTATTGCCAATCTTTGAACTCATTCAACTCCAGGACATGGAAGCGGCCTCTCTCTGCCCTTTGACTGGAAAGGTCAAGTTTTATTCTGGTGTCTTGGGGAAGCTTTGTTAAATTTTTGTTAATGTGGGTAAATCTGAGTTTAATTCAGCTGCTTCCCTACATAGACTAGAGGGCTAAGGAGTCTGTCTGCTGCTTTGTTTCTTCTAAGTAGGCATTTAGATCATTCCTGTAGGCTTCCTATTTTCACTTTACTGCTCTAATGCTGCTAGTCGTAGTCTTTAGCACACTAGGTGGTATGCCTTTATTAGCATAAAAAAAAAACTTTAACAGGAGCTTTTACATATTACTGGGATGGGGGGTGGTTCGGGATGGGTGGGCAGCTGCTGAACCCTTTAGGGCATTTCCTCTGTAATGTGGCGCTTTCAACTGTACTGCTGCAGCTTTAAGTACCTTAAAGCTTCTCCTGTGAACTTCTTAGGGAAATGTTAGGTTCAGAACTAAAGTGTTTTGGGTGGGTTTTGTTGCGGGGGGGAGGGTAACAGTGGGTGGTCTTCTGATTTTTATTTTTGAGGTTTTCTCAACTGGAGTACGTAGAGGAACTTTATTTACAGTACTTTGATTTGGCAGGTTTTCTTCTACTTGTGCTCTGCCTGGAGCTGTTTCCATATGATATAAAAAGCAAGTGTAGTATTCCATTACTATGTGGCTTAGGGATTTATTTGTTTTTTAAAATCAACCATGTTAGCTGGGATTAGACTCCCTACAATCCTTCAATGGAAAAGTAACATTTAAAAATCCTTTGGGTAATTCAAATTACAGATTTAAAAGTGCTTAAGATCTGGTGTTTTGTTAATGCTTCTGTTTATTCCAGAAGCATTAAGGTAACCCATTGCCAAGTATCATTTTTGCAAATTATTCTTTTATATAACTGACCAGTGCTTAATAAAACAAGCAGGTACTTACAAATAATTACTGGCAGTAGGTTATAATTGGTGATTTAAAAATAATATTGGAATACAGGACTTGTTGCCAATTGGGTAATTTTCATTAGTTGTTTTGTTTGTTTGTTTTGATTTGAAACCTGGAAATACAGTAAAATTTGACTTTAAAATGTTGGCCAAAAAAAATCAAGATTTAATTTTTTTATTTGTACTGAAAAACTAATCATAACTGTTCTCAGCCATCTTTGAAGCTTGAAAGAAGAGTCTTTGGTATTTTGTAAACGTTAGCAGACTTTCCTGCCAGTGTCAGAAAATCCTATTTATGAATCCTGTCGGTATTCCTTGGTATCTGAAAAAAATATCAAATAGTACCATACATGAGTTATTTCTAAGTTTGAAAAATAAAAAGAAATTGCATCACACTAATTACAAAATACAAGTTCTGGAAAAAATATTTTTCTTCATTTTAAAACTTTTTTTTAACGAATAATGGCTTTGAAAGAAGAGGCTTAATTTGGGGGTAACTAAAATCAAAAGAAATGATTGACTTGAGGGTCTCTGGTAAGAATACATCATTAGCTTAAATAAGCAGCAGAAGGTTAGTTTTAATTATGTAGCTTCTGTTAATATTAAGTGTTTTTTGTCTGTTTTACCTCAATTTGAACAGATAAGTTTGCCTGCATGCTGGACATGCCTCAGAACCATGAATAGCCCGTACTAGATCTTGGGAACATGGATCTTAGAGTCACTTTGGAATAAGTTCTTATATAAATATCCCCAGCCTTGTGAGAACGGGGCTTGTTAAAGGACGCGTATGTAGGGCCAGTACCTACTGGCAGTTGGGTTCAGGGAAATGGGATTGACTTGGCCTTCAGGCTCCTTTGGTCGTAATTTTAAAATATGGGAGTAGAAAACAACAAAGAATGGAATGGACTCTTAAAACAATGAAAGAGCGTTTATCGTTTGTCCCTTGAATGTAGAATTTGTTTTTGATTTCATAATTCTGCTGGTAAATGTGACGGTTAAAATGGTGTATTATGTATATATGTTATAATTTAGAAATACCATTTTATAATTTTACTATTCCAAGGTGACATAATGCATTTAAATTTGGGATTTGGGTGGAGTATTATGTTTAACTGGAGTTGTCAAGTAAGAATCCCTCAGGAAAAAAAAAAAATCCGTTTTAAAAAGCAATCTGATTCTTAGCTCTTGAAACTATTGTTACTTAAATTTCCAATAATTAAAAATTTAAAATTTTTAAATTAGAATTGCCAATACTTCTACGTTTGAGAAGGGTTTTTTAGAAATACATTTAGTAAAGTCCCCAAGACATTAGTCTTACATTTAAACTTTTTTCTTTAAAACATGGTTTTGGTGGTTAACTTTTACACAGTTCTGAGTACTGTTAATATCTGGAAAGTATCTTGAGATATCAATGGAAAGCTAAACGGTCTAAATTAACATGAAATACTTCATTTTGATTCAGAAAATAAAATCAGATTTTTTCAAAGTCAATTTGAATTTTGCCATTTCTTTCTAATAGTTATTTCTTGTTTCATTTTCTTGTTAATGCAAGATGAATTGACAGCTTTATGCTAGTTGTTAAGTCAAGTTCATGTCAGTGTTCTATTGACAAAACAACTCATTCTGTTATGATTTTATAAATACATAAGAAAATAGAATAGCGATTTATAGCTACATCAGAGGCTGTTTTCTTCCAACAAACTGTTTTGTCTCCCAAAAGATTTAAGGTGGCTTTCACAGAATTAGAAATGCTAAAGAGACCTGTATGTAACATGCCCCCTTTCAAGGACATATTAGCTCATCTGCAGACTTTTAGGCATATTATTTTTAACAAATAAAAGAAGGATGAAAATACATTTAACTGACCTTTTCTTGTTTTATACTAGCCTTGAGGATGAGGGCTGGAGAGTAGAGAGAATATTTTTGCCTTTCCTTCTTCGTGGACTTGTATGTGCAAACCTCATTGCCCGCTTCAGGGCCGGAGTCCCAGACAACGAACGTAAGGGTTGTCTCTGGTGTTTTATCTAGTTTCTTCTGAGTTGTGGAAGAAGAATGTGATAACAGCTATCTCTATATGTAATGGAGGAAGAAAATACCAGGCACTGCATAGTGCCCTTGATGGAATGAATGTCTCTCAGTGCACTTCATTTTTTTCCTCCACCCACAAACTTGACCATTATACAATTGAGTGAGTTTATTAACTGTATTAATTTTAGAACCATCAAAGAGGGTAGCCAACTAAAGTGAATCAGAAACTCGAGGATTAATCTAAACTCGATTTTTTCTTTCTTTTGAGACGGAGTTTCACTCTTGTTGCCCAGCTGGAGTGCAATGGAGCGATCTTGGCTCACCGCAGCTTCCACCTTCGGGGTTCAAGCGATTCTCCTGCCTCAGCCTCCCAAGTAACTGGGATTACAGGCATGCGCCACCACGCCCAGCTAATTTTGTATTTTTAGTAGAGAGGGTTTCTCCATGTTGGTCAGGCTGGTCTCGAACTCCCGACCTCAGATGATCTGCCTCGGCCTCCCAAAGTGCTAGGATTACAGGCGTGAGCCACCACGCCTGGCTAAGCTCAATATTTAACATGCTGTCTAACCTTGGACTAATTGGCCAACTACACACAATACTGGGGTACTTTTTTCCTCTGGCTCAAAAATCTCTGACCTCTTTGAAGATTGAAAAATGCTACATCAGAGGTAAGTGGAGGAGGTAAGGGGATGTACCCGGGAAAGCATGTTTGCCTGTGTGAATAACTAAAAGGCTAAAATTAGTGATTTTAACCATTATATTGAAAGTAACTTTTAGTCATAGAATAGAAATAAACTTGATTTAGAGGAGGTGAAAATAAGGCAGCTATTACATAAATTTCAAGTGATGTTCACATTAATATAACATTTTAAAAACATTCTAAAACATCTTTCTTTGTATTGTTTAACATCTGAAATTAGGAAGAAAGAAGCTATTGAACCATAGTTACTTTTGTTTAAATTATCTAGACTGGCAGTGACAAAAAGTCTTGTTGCCTATTATAAGTGTCTCAGTTTGCGTTATCTGCAGATGTAAAATATCTGAGTAGGGGGAATTCAAATGATTTATCTCTTCCTTTTGGCAGAATGGAGTTCCTGTCTCTTTCATATCTACCCCCTCAACTCCTCCCACCCACCAGAGGAAAAAAAGAAAGACTGGAAAAGACTTGGCATATAATTTTCCATGAAACATTTGACGTAGGAATAGAAGAATTAGAGAATGTTGAGTAGATTTTCATGGACCAGTTGAAAGGTTTGGGTTTGGCAAGTGCAGAAAGCAATCACAAAGGTATTACAGAGTGATTCTTATGCCCAGGGTAGCCTTTAAGAACTGTACCCTTTGCCATTCACAGCAAGTGGAGTTTTTGCCTGATGAATGCTTAAAAAAATCGGTAAAAAGAAAACTCCAGTAAGTAAAATATTTGTTCTTCCTTAAATATGGGTTTGAAAAAGGGCCTCAACTCTCAAGGATAAGGATTTTTTAAATTATACTTTTTGTGCATAAAAGTGTAATTACGACTGGGCACGGTGGCTCAGGCCTGTAATCTCGCCACTTTGGGAGGCTGAGGGGGGCCGATAACCCGAGGTCGGAGTTCGAGACCAGCCTGACCAACATGCAGAAACCCCGTCTCTATTAAAAAATACAAGATTAGCCAGGTGTGGTGGCACAAGTCCGTAATCCCAGCTACTTGGGAAGCTGAGGCAGGAGAATCGCTTGAACCCGGGAGGCAGAGGTTGTGGTGAGCCGAAATTGTGCCATTGCACTCCAGCCTGGGCAACAAGAGCGAAACTCCATCTCAAAAAACAGAAAGTGTAATCATAAAAATGTGAATGCAAATGCATTAATATCAAAGGAGGTTTTAAAAAATTAGGGAAATTCTAAAAGTCTGCCACAATATTGGATCATTTTAAATGAGTACGTTTATGTGAGTGCCTTGATGTTCTGTAGGGGTTGAGATTTTTTTCGAGGTGTCTGTGCACAAGAAAATTAAGCAATCTATTTTACTTTAGAAAACCAAATCTTGCTGGGCATAGTGTGTAATCCCAACAATTTGGGAGGTCGAGGCAGGCGGATCACTTGAGGTCAGGAGTTTGAGACCAGCCTGGCCAACATAGCAAAACCTGTCTCCACTAAAAATACAAAAAATTAGGCGTGGTGGCGCATACCTGTAATCCCAGCTACTCAGGAGGCTGAGGCAGGAGAATTGCTTAAACCCAGGAGACAGAGGCTGCAGTGAGCCAACATCATGCCACTGCACTCCAGCCTGGGCAACAGAGCGAGACTCCATCTCAATAATAATAATAAAATATAAAAATCTACGGGTTTCCTGAGTTGTTAATTCTTATATTTTCATATTTTCTTATGTTTAAATATATATTCTTATATTTTTATATTTTGTGACAACTTAGTGTTTGAAGAGTAAGAAATTTGGGCCTTAACTGAGGCTCAATTGTTAAATTGATAAATACACATTTGACCCCTTTATTGGAAACCTACAATTTACCTCCAGATGTGTTTTTTTTTTTCCCCTGCTAACTTAGATCTACATTTGAAAGCTTCTGGCATTAATTAATTTTTATTTAAGGGCTATTAGGAAGGAGTGGAACCTAAACTATGGTGACAATTTAAAGGACCTTGATTCAAAGAATCAATTAAGGAGGCTGTCCTCTTTGTTTTGCTTTTACTTAGTAGTTTAGGTGGAATTCAAGCAGATAATATTCAACCTCTAAGTTCCCTGCTTACACAACTTGGAATTCTAAAGGAGTCTAAAATGAAAACATCCCACAGGAAGTGATGTAGCTAAAGTATGATTATCTGTATTTTTAAAACAAATTACTTGTCCTTCAAATGTCTTTTTCAGTATCGGGTCAGAATCACATGTTCCTTTTGTTAAAAATGCAGGCTCTTAGGCAGGGCGCGGTGGCTCACGCCTGTAATCCCAGCACTTTGGGAGGCCAAGGCAGGGGGGATCACCTGAGGTCAGGAGTTCGAGACCAGCCTGATCAACACGACAAAACCCTGTCTCTACTAAAAGTACAAACCGGGCATGGTGGCGGTCGCCTGTAATTCCAACTACTCCTACTCAGGAGGCTGAGGCAGGAGAATGGCTTGAACCCAGGAGGTGGAGGTTACAGTGAGCTGGGATCAGCCACTGCACTCCATCCAGCCTGGGTGACAGAGCGAGACTCCATCTCAAAAAAAAAAAAAAAAAAAGCAGGCTTCCTTGAGCCCCACTCTGGACCACCGAATGGAGCCTGAGGGTTTGCTTGTTTTCCAACTCTTCCCCCACAACTCTCATACTCCTGTTTTAGGGGCTAAGAGGACAATCAGGCTTCAAAGTATGAACCACTCTCCTGGGCCCACACCTGCAATGCCCTTCTTTGCTCCTCTTCCTGGGGAAAACTAGGGCTTTTAGCAGATGGGTTCAGAAGTGACACAGGAAGCAGCCCTGGGAAGCCGGAACCACTTAGAGACCAACTTTTGCCAGTGTGCTGACCTCTGCTCCACCTCCCCCAAATGGATCTTCAGTTCAAATGGATGATAAACACCTTTTCATTAAAAAGGCCAGTTCTGGGATGGTTAAAGCACCATCAGTCATTTACACATCCATTTGTATTAAAAGGAAATCCAGAGGCTCACACTGACGCCTAGGGAAGATTAGCAGCTCTTTGTGATGTAAGTGAAAGGAAGGTCTGTAACTTTGGCCTAAGGAGTGCATTGGAGAAAATTGGTAGGTTCCTGAGGAAATTCAGTTTTTAGAGCAAGCTCACTTTTTAGAGCAAGCTCACCTTGGTAGATGAGAGTTGAGTGCTGGAAGTGGTAAAATAACCAAAGCAAACTGCTCATTTCAACATTCCTTTCTCCTCACTTCCGATTTGCAGTGTTCCAGCTTCCTGAACTCAAGCTAGTACAGCTAATGCTACAAGTTTAGCTGCTTGATACATGAAAGTGATTTATAATCAGGCCAAGAAACCAACCTACCAGATGTAGCTTTACTTTTAGAGAGCATGTATGTATTTCAAGTTCTATGCAACTGACAAATGAACTTTTGGATGCAACTTGTTCAAAAGTGGAAGTATTGAATTGTTTATGGTGACCAACAGTCCACACATTAATGACTGCTATAATTATGTTTCTTATGATATCAAAACTGACATGGTCCCCTAATACAGAATGCAGTTCATAATGTGGATTTGGGGAGTGCCAGTGTTCACCATTTGTGTTTTTGAAACACAAGGTATAGGTGGTGTGAGGAAAACTATCTTCTGACTTTAAGCTACTATTTTTTAAATGGTATGACAACTTTATGTTGATTTCTTTTGGTTAATCCGACCAGTCTTAGCGTTGCATGAAAGTGATCTTCATCATTTCCATTTCATAGCAACTCTTCTATACCTTAAACATTTTTTTTTCTGTTCATACCATTCAAAAGAAGCTAAGATTTGTGGTGTGAGCCAACAAAAACCCTCCCTCAGGTGCTTTAATAACAGTAAGACAGGCTTCCTTGAATATCCTAAATGAAAGCTTTGTTTTGTTGCACTTTTGAACAAATACGTGAAGAGAATGATTTATGTAATGAAATTCCATGTTTTAAGAGTCTAAAGAGGATTGGATTTATGGTTCTTCCACCCCCATCCCCACCATTGAAACTAGAAAACTTGTGACTTTGGCCCAGATCGCAAAAACTTTTGCTGCTCCCAAGTTCCCTGAACTGTTAGGATAAAATAAAATACTAAAGAGTACCTTAAACTCAGAAGGCATGATTTGCTAACTGGCAACCTAAACCAAATGGCAGCTCACACCACTAGCTGATTTTATTCAGAAGATAGGGCTAAAGGAGAAACTTTTCCCACTAAATTTCAGTACAGTTACTACTTTCAAGAATACACCCTGTTTTCTTCAGGCTCTGAGCTTGTCTGCTGAAATAATTAGCTGTGAGGCAGACAGGGAAAGAATTGCATCTGCAAAAGGCAGGAAGACAAGGTCAAGAGAAGAGGAGGCAGCTTGGCTCACAGCTGCCCACCCTGTAGAGAAGCAGAGCTTGCCAAGAATATCCACATTGATTTATGGAGAAAAAATCAGGAAACCATTCACCCCAGATAGCTTGGATTTGTGACAATATCAGTGTAAACGATTTCCATTTAGACTGTGAATTCTGAGTCTCTGTAGGTGCTCCATCTTTTCCCACCTTCGCCCCTTCTCCGAGCATTTCTAGCAACACTCGGGCCAGTGATTCTCAAACTTTGGGGTGCCTGAGACTCTCTTGAGCTACTGACAATGCAGATACCTGGCTCCACTTCCAGAAATTGAGGTGACACTCTTAGGAAGGGGTCTTTTGCACTTAGAAAAACGTGAATCAGAAACCAGGGAAATTTTGTAAGAATTAAGCTACAGACTAAATGATATTAATAAAAAATCTTGGTATGTTTGTACAGAAGGTTTCACTTAATTGGGAGTTTCCTAAGAGAATGAAGGCAAAGGCTTTTCCGCCTGGGGACTCTTGAGACTCTTCGGGCTTACTCTCCAGGGTGCCACTGTATACCTTGAGAAAACTGCTGGCTTGCTTCATTCTTGTGCCTAATCTTGCTCACAAAGGAACATGCTACCAGTCTCATCTGCTTCCAAAGGGCTTTGTTTCAAATCCCTTTTGGAAAAGGGGTGCATTTTTCTGCCTTGGTTTACTGCCTTTTGGAGAACAAGAATGCATCTCAAACGTGTTTATTGAACTTTTAAAGTTCCTTGACTTTCTGCGGGCAGAGCCAACCATGGTCTTCAGACCCTACGTTAATTAAGAGAGCTAAAAAGGAAGCAATGACAACAACAGCGAGGACACGACAAAGCTGTAATGGTCACCATTTATGAGTGTCTGTGAAGTGCCAGGCACTGTACCTTAAGCATTTGCCAGCATTCTCACTTAATGCAAGTAGGAATTATCGCCACTTTATAGATGAGGAGACTGAGACTTAAGAGGTGAAGTAACAAGAACAAAGACTCAGAGCTAAGAAGTTGTAGAGCCAGAGTGGGGCTCAAGCATCTTCCTGACTATACAACCCTTGCTTTTCCAACACCCATTGATGGCTCTGTGTGGTGGTCATTGAGCCCTGCCCTATTTCAAAGCCTTGATCAGTTTTGGAGGCTGTCTTGACCCTGCCCCTCATCACGGGCCTTGGGAAAAGCACTTGTCCTTTGTGTGCCTTAATTTAACTCAGTGAGTCAAGTGCCCCAAGCCTGGAGTAGTTGGCGTCCCAAGTGCCATTTGAAAAGTGCTTTGATATGAAGTGCCCACAAGGGCTTGCTCTTCTGTTGATAGCAAACCATTTCCATGAAGAAACTTCAGTGGAAGCTCTGGGAGTGAACGAGTGAAAGGAGTGTTGGCCACAGGCATTTGGATCCAGAGGAGCTTGTCGCACTTTTAGGAGTGATCAGTTGAGGCTTTTTTCCCCTTGGTAGGTTTAATTTTTGACCAGCAGGTGTACACTGTGGTCCAAGGCCCCGGATTTGGCTCAGAGCTTCATAAATGAGTCAGTGGAGTTTATAAACTCTCCACTTGCAAGAGGAAGGCAAGAAATGGAAAGAATGACAGTTACTAAGGTTAGCAGTGGCCCCTGGAATCCAAGTGGCCCTTGAGAAGAACACTTGGGGAGGGGAAACATTTGAATCACCCACATCTGCTAAGAACTTGTCCTGTGTTTTGGGAACGTTCTGAGAATGGCGACTACATGAGCTAGCTCTCAGACCAGCTGTCTTCAGAGGGGACCACCTAATGGGAGGCCGACCGTAGAGGCTAAAACATGCAAGTTACCGCCTGGGAGACGGTAACAACGCTTCCATGCAGAACAGCTGTGTGTTACTTTAAAAGCAGCTAATTTCACTATCTGAATTCAAGGATGTTTCCCAGATCTCCATGCTGTGAATAGCAGTGTTGTTTGAGATGGCCATTATTGCTTACATCCTCCTCGAGCCAGGAGCAGAGGGAGGAGCCTGGATCTGGGTCTCCTGTCTCACTGCAGCAAGAGGACATGATTAGTGGTTAGCCTATCTCTAAAAGCCCTGGGGAGCTGAGTGTAGGAAGGAAGGAAGGAAGTTGTGTAGGATAAACAAAACAAAGCAAAACCCCAAAAAGCCGCAAGAAAGTACTTCAGATGTGCAAGAATCTGTAATTCACATACTCATGGGATAGTTGAGGGTTAGGACCTGGATTACATGTTTTCACATGGAATGGGAATACCAAGAACAAAGCAACTGAAGAGTGGGACGACTGGCTTGGTTTTAAAGAGTCCTGGAAACAGAGTCCTCTTATTGTTTCTGGATGTTTAGACACATCAAGGCCGACATATAAATTGTTTTAAAATAGTATCTGTTCTTCTCAGTCTCACATGCAAAAAAAAAAAAAAGGAAAAATATATGTAGCAAGTTTTACCATAAGATCATTGCTAATTTGCCTTTAGTTTCCCATGACAAGATTCAATAGTTTGATAATCTCGTGGAAAATAATTCACTTTTTAAGAAAATGTGGTTTAAAAGAAGTGAATATACTGTAACTATGAAAGCCTCTCTTGAGTAAGGCAGTATTTTAGAGTAACTGGACTGGTTGCTGCATGGCAACCTTCACAATTGAATGAATTTTTTGTTCGTTTGTGTTTGTTTTTTGAGACAAAGTCTCGGTCTGTAGCCCAGGCTGGAGTGCAGTGACGTGATCTCAGCTCACTGCAACCTCCGCCTCCTGGGTTCAAGCGATTCTCCTGCCTCAGCCTCCCGAGTAGCTGGGATCACAGGCGCGCACCACTGCGCCTTTTTTTTTTTGTATTTTTGCTAACTTTTTTTTTTGTATTTTTAGTAGAGACGGGGTTTCACCATGTTGGCCAGGCTCGTCTTGAACTCCTGACCTCAGTAATCTGCCTGCCTCAGCCTCCCAAAGTGCTAGGATTACAGGCGTAAGCCACCGCGCCTGGCACAATTCAATGTTTTTAAAATAAAAAAGATTTGTCAGGGCTTACCAAACCTCAAAGATGGGTTTTCTCAGTATCTTAATGGTCATTTAGACAGAACCAAACAAATACCTTTAAAAAGTAGGAGTGGCGGGCATTTTAGTAGGCTGCTGAATATCTCAGTATCAAATGCACCAAAGATTACTAAGCCAAATTGTATGCTGTAGTTGGAAGTGTTAGCCTTGTGCAGCTGTTCTTGTGAAGGGCTTGGGGGCCAGCTCCTGTGGGAGCCAAGGATTTTTTTTTGCAGGTTTCGTCATGTATATGTGTTAAATTAGTTTGGAGAAGATCTGTCAGGTTTAACTTGGTGATGATTTTTTTAAAAATCAGTTCATGGCCGGGCGCGGTGTCTCACACCTGTAATCCCAGCACTTTGGGAGGCCGAGGTGGGCTGATCACGAGGGCAGGAGATCGAGACCATCCTGGCTAACACAGTGAAACCCCGTCTCTACTAAAAAATACACAAAAATAGCCGGGCATAGTGGCGGGCGCCTGTAGTCCTAGCTACTCGGGAGGCTGAGGCAGGAGAATGGCGTGAACCCGAGAGGTAGAGCTTGCAGTGAGCCGGGATTGCGCCACTGCACTCCAGCCTGAGTGACAGAGCGAGACTCCGTCTCAAAAAAAAAAAAAAAAAAAAAAAAAAAAATCAGTTCATGACAATGTTACAGTTTGCGCAAAATAAGCACATTTGTAATTTCGTATGTATTAAATTGACTTCGTAGGAGACAAATCTTTTTTCCTCACTGGATAACATTATTTTATCTTGTGTTAGTTACAACCATTTGACCATAAAGCTTACCTGTAAGGGGGCTCTGTTGTTTAAAGATTTCAAGTTGCACTTCCTAAGTCAAACGGTGATGGGGTAAAGCAACTTCCCAAGGCGTTCCGTTCTCAAGTTAGAGAACTGGAAAGGCACTGGAGTATGGTTCCCTCCTTCCCTTTTTAAAGTAGCCCTCGACTGGGTGCAGTGGCTCACACCTGTAATCCCAGCACTTTGGGAGGCCGAGGCGGGCAGATCACCTGAGGTCCGGAGTGTGAGACCAGCCTGACCAACATGGAGAAACCCCATCTCTACTAAAAATACAAAGTTAGCCGGGCTTGGTGGCAGATGCCTGTAATCCCAGCTACTCGGGAGGCTGAGGCAGGAGAATTGCTTGAACCCAGGAGGCGGAGGTTGCAGTGAGCCGAGATTTGCACCATTGCACTCCAGCCTGGGCAACAAGAACGAAAGTCCGTCTCAAAATAAAATAAAATAAAATAAATTTAAAAAGCAGCCCTCGACTCATGCCCGTGGCTCATGCCTGTAATCCCAGCATTTTGGGATGCCGAGTTGGGTGGATCTTTTGAGCTCAGGAGTTCGAGACCAGCCTGGGCGAGACGGCGAAACCCCATCTTTACAAAAAATACAAAAATTCAGCAGGCATTGTACTGTGGGCCTGTGCTCTGAGCTACTTGGGACGCTGTGGTGGGAGAATGGCTTGAGTCCTGGGGGTGGAGGTTGCAGTGAGCCAAGATTCTGCCACTGCAGTCCAGTCCAGGCATCAGAGCCAGATTCTGTTTCAAAAAAGTAATAAAGTAGCCCTCAAAAGTGACATTTAAAATTACTTGTATTTGGCCGGCCAGGTGTGGTGTCTCATGCCTGTAATCCCAGCACTTTGGGAGGCCAAGGTGGGCGGATCACCTGAGGTCAGGAGTTCGAGACCAGCCTGGCCAACATGATGAAACCCTGTCTCTACTAAAAATACAAAAAATTAGCCGGGTGTGGTGGTGCACGCCTGTAGTCCCAGCTACTTGGGAGGCTGAGGAAGGGGAATCACTTGAACCCAGGAGGTGGAGGTTGTAGTGAGCTGAGGTTGCACCACTGCACTCCAGCCCGGGCAACAAGAGCAAAACTCTGTCTCAGAAAAAAAAAAAAAAAAAAAATTACTTGTGTTTGCATGAAAATCACTGAGTTTCAAATTTGAAGTGTTCTTCAGAGTTCTAACGTGTAAGAACACAGAGTACTATGATATTTCCCCAAGAGTATTCTGTGAGTCCCAGCTAAATGCCCTATATCCCAAGTGTGCTTTGTGGTTTAAAGAGTTAGAGAAATGCTGCAGAAACCTTCCCTGCAGCATACTAAAGTCTCAGAGATGTCCTGCAGGGAGAAAACCCAGCCGACTTTATTCAGCAAGGGATCTCTTTCTGTTTCTCTCTCTCTCTCTCCCCCTTTCTCTGTCTCTGTGTGTGTCTTTCCTTTCTCTCTCTCCCCCTCCTTCACTCCATCCATATCCCTCCCTCTCCCTCTCTGTCCCTCTTTCCCTTTTCCTTTCTCTTTCTTCCCCCACTGTTTCTCCCTCCCTCTCCCTCTCCACTTTTTTACCTCCCCTCCCCCTCCCCCTCCTCTCTCTCTTCCCCTCTTCCTCACACCCTCCCTCTGTGGCCCACCGCCTATTAGCACGATGCAAAGCACATTCTGGGAAATCCGGATCCTAGCCAGTAGGACAGCTGTAGTAGCTATGGTGAAATTTCACATTTCTGGGCCCTGCCTGTTTCCTCCTTTGTCAACAGCAGGTTTCCAGGTGCTAGGAATTGTCATCACTCACACTCCTTTCCTCAAGGGTTCGCTTTAGAACTAAGATTCAAGGATTATCGATGTTTTTAATATAAGAGTAAGCTGTAGAACGCCACACAACAGCAGATAGGAGGAGAGAGAAGACTAAAACTATAACTGACAAATGCATTAGACTAATGAATGCAAAGAAAACCTAGAAACTGGGAGGTTATTAGTGGACATTGGTCATGACTTGTGGCCACCAACCATGGTTTGAATTCTCTTCCCATGATTAGGGATTTTTCTACATTACAAATCTTGCTTCCCTGAGGCAGAAGTTCGCAACTCACCCTTCTAGCTTTTCTTGTAGCAAAGATCTGCCCGTTAGACACTCCCACTCCAGAAGCAGGTACCCAGAGGAATTGTTTCCTAGCCAGGGGTCACCACAGGCCTGGGGTTTTGAAGCAGAGCTGGGCAAGGCACTTGGTATTCAGTGCCCAGTGTCAGGGGTGTGAGTGGCAGAGACGACGTCCAGGAGGGGAGGTGGTAGGAGTCACTGCTGAAGGCCCACAGCATGGTTGGGCCTTGGTCATGACTGGGTGTCCTCCAGCTGGACTCTGCGGCAACCTGGAGATTCTGTGAACTCCTACATATTCTTTACTAGTTTATTTCTGCTTAAATCATCCAGGGCAGGGTAGGGTTTGTTGCTTGCAGCTAAGACCCTGACTAATATAGGTAAATCCTGACAATATCTGGCTGGGATGCAATTCTGTCTTAAGGAAGCCAGTGCTTGGCAATGAAAGACACTGGATAGTTCCAAAACATTTAGTTCAGCAATATAGAGTGTGTTTCTTCTCTCACATGTCCAAGGTAAGAGCTCTATGTGCCATATGTAGCAGGAGCTCAATATTTATCAAATTAAAGTCAGCTTTCTCAAAAGAGAGGTGCCATCTATTTGTTCAGTCCCTTCATCCAGTGGAATGAGATTCTGACTTAAGATTTCCATAGGAGCAGAAGGTGAAAAGAGCAGACAGTGTGCTCAGCTATATCCTGCCGAGTTTGCTTTTGCACCCCATGAATATGGTAAGATTAATGAAATCCCAAATAAACTTCCAGGAAAGATGAAAGAATTTATAAATGGTAATGATGTAAAGTAAATTCACACTAGAGTTTTCCCCTTTCTTAGAGGAGCTGAGGGTGGGGTGAGGAGGGGGCTGGTAAAGGATCAGGATTTTATTTGTGTCTTCGCTGCAATAAAGCAGAAATGTCAGACACCAAGAAAGCCACTCTGAAAAGTATTTTCCTTGACCTCAGGAGACTGTGGAATTATTTAATAAATCAACAAGTCCAAGATCAAGGTGCCAAAAAATAAAAAAGTATACTGCAGGGAAAAGGCCAAAAAAATTAAAAAATAATTAAATAGGCGGGCGCCGTGGCTCAAACCTGTAATCCCAGCATTTTGGGAGGCCGAAGCAGGTGGGTCACTTGAGTCCAGGAGTTCGAGACCAGCCTGGACAACATGGTGAAACCCCATCTATACTAAAAATACAAAAATTAGCTGGGTGTGGTGTGCATCTGTAATCCCAGCTACTAGGGAGGCTGAGGCATGAGAATCACTTGAACCTGGGAGGTGGAGGCTGCAGTGAGCCGAGATCACGACACTGCACTCCAGCCAGAGTGACAGAGTGAGACTGAGTAAAAAAAAAATTAATTAAAAATTAAATAATCAACAAATATTTTAAATCCATTACCTGATATGGGCTTAGCTATTTGAGGGTTGATGTAAAAAATATTGAAGCAGCCAGGCGCGGTGGCTCACGCCTGTAATCCCAGCACTTTGGGAGGTCGAGGCAGGCTGATCACAAGGTCAGGAGATCGAGACCATCCTGGCTAACACGGTGAAACCCCATCTCTACTAAAAATACAAAAATTAGCCGGGCGTGGTGGCGGGCACCTGTAGTCCCAGCTACTCAGGAGGCTGAGGCAGGAGAATGGCGTGAACCCAGGAGGCAGAGGTTGCAGTGAGCCGAGATCGTGCCACTGCACTCCAGCCTGGGCAACAGAGCGAAACTCCGTCTCAAAAAATATATATATATATGTATATTGAAGCAATATTTAGTTTTTTCGGAACCATTTGAGAGTAGCTTGAGACATCATGCCCTGTTACCTCTTAATACCTCAGTGTATATTTCCTAAGAACAAGGATATTCACTTACATAACCACAGTTACCAAATTCGGCAAATTTAACATGGATGCAATTTTTTTATGTTCTACACTCCATATTCCACTTTTGTCAGTCGTCCCATTAGGGCCTCAAAGCAATTTCCCTATCCTTTGCAGAATCAAATCCGGCATCACATACATTTAGGTATATTCCTTTTGTTTTTGTCACTCTGGAACAGTTCCTCAGCCTTTCTTTGTCTTTTATGACAGTGAAATGTTTGAAGAAGAGAAGCCAACTATTTCATAGCACAATTTGGGTTCCTCTGATGTTTTCTTGTGATTAGGCTCAGGTTAGGTAGCTCTGGCCACAAAACTGGATGGTGATGTTGAGCAATGTCCATCTGTTAATGCTCATTTTAGTCACCTGGTCAATGTGTGGTCACGTTTCTTCATTGCCGAGTTACCATATTTTTGTCCTTGCAATTCATAAGCAAGCTGTGGGGTGATAAACTCTTGCTTTTTGTTTGTTTGTATGCTTTTTGAGATGGAGTCTCACCCTGTCACTCAGGCTGGAGTGTAGTGGCACCATCTCAGCTCCCTGCAACTTCTGCCTCCCTGGTTCAAGCGATTCTCCTGCCTCAGCCTCCTAAATAGCTGAGATTACAGGTGTGCACAACCACGCCCAGCTAATTTTTGTATTTTTAGTAGAGACAGAGTTTCACCATGTTGGCCAGGCTGGTCTCAAACTCCTGACCTCAGGCAATCCACCTGCCTTGGCCTCCCAAAGTGATGGGATTACAGGTGTGAGCCACCGTGCCCAGCCATATACTCTTGTCTTTTAAGGGAATGGGACATACCATCTTAATGGAGGCTACAGAGGACTGTAGCGAGAACCAGCTCAAACAGTCCTCACTCAGCCATTCTCTAGCTGTGCGACCTGGACGAATTCTCTAACTTCTCAGAGCCACCGTTCCTTTTCTGTGAAATGGGATAATAGTAATATTTCCTCCCTGTGTTGGAAATATAAGTAAACATGTAAGATACTTGACTCACAGGAGACGTTCTACAATGTGAGTGTGCTTCTCATTCTCCTTTGCTTTTTTTTTTTTTTTTTTTTTTTTTTTGAGATGGAGTCTCACTCTGTTGCCCAGGCTGGAGTGCAGTGGCGTGATCTCGGCTCACTGCAACTTCTGCCTCCTCAGTTTAAGCGATTCTCCTGAGTAGCTGGGGTTACAGGCACCTCTCACCATGCCTGGCTAATTTTGGTATTTTTAGTAGAGATGGAATTTCACCATGTTGGCCAGGCTGGTCTCTAACCTCAAGCTATACACCTGCCTTGGCCTCCCAAAGTGCTGGGATTACAGGTGTGAGCCACCAATCTGGGCCTTCTCCTCTGCTTTTTAAAGTTACTTTAACTTTGTGCTTTTTAAAAATAGAGATGGGGTCTTGCTATATTGCCCAGGCTGGAGTGCAGTGGCTAGTCACAGGTGCCATCATAGCTCACTGCAGCCCTGAATTCCTGGCCTCAGGCAATCCTCCTGCCTCAGCCTCTCAAGTTGTTGGGACTCAGGTAGCACCACTGCACCCCAACTTTGTACTTTTAAAGTTACTTTAAACTCCAAAATTGAGGACAGTGGTTTGTTGATCTCTTACTATTGTTTCTAGTGCCATGAAGGGACATCAAGGATAAGCGAATCATACAATGTGACTTATGGCAAGAGGCATGAGAAACAAGATATGCAACAGAGGGCCTCTTTGGAAATGGCAGGAGCAGGGGCTGGAGGCAGCAACAAAAGCGTCATCTTGAAAGGCGTCTTCATGCGCAGCTTGAGAGTCAGCTGTGAGGAAAATAGCCAAGGAGACACAGACTATGAGACTGCCCGTGCCCTAGGGCTCTCTGCAAAATCAAGGTCTCAGGGCTTCACCCCATCCCCTGACCAAAAGCAAGGGATGTGAGGCAGAATCTGCCTTGCTGCCGATTCACTGTGTGTCCCTGGGAAAACGACCAATCTTCTCTAAGTCTCCATTTTCTCATCTGTAAAATGAGGGGTTTTGACCAGATCTGTAGTTCTCCATCTGGGCTGTGCATTAGAATCATTAGGGAAATTTTTTGAAACATTCTAATTCCTGGACCCATCCCCAGACCACTTGAATCAGAACGCAGATATCAGAATTTTTCAAAAATTCCCCCAGAGGATTCTGATCTTAACCAAATGTGAGAACCACAGACCTAAATAATCTTAAATAACCTTGCTAGATTTAAGTTTCTATGAATCCATGAATGGAATATTCTGAGGAACTGAGTTTTCTGATGAACTTAGAATTCACCACCAGAAATTCCTTTTTGTTTCGATTCCTATTTTTGAAAACTCTTCTAAAGTGAAAAAGTTTAAATAATCCTGAAGGTCCTTCCTACCTTAAAGTTTCTATGACTACATGAGAAGGATATTCGGAGGAGCTAAGTTTTCTGATGAATTTAGTACTTACTAATTTGCCACCAAAAATTCCTTTTCATTTTTATTTCTATTTTTGAAATCTTTCCTAATGTGTAAAATTCCAACCTCCTGTCTAGGGAAGCAGGGACAATAAATTCATAACATGGGGGCCACCACATGCTCTCTTCCCTTGACAGGGCAGACATTACTAATTGATGAAGACACTGACCTCCAACTTGCCATAAAAATCCATCTCACCTCTAGGCAGCCATGACCAGTCAGTCAAAGCTGACACGAAATGAAACCGATTTGCCATTTTGGGTTTGGTAAATTTAGCTCAGTATTTCTTTCATAATGGGGTATCTTTCAGGGCCTCAAAGGCAAGATTCCAAACAACCCTTCCTCCACTCCATCCTCTCCAAATACACCGGGCTGTAGGACAGGTGGTATGGGGGCTGTGCTGAATGTATACTGAGTTCAGATAAACTTTGGGTATAAATAAAATTTTTATAAAATATGTTTTGCTGCCATTTACATCTTTTCCTTAAATTTAATACAAAGAAGCCAGTTCTGGGGAAGCAATATGGCAAGTAGAGTAGGAGCGTTGGTTCAAATCCTGATTCTGCCGCTCACTAGTTGGCCCATTTTGGACAACTTCCCTAAATTCTCCTCTCTGTGCCTCAGTCTTCTCATCTATAAAATGGGGGCTAATAATAGTATCTACCTCATAGGGTTATTGTGAGATTTGAATGAAATAATAGACCCAACACCCAGGGTCTGACACACAGGGAACTCAACAAACCTTACCTATTTTGCTTGCTAATACCATACATTGAGGACTTCATTAAGTGATTTATGGCAAATCAAAATTGCATAGAAGTTAGAAGTAGTAGAAATAATAGTAGAGGAGATAATAGAAATACCTATATTGTGCCCCATTTGCCATCCCTTGGGAGGGAACGAGTCTGCATCCGCTCAAAGTATCTGTGTCCACCCAAAGTGAGTGCCTTGGCAATGTGGTCTTGGGGGGCAGCCTCCACATCTGGGGTGTGGTCATGTAAGCTTGAAGCACTTAGCAAGAGCTGTGGTGGCCCAAAGGGGGTGTTTTGAAAATTGGCAGGTGTGCTTTTTTTGTTGACTCTGCCATTGGCATTTGGGGATGGGGAGGAAGCTAGATGTCCTGCAATGTGTCGGAGAGTCCCAGACAACAAAGAACTGTCTCATGCCCCACATGACTTTCAAATGTTCCCCTAGCCTAAACTCACTACAAATGTAAATCAGCAATAATTAGAACACAATGATCCTGAAAATAACTTGAAAGAAGTTACTTGAAAAGCCCAGTAATTTAGAAGACCATTCCATAGAGAGAAACTTTTTTTTTTTTGAGATGGACTCTCATTCTGTCGCCCAGGCTGGAGTGCAGTGGCGTGATACCAGCTCATTTCAACCTCTGCCTCCCAGGTTCAAACGATTCTCCTGCCTCAGCCTCCCTAGTAGCTGGGATTACATACAGGCCTGCACCACCACACGCAGCTAATTTTATATTTTTAGTAGAGACGAGGTTTCACCATGTTGGCCAGGCTGGTCTCGAACTCCTGACCTCAAGTGATCCACCCCCTTCAGCCTCCCAAAGAGCTGGGATTACAGGCGCGGGCCGCTGCGCCCGGCCTATAGAGAGAAACTTAAATGGAAGAAACGTCTTGTCTCGAAATGATTAATTTACTCATACTGTGCTGGTTGCTTGCTCTATGTATTGAGCATTTCTAATTACAAATTTTACTGAAAAGAGTTTCAATACAGTAGGGAGTTTACTGTACAATGAAACCAACTGAAAATAAGAAACAGATTTGAGATTTATTTAAACAAATCTTGAGCCAAATATAAAAGAGCAGACTCATGAAATGCAAGGATGTCATAGGTTTTTTTTTGTTTGTTTGTTTTTTGTTTTTTTTTGAGGCAAGGTTTCACTCTGTCACCGAGGGCAGTGGCTGGAGTGCAGTGGCATGATCTCGGCTCACTGCAACCTCCACCTCCTGGGCTCAAGCAATTCTCCTGCCTCAGTCTCCTGAGTAGCTGGGATTAACAGGTTCATGCCACTGTGCCCGGTTAATTTTTTTTTTTTTTTTTTTTTTTGTGGAAATGGGGCTTTGCCATGTTAGCCAGGCTGGTCTCAAACTCCTGAGCTGTGGTGATGCTCCCACCTTGGCCTCTCGCAAAGTGCTTGGATTGCAGGTGTGAACCAAGGCGCCTGGCCTGAGATGTTTTGACAGAGGCGTGCAATGTGAAATAAGCACATCATAGAGAATGGGGTATCCATCCCTTCAAGCATTCATCCTTTGAGTTACAAACAATCCAGTTACACTGTTTAAGTTATTTTAAAATGTACAATTAATTTATTATTGACTGTGGGCTGGGCACGGTGGCTCAAGCCTATAATCCCAGCATTTTGGGAGGCCAACGTGGGTGGATCACTTGAGGTCAGGAGTTCGAGACCAGCCTGGCCAACACGGTAAAACCCTGTCTCTACTAAAAATACAAAAAATCACCTGGGTGTGGTGATGGACGCTTGTAGTCGCAGCTACTAGGGAGGCTGAGGCAGGAGAATCACTTGAACGCTTGAGTCCGGGAGGCAGAGGTTGCAGTGAGCCGAGATTGCATCACTGCACTCTAGCTTGGGCAACAGAGCGAGACTCTGTCTCAAAAAAAAAAAAGAAAAAAGAGTTACTATTGACTGTGATGTGGCCTCTTTCAAATCCATCCTCATTGTCCTTTGTTTCTCACAGGATGCAGCCCCCAAGTTCATTTTAAGTGCTAGAGACTCTCTCCAAAACATACCCTTATCCCAGGTCATAAAATCGAGGAACCACAGTGATGCTGTATTTTGTAAATAAGCCCCAGCTCATTCATGACTTTGAGTCTGTAGCTTGTTTTAGTATATTACAGATTGAGTATCCCTTTTCTGAAATGCCTGGGATGAGAAATGTTTCAGAGTTTCTGAATTTTGGGATATTAGCATGTATATAATAAGATATTTTGGGGAATGCAACCCAAGTCTAAACACGAAATGCATTTATGTTTCACATACACCTTACACAGATAGGCTGAAGGTAATTTTATATAACATTTTACATAATTTTGTCCATGAAAAACAACATTTTGACTGCGTTTTGACTGTGACCCATCACATGAGGTCAGGTGTGAAATTTCCCATGGTGGCATCATGTCAGCACTCAAAAAGATTCAGATTTTGGAGCATTTTGGGTTTTGGATTTTCATACTAGGGATGCTCAACCTGTACCTCTATTTTAAATAAGGTTATTTTATTCTTTCTTTTATATACAGATAAGTGTTCTCTATTATTACTTAGCCTAACACTAATTTTTATTTTTTATTCTAATGTCCATTCATACCTCTGCTTTTTTTTTTTTTTGAGACAGAGTCTCACTCTGTTGCCCAGGCTGGAGTGTAGTGGCATGATCTCGGCTCACTGCAACCTCTGCCTCCCGGGTTCAAGCCTCCCAAAGTGCTGGGATTACAGGCATGAGCCACCACGCCTGGTATGTTCTTTTATTTTTTTGTTCTTCTTATAAAAATAGCTTCTGATCTTCTTATTTCCCTTAAATCCAAACCCATTCATTATCAGTAGGTGCAGGCACACCTGAGCATTTATATTTTAAAGTACATGTTATTTTATTACACATTTTAAAAAATCTATCCTTTATGTTAAAGAAGTGATTCTCAGCTGTGGGTATTTTGTCCCACCTTGCCCTGGGACATTCACTTTTCGTTGCCAGAACTGGGGGTGAGGTGCTTCTTGCATCTAGTGGGGAGAGGCCTGGGATGCTGCTGAACATCCCACAATGCACAGGACAGCCCCCTCACAAGAGTAAAGTGGCCCAAAATGTCAATAGTGTTGAGGTTGAGAAACCCTGTGTTAGAGTTAGGGTATTACACCTAATTTTAAAAATGTGTGGCCCGGCACAGTGGCTCACCCCTGTAATCCCAGCACTTTGGGAGGCCGAGGCAGGCGGATCACCTGAGGTTGGGAGTTTGAGACCAGCCTGACCAACATGGAGAAACCCCATCTCTACTAAAAATACAAAATTAGCTGGGCATGGTGGCGCATGCCTGTAATCCCAGCTACTCAGGAGGCTGAGGCAATAGAATTGCCTGAACCCAGGAGGCAGAGGTTCCGGTGAGCCAAGATCGCCCCACTGCACTCCAATCTGGGCAGCAAGATCGAAACTCCGTCTCAAAAAAAAAAAAAAAAAATGTGTTTAGAGAGGTTATGTAATCCATGAATTTCATCTGGGATGTTAAAGGGAGTTTACAAAATATTTATTATAAAAAGTTATAAACCACTGGCATAAATCAAAATAAGAGGAAGTAGTCTGGGTAGACTTTGGATTCCTCACTTTCACCACAGCCCTTGAACTCATGTAAAGAGAAAATAACTTTGGAAAAGTATTCTGTCCTTTCTTCTCACATGAAAGCCAGAGGTCAAATGTGAAACTCCAGTGTTTCTGAACTGCAGAGCGTCCATCTTTCCAGCTGTGTTTCTCCAATGTCTTCCACCAAGCGGCCTCATTTCAGGTAATATTTGCTCTCTCCTCCCAGTCTGATGATGACTGTTTAGGGAATACCCAAGAGAGTCTAAATTGCTCACAGGATTTGGTAGAAACCACTCCCGTTTCAGTCACCAGCCGGCCCTGGGTCTTTATCACAATTGCTATCCTAGAGGAACACAGCTGCACGAAGGCACCAAGGGCTTCCTCCTTATGCCACAAATATCCTGAGAAGAATGTCTCAGAATTATTTCAAGGTGTGGCACTTAGTGCGGCCAGCATGTGGGAGAAGTGAGTTTGTATACCACACCACTGAACACATGCCTTCTCAAGGTGCATGAGGAGGCCTTCATTATAAGTGGCGTTAAACAAATGGAATGGAAAATTCCAGAGGTTGCAAAACAAAATAGGGGTGAGCAGAGATACTCTCTTCTGATGCAGTATTTAGACCCAGGTTCCGCCATTCATCGTGCTGTGTGGCTTTGGGCAGAACCTTATCCTCTCTGTGCCCAGATGGATGTCCTGTTCCGTGAAAAGGGGATCATGAGGTATGAAGTGACTAGCAGGTGTCAGCACACAAGTTGTGCTGCTAGTTTCTTTGGGTTAATAAATCCACTTGAGGCTGTACTGTATCTCAGCAGGATGGGCCCCGCCCATGTCAGACCTGGAGCTTGCTTTCCATGAGTTACATTTATGGCAGCTCGGTTAGCACTGGGAAAGGATCCCAGGCCTTAAGCCAGCCATGTACTTTGAGCTACCGGGGGCTACTCCATTAGGGACTGGCTTTGGACCTTCAAACCAACTTAAGAGATGGTAATTATTAGCACTTGCTATGTGCAGGTTGTCCATGCATCATCTCATTTTATTCTCATGAGATTCCAAAATAGAGTGCCACTGCCCTGCTAACGCTTGAGGAAAGTGGGGCCCAGAGCAGCGAAGCCACTGCCCAGGCTCACAGCGGCGAGAAGCGAAGGAGCCAGGGCGGGACTGAGCCCAGGCACAGCCCTGACCCGCTGCCTCTGAACCTGGTCAGGGCTTCATCCCTTCCTTCTGGAGAAATCGCTGCCAAAGCCTGCTCACACAGCCCCTGGGCGGCGGAGGCGAGGTGAAGCCAGTCAGCCTTTCTCCGAGACTTCCAACTCACCGAGCCTGGAGCTCGTCCCCTTCTCAGCCCAGCGCTGAGCCCCCAAACCTTGGCTCCTGGCTACCGCATCTGCTTGGAGAAGAAATGGGTGGGGCCCAAAGAGCAGATTTATGTTGTCCTCAGCGCCTTGGGCTCCATCCCAGCTGCACAGAATTGGATGGATGACAAGGATAAATGTGTTTGGCTCCGGGCTTAGTCACTGAGGATTTATTTAGCACCTGCAATAATAAAAAAATCACAATGCTGCAGCGCGCCAGGCACCGCATGGGCATGCGGGGGAAACGGGAGTCTGTAGGGGGGAAAACACTCACCTGCCTGCTCTCTAGCTGCTTGCAATCTGGCTGTGGGAAAGAGATGAATCCCGAGGCATCTCAGAGGAGGGAGGTGGGATGTATTTGAGATGAGGAGCCTGAGAGGTTAAGTACTTTGTTTGAGGTTACACAGCTAATGAGGAACCAAACGAGAGCTGCCGATTTATTGACACTTAACATGAATTTTCGTTGTTGCAAACATATGTGAAAAAATAAAATTTAAAAGCACAGCTAAGCAACGCAGGAGAAAAAAATCACCCCAAATCCCACCACCCAGAGTTAGCCACCAACACCCTCACCTCCATGCGTTTTCTTTCCTTGTGCAGATATGCATGAACATGTCTACAGTGCCTATGCCCTTATTTTACGAAGCTGGATACTGCACAGTATACCGCTCAGGAAACTGCTTATCTCCTTTCAGATGCAGATCAGCTATTTTTTTTCTTTTTTAGAGACAGCGTTCTTGCTATAGTGCCCAGGCTGGTTTTGAACTCCTAGGCTGAAGCAATGCTCCCACCTCAGCCTCCCAAAGTGTGGGATTACAGGCAGTAGCCACCAGCCCACCCTGCATCAGCTATTTAACTGGCTCCCCGCTGCGGCTGTGGAGTTCAGCACGGGCTGCTGTCAGGCAGGGAGAAGGCGGAGTTTCCAGGATAATTCTCTCTCCTAGAGGCCGCGCTGGGCTCCTGGAAGGAGGAAAACCTCCAAACCAGGCCTCAGGAGGCAGGTGGGAGGATAGGCAGGCGGCAAGCGACATCCAGAAGGAAAAGCTGGGCCTGGTGAGACAAGTGTTGGGGGGCTGAAGCAAAGAGAGACTGAAGGGAGCCATTTCAGGTCTGGGGGGGGGGTCCAGGGGGTAGCAGAATGTAGGAAAGGGTATGCTTTGGGGTTCCTCTAAAAGATGGGAGGAGCTGGCAAGCCCTGGCCTTAAGGAAAGGAAAAGTCCCATCTCTGGGTTCTTTAGCTAACAAAAGCCACTGACCCCTGCAGCTTCCCCATGCCTGTTCAGAAGGTGCTTCAGCCAGTAAAAAGGCAAAAAAGCAGCGTTTTCCCAAATGTGTCCCTGGAAAGACAAATCCCATAAAAGGATTCACCAGAAAAAAGGCTTAAAAAGTTTGAGAAATGAGATGTACAGTCATTTCATCTCAGAGTATCGCAACACACAGAAACTTACCTGCAAGCCCTGAGAAGTAAGAGATCTGCAGAACCTGGGTTTCCCAAGTTTATTTTCTCAGGTAGCTCTCACTGCCTAAGGAATTTCCCTTGTGCTCCTGCCCAGTGATGTTGGAGAAGACACCGCAGAGCCACTGGGCTGGGCATCTTCCTCAGCAAGGCAGCCTCCTTAAGATCACAGGAAAGCCCCAGGCCTCATTGCAGGTTTACACCCTGTGTGCCCTGGCAGCCCTGTGAAAGGGCAGAAGTCAGTGATCCCAAGGTCTCTTCCAGCTCCAGCACTCTATCCTGTTTCTGCAGCTCATGCCCAATCAAATCTCACTTCAGGGGAATATCCATGGAGTGTGGCAGCCTGGGGCAGTCGCATTTGCTGGATAAATTCACTTATTTAATTCAACAAATATTTATTGAATCCTTACTATGTGCCAGATACTGTTCTAGGCATTGGGGATTCCAAAGTCAGTAAAATAAAATCTGGGGGAAACAGACTACAGACAAACGTAATAACTATATCATGTATATATCAGCTAAGGACTATGGAGAGAAATAAAGTATGGTCAACAAAAAGTGTGGGGTGGCAAGGCTGAGAGAGGGATACTCTGTTAGATAAAGTGATCCGGGAAGGCTTTTGTAAAGAGGTGACTTGTGAGCAGAGACTAGCAGGAAGTGAGGAATAAAGCCACGTGGAGATCCCAGGGCCGAGCGTTCAGGCAGAAGAAACAGCAAGGGCAAACGTTCTGAGGCAGGAACAAGGAGGAACACGAGGGGAACGTTGTGGCTCAAGGGAATAAGAGGGGGAGTGTGTTAGGAGATGAGGTCAGAGAGTGAGTGGGGGCCAGATCTCCTAGGACTGGAAGGCCAAGATAAGAACTTCGGATATTTATTCAGAGATGAGAAGCCAGTGGAGGGGTTGAGGAGGGGCATAATGTGAGGTACAAGGAAGAATTTCTGCTTTCTAATAGGGATAAACAGTTTTCTAAATAGGGAGAGCCTACCCTCTGCCTTGGAACTTCTGAAAAGTAGTTGAATTTTCATTTGATGGTTGAAGATCTTGCAAGGCCTTGGTACTGGTCATCCATCGTTGTACAGACACTTACTCAGTACTCCAAGCTCCCACCTGCCGTGGTGGCAAGGAATTTGATCTCAGTCACATTTCAAGAGGCAGGTCTTCTTTTCACCCATGGCTACACGTGAGTCCAGCAACTTACAGGTGCCTGGGAAGGGAAGGGTCTCTGGTCTCCAGTCCATCATGGATAGTGCAACTTTATGCTTATGGTCCAAGTCCATTGGTCTTTTCAAAGGCAAGCAGCTCTATCCTCCATAACCAACAGGGCTTCCAAGATCCTTCCCTTGGGTCCAGGACCATAGCTCTAAGAACTCAGTCTCCTGGTATCTACTCACCACCCACTGGCAGTCGGGTATTGGTGGATGCTGCATGCATGAGTAAGGCACCGTCACCTTTCCTCAAGCCTCTTATAATCTTTGGTCCAACAGACAAGTACACCAGCGTTTATGGTGGGGGAGGCTGGGCTCTGCTGGGGCAGTGGGATAGAACATAGTGCTGTTTTCCCTATGAGAAATAAGCCAAAGTAGGATACACAACTCCATGTCTTAAGTGTTTTTATTATTTATTATTTATTATTATTATTATTATTTTATATTTTATTTTTTTTTTGAGACAGAGTCTCGCTCTGTTCCCAGGCTGGAGTGCAGTGGCGCGATCTCGGCTCACTGCAAGCTCCGCCTCCCGGGTTTACGCCATTCTCCTGACTCAGCCTCCCAAGTAGCTGGGACTACAGGCGCCCGCCACCATGCCCAGCTAATTTTGTTTTTGTATTTTTAGTACTGATGGGGTTTCACCGTGTTAGCCAGGATGGTCTTGATCTCCTGATCTTGTGATCCACCCACCTCAGCCTCCCAAAATGCTGGGATTACAGGCGTGAGCCACTGCGCCCGGTCCTATTTTTTATTTTTTGAGATGGAATCTCACTCTGTCATCTCGGCTTACTGCAACCTCTGTTTCCCAGGCTCAAGCGATCCTCCTGCCTCAGCCTCTCAAGTAGCTGGGACTACAGACATGTGCTACCATGCCTGGCTAATTTTTTTTTTGTATTTTTGGTAGATACGGGGTTTCACCATATTGCTCAGGCTGGTCTCGAACCCCTGACCTCAAGGGATTCGCCTTCCTTAGCCTCCCAAAGTGCTGGGATTACAGGTGTCAGCCACCGTACCCGGCCTTAAGATTTTTTTAGAAAGATAACTTGAAACTCTGGGTGATGGGAATCAGGCAGGGGCAGGTTCCGACTGAGCCCTGCAACCTCACCTGGACCCTCCACTCCGCCGGGGAGGAAGACCCTGGTCACCTTAGTCAGGAAGCAGGAATGCCGCAATGACCTGCCGCAGCGGAGATTTGTCCTCTTCTGTGTACAACATTTTTCAGTAAAGGGTACGGTGTCAGCTGGCAGCATTGCTGCAGCACTAATGAAGTTTAGGAAGTACTTAGCTGAAAAGGGCACGGGTGGGGTAATTGAATTGGTGTCAGACACATAATGGCTTCGAGAGTCTTTTCTCCCTCATTTGATAAGAAGAGCCCTCTCCCTCACATCCTCCGTAAAAGCTCAAGGAGAAAAGGATGTTCACCCAGCTATACATCAATCTTGTCTATTGACTACGAGTTTTGGGAAATCATATGGAGAAGCATACTTTTTACGAAGGCTTTGGGGACTGTTAATAGCAGGCTGAGCAAAGCACAGGAAGAGGCTGCGAATGAGTGTTTTCCACAAGACGCTGCCAGGTGATAAAATATTAAAACCATTACCAACACTCGCGCTTCAAGGAATGGTCTTAACGATTCTGTCAGATATCTGGGTCCTGTGGTCAAATGGACAGTGAGCTTTTTGGGCCTCATCAAAAATAGCTTACTGGGTGCCAGGTCCTGTGCTAAACACTTACACGTTGTCTCCTTTCATCTTCACAACAACCCAAGAGGGAGGAGCTATTGTTATCCCCATTTCACATGTGCAAAAACTGAGGCTTGCCCAAGATCACACAGTTCTGATGTGGCAAGGCTTGGCTTGAAATCTAAGATTGGGATTCCAAAGCCAATGCTTTCCTTCTTTACTTCCCTGATTAAAAAATGTAAAGGTGGCCTGGCGCGGTAACCCCAACACTTTGCCTGTAACCCCAACACTTTGGGATGCGGAGGCAGGCGGATCACCTGTGGTCAGGAGATCAAGACCAGCCTGGCCAACATGGTGAAACCCTGTCTCTACTAAAAATACAAAAAAATTAGCTGGCCATGGTGGCGGGTGCCTATAATCCCAGCTACTTGGGAGGCTGAGGCAGGAGGATCGCTTGAACCCAGGAGGTGGAGTTTGAAGTGAGCTGAGGCCATGCCATTGCACTCCAGTCTGGGCAACAAGAAAGAAACTCCAACTCAAATAAATAAGTAAATAAATAAATAAATAACCTAAAGGAAAATAGACTATATCCATATACGGTTAAAAAAAAAAGTACAAGAGCTTACAATAAAAATTAACTCTCTGTCCCACCAGACCCAAGTCCAGAGACAACTACCATTACTGCTTCCTTGTTTACCTTCCGACTACAGAGAATACACACACAGATGTGTACACGATTGTGTCTACATGTATATATATAAAATGGGTGTGCACTATCCACACTGTCTGCACCTTGCTTTTGGCACTTAACATTTCTTTGAAGACTTTAGCAAAACCTAACAAAGACAGCTGCCTGATTTTAATATGGCTGAATAATGGTTCGTCGTATAGATATAGAGGCGCTTAACCAGTCTGCTCCTTAGGGACATTTAGGATGTCTACATTTTTGCCATCAGCAATAATGCCACAATGCGCATCTTCAGGGAAATGCCCCTGCACACGTGTGTGAGCGACGCTGTGCTTTTAATAACAAGAGCAAGATGATATCCCAGGACAGGGGGGTTCATTGGCCAGGTCACTAGCTCAGAGATTGCACTTGTAGCATCGCAAAGGCATTGAGGGTGGCACCAAGAAGGCCATGCAGGCCCTCGGCTTTGGGATATTCCATAGGAACGACCCTCCAGGTTTGACAGATACAGACCTGGGCACCCCAGGGACATTTCTGAATGTAAACAAGAATATGGATAGCAGGGCTTCCTCTTTCCAGCCGCCATTTCGTCACAGCACCCTTAGGGCAGCCAGGAACTGTAAAGGTTGTCTGTGAAGACTGCTGCCTGGGCAGATGGGGACCTTCATGCCTAGATCACCAAAGGAGGCATGGACCAAAGTCCAGAGAGTTGAAGTAGCTTGCCCAAGGTCACACAGAAGGTGGGGAGGACCTTGGCTCTAGCAGGCCTGCTCAACAGAGGTTTGTCTCGTCTCTGGTTGTTACTAAGGCTCAAGGAGATCTTGATGCCCTCTCTAGGCCCAGGGGAGTGGGTACAGTACCAATGAGTGATGCCTCCCCTGCCAGTAGCAGGCAGTGGTTAGTGTCCTTGTCACTATTTCTTTTTCTTTTTCTTTCTTTCTTTCTTTTTTTTTTTTTTTAAGACGGAGTCTCTGTCGCCCAGGCTGGAGTTCAGTGGCGCAATCTCAGCTCACTGCAAGCTCCGCTTCCCGGGTTCACGCCATTCTCCTGCCTCAGCCTCCTGAGTAGCTGGGACTACAGGCACCCGCCACTGCGCCCGGCTAATTTTTTTTTTTTGTATTTTTATTAGAGATGGGGTTTCACCGTGGTCTCAATCTCCTGACCTCGTGATCCGCCTGCCTTGGCCTCCCAAAGTGCTGGGATTACAGGCGTGAGCCACCGCACCCAGCTTCTTTTTCTTTTTTTGAGAAGGAGTTTTTGTCTGTCGCCCAAGCTGGAGTGCAGTGGCATGATCTCAGCTCACCGCCACCTCCACCTCTTGGGTTCAAGCGATTCTCCTGCCTCAGCTTCTTGAGTAGCTGCGATTACAGGCGTCTGCCACCATGCCTGGCTAATTTTTGTATTTTTAGTAGAGATGGGGTTTCACCATGTTGGCCAGGCTGGTCTCAAACTCCTAACCTCAAATGGTCTGCCTGCCTTGGCCTCCCAAAGTGCTGGGATTACAGGCGTGAGCCACTGTAACCGGCCTCGTCACTATTTTTTTTATTAGTCAGGATAGTATATGGTGGTAACAAACAAACCTGAAATTGTACTGGCTTATTACCAAAATTTATTTTTCACTTACTCATTCACCCCCGACTCAGGGAACTCCCCTGTCAGCTGTCCTCCCTATGGTGACTCAGTGACCCAATCTGCTTTCATCTTGTGGCTTGCCACCTCAATGTGTGGCCTCTAGAACTGCCCCGGGGGAGGGGCACATCGCTGGGACAGGGTATGGAGGATGCAGGCAGATCACACACTGACCCTCAAGTGTCTCACCCAGGTCACTTACAGCCCACTGGCCAGAATTAGTCACGTGGCCATGCCTAACTGCAAGGGACTTGGAATGGCAGGGAGGGGTCTCCTGGATAGTCTTGAGCAGTGTGTGTCTCTGCCAAGCTCCTAGGCTGGTGGGGCTGGCAAATATGGGCTGCTTTAAGCAGGGGAATGACCACAGGTCTGTGGGGAGGTTGTTAACAGTAGATTTGGGGACCAATATTAGCTTTTAGGTGCTACCCAATTGCTAATTCATCTGCAGGGGTCACCTATTTTTCCTAACCATCTTACTGTAGAATAAAACACACATACACAGAAAACCTCACAAAACAAATGTAGAGTTTAAGCTGAGTAAATAAATGCCTCTGAAGGCAAGAAGGAATTAATCGTTTTAGTTTTTGGACTCAGTGCTGTATTTTGCCATAGCATTTCTAACATAGCTTTGGAAAAGTGAAGTTTTGAATTTCAGAGGTATAATATTCCACTTTTAAACAGAGGGCTGTCTAACCTCGACAGCGAACTTGCAATCTGCCTGTGACCAAGGAGTGAGGAAGTCCTCCCCTCTCACAGTAAATGTTAGGTTGGAAGGTGGGGTTCCTGGGGCCGGCCAGCCAGTGGCCTGGGAAGCAGCTGAGAGCCTCTCCCCATTTTCCCTAACTGTGGACTTGGTTTCTGGATCATCCTGCTTCTTAGGCCCTGGTGCTTCAAGAGAACATTGAGTTGGCCCCGAGAGGCCACCACACCCACCGTGTGGCCCCTCCTTCAGGCCAAGCTGCAGCCTGGAGGTCAGCCTGACCCTCGGGGACTCCCAGCTCTGGGCAGAAGCCTCATCGCCCCTGCCAAGGTATGTGTCAGCCTCAAGGCAGCACACAATGTTTTGGTAACTTGCAGAGGCTGAATCCTAGAAAGACCGTGTGTTCCTGGCCGCTGGACGCTGGCCTTGGTGATGCTCGCCCCCGTCCCGGAAGCCCGATGCACCTGCTGGGAGTCAGCACTGGGCCGGGCCTTCCAGCCAGCTCTGCCAGCACATATTTCTAGGCTCAAGTCAGACTTGGGAAAGCATGGCCCTCTCCTGGCTCCACATCCTGCTCCCCCTGCACCCATGGAGCAGCTGACCCAGTTTTTGGTAGAAAAATGAAAATCTTTACCAGTCAGATGAGAGGAGAGGAAGCAAATGCCACGCTGCCCTAATTTAGCCCAGACACAACCCTCCTTCTGAGGAAGGGACGAGGAGCTTGGGCCTTCTCACTCTCTCTTTTCAGAGCATTTGGAACAAACTCCCAAAATACCAGAGGCTGAGTGCAAACCTCCTTTGCTGTCATCAAGAGGGAGGATGAATCATGCAAAACACGCAATTTCTATCATCCCAAAATACTGCACATATACTTACATTTAGTGTCATTTTACATGTGCGAGGTATTTTTTTTAAAAATTCTTTTCTCTTTCACTCCTTTTTTTTTTTTTTTTTTTGCTAAACCAAAAACACCAGCTGTAAAACCCACTGCTTCCTTCCCCGCCAAGTCTGCAGTGGCAGGAGGCGGCGGCAGCAGACAGCAGGGCCCCCTGTGCTCTGAGTCAGGCCTCCCTCTCAGTGGCTCCCTGCCTGCAAAACAAACTTAAAAGCTGGTGAATGGGACGTAGGGGCCCGCAAGCATGCAGGGAGGCCTAAAATATTTGCAGAGGCACACACTGTTCGCAGAATGAAAGGCCACTATGTAAATATCTGGGCCCTGGGTGAGGCGAGGCATTCTGAAAGTGGCTTTTCTGTTAGTCGCATCAAGCCAGCGAGGAAGCAAAGGCATTCATTCAAAAACATCACGCAGGAGCCACACCACAACTTCCTGGCCCCAGAGGGTAGACTCGAAAGGGACCACAGCCCTGAGGCCTGTGTTTCAACCTTTCTCCTTCGCTGCACGTTGCACAGGATGGTTCTGTGACAGCCGACAATGTCAGCTTTTAGGGATAGGCAGACAGGATCGATTTTCTCTCCTTTGGCAGGGAAAAGGCTTTTTTGGAAGACACTCAAAAGGCAACCATAGTTACTGATGGAGCATGGCAAGCATGAGACAGAGGCAGCTATTACCCAGGCTCAACAAAAGAGGAAAAAACGTGGGATGGATTTTGCAACAAGCCCCAAATATTAATTCCAAGGACCCGAGGATGAGTGTAGAAGCAGAGCAGGCACACCTGACACCCCTCGCGGCATCCCCTTCAGATTCCCGGGAAGTCTCACAGAGACATGAAACCTGGCATCAGCTCCCTGACCAAGATGAGACCATGAACCAGTCAGAACGTTCACTAATCACATTGTCCTGGGGATGCATTTAGAACATTCTTGGATTTCACACCATTCATGTTGCCCCCTCTGAGCCAGAATGGGGCAGACAGCCCCAGGAAGGAAGGAAATAGTTTTGTTTCACTCAATCTCTGTCAGTGGATAGTCTTCCACTTGGGCAGGAATTATCGTCTAGGTCAGACAGAACCCAGTTTCATCTTCTCTTTCCTCCTCTCTCCAAAGCAACAAAGACTGCAATTTCCAGCATACAACAAAGAGAGGGAGAGAGAGAGAGAGAGAGAAAGAGCGAGCACTAGCTGAAGACACACATCATCTTTTTCAGGTGTTTCATTGCTAGAGGAAGTATCTTCAATAGTGGTAGAAAGGGGAGGGTGCTAAGAGTGGCCGCTCAAAGAAGCTATGTAAACTACATTTGATTCTCTGGTTTAATCAGAGATTTTAAGAGCTGAGCAGAAGATCCAACTGTAGGCTGGCTCAGAAATACCCCAGATAATGCTCACCAGGCATGAACATCTGAGCTAGACGGGCATAGATCCACAAGCGGAAGCTGCCAGCACCCAACTGGGAGGCTTAGGACAAGGCATTTGCCTTGTCTGATGGCCAAGGCCAAGCCTGGATAGAGGGCTGTCCATGCAATGGAAAAAATACCAACAAGGGGCCAGAGAAAAGAGAGTAGAGCCTGAAGGGGAGAAAACTGCCCTCAAGGGCCAGAGGTAGCAGGTCTCTCTGAACATTACTACTCTACAAGAAACAGAGGCTCATCTTAGATGACTGCAATTTAGGGTCCTCTGAAAGACACAAGAAGATATGGCTTCAACGGAACTGGCCTAAGAAGGAAGGGGAATGACAAAACAGTCTAAGACAAGAGATACAAAGGGAGCTGTCTAAAATAAGAAGGCAATACAAAGTAACCAAAAATAGAAGACCAGAGTCAAAGCTGCAGTTGAAGAGAATGAGAGCAGAATTGACTAGAAAACAGCCTGTTAACCAAAGAGAGGAAGAGGCCACACACTTTGTTCTCAGGATCTCTGTACACTCTTAAAAATTACTAAGGAGGCCAGGCACAGTGGCTCATGCCTATAATCCCAGTACTTTGGGAGGCCCAGGTGGGAGAGTTGCTTGAGCCCAGGAGTTTGAGGTTAGTGTGCTATGATTGCACCACTACACTCCAGTTGGGGAGACAGAGGGAGACCTTGCTTCAAAAAAAGAGAAAGAAATAACTACATTTTCCAAATAAAAAATATTTTAGAGAACAGAAATACTGGCTTATATTTTGAAAACCTTTAATTAATAGAAGACAGCTGGATTCTCATATCTGCTTCTGAGTTCAATCTGTTGTAATGTGTTGTTTTGGTTGAAGTATATGAAGAAAACCTGACCTTAGACAGATATGTTGTTGGAAAAGGGAAGAGAGTTTAATAGTCTTTTGAGAGATCCTTGTAGGTAGTCTTCTTTGATACTCTGCCAAAACTCATAGGTGATAGTTTCTTAAAGGTTAGTCGTGGGAGGTTGGGTGCAGTGGCTCATGCCTGTAATCCCAGCACTTTGGGAGGCCGAGGCAAGCAGACAACCTAGGGTCAGAAGTTCAAGACCAGCCTGGCCAACATGGCAAAACCCCTTCTCTACTAAAAATACAAAAATTAGCTGGGCGTGGTGGCAGGTGCCTGTAATCCCAGCTACTCGGGAGTCTGAGGCATGAGAATCGCTTGAATCCAGAAGGTGGAAGCTGCAGTGAGCTGAGATCGCATCACTGCACTCCAGCCTGGGTGACAAGAGCGAAACTCCATCTCCAGGAAAAAGAAAGGTTAGTTGTGGAATGTAAAACCACATCACTTGGTTACATCAAAATTCATTATGGGGGCTGGGTGCAGTGGCTCACGCCTGTAATCCCAGCACTTTGGGAGGCCAAGGCAGGAGGATCACTTCAGGTCAGGAGTTCGAGACCAGCCTGGGCAACATGGGGGAAACCCTGTTTCTACTAAAAATACAAAGATTAGCCAGGCATGGTGGTGTGTGCCTATAGTCCCAGCTACTTGGGATGCTCAGGCACGAGAGTCGCTTGAACCCGGGAGTCAGAGGCTGCAGTGACCCAAGATCACACCACTGCATTCCACAGCCTGGGCGGCAGATTGACACTATCTCAAAAAAACAAAACAAAGCAAAACAAAACAAAACAAACAAAAAATACTAAAACAAAAACCCAACGTTCATTATGGGCCTTTCACTCTGAATGGATCTTTTACCCATGCGTGATTTTTTAACAGCAATACATTGGTCATTTGGAAGATATTGACTCTATTGCAGATCTGAAAGTTGACACATATCATTTTCATTATACAATATATATTTTAAAATCACATATCCTTTGCTCTTGTCTCCTAGGCTGGAGTGCAATGGCACGATCTTGGCTCACTGTAACCTCCGCCTCCTGGGTTCAAGCGATTCTCCTGCCTCAGCCTCCCGAGTAGCTGGGATTACAGGCACCCGCCACCACGCCTGACTAACTTTTGTACTTTTAGTAGAGACGGGGTTTTGCCATGTTGGCCAGGCTGGTCTTGAACTCCTGACTTCGTGATCCGCCCACCTTGGCTTCCCAAAGTGCTGGGATTATAGGCATGAGGCACTGTGCCTGGCCAAAATTGCATTTCTTAATATCACCACCAATTTCACGGAAAAAAAAAAAAAAGTCTATTGGGAAATTGTCAAGCCAACAGTAGCAGATACGTATTTCACAAAATTCCTATTTTTGCTTGAAAGCTCAGATTTTGTCACTGACAATAAAACTGTCTGTTGTCTCTTTGAAGTAATAGGCTCATTTTGCTCATTTTTTTTGAGAAAGTGTATGCCAAATACCCCTTCCTGAATAACCATACAACATAACCATAATGACAGTCTGTCACTCTTTCAAGTAAAAGTGGTGTCCCATGACAAAAGCAGCTACTCCAGCTTGCAACTCAAAACAGTTGCACAAAAGCTTTACTTCAAGACAACAATACTTAACTGTGCAACAGAAGTGCTTTACATATATATTCCATTTTGTCACACAAAATATTAAGAAGATGTGAACTCAAGGGTCAATATGTATTAAAAGTAATCATATTTATTGCTTCATCAAGTACATTCTTTTTTTTTTTTTTTGAGACAGAGTTTTGCTCTTGTTGCCCAGGCTGGAGTGCAGTGGCACAATCTCAGCTCACTGCAACCTCCACCTCCCAGGTTCAAGCAATTCTCCTGCCTCAGCCCCCGGAGTAGCTGGGATTACAGGAGTGCACCACCATGCCCGGCTAATTTTGTATTTTTAGTAGAGATGGGGTTTCTCCACGTTGGTCAGGCTGGTCTTGAACTCCCAACCTCAGGCGATTCGCGCGCCTCGGCCTCCCAAAGTGTGGGGATTACAGGTGTGAGCCACTGCGCCGGGCCTGCTTCATCGAGTACATTCTTAAGTGAAACTGGCATTTTTTTCTAAGAACATGCAATGATTAGACTAGCACAATTTGGTAGTCCGCTTTGACTAGCGCTAAGTTTTACCCTTCATTGTTTCTGCACCATCAATGTAAATGTCAACACAGTGGAAAAATCAAACACTGTCTTATTAAGATGATTTTAACCTCAGGGATTCTCAGGTGTCTCTCTGCAGACCACTCTTTGAAAAAGAGTACTATAGCAAAAAAAAAAAAAAAGGAAAAAAAATCATTTTAAAGAGGACAAAGTTAAGAGTGTAATTTAATAAAAGGGCAAGATGCAAATGATGAGCCAATACAATAGATATGGAAGACTGGAGAGTCAATCTATGAACTACGTAACCCAAAGGAAGAAACTTGAACTGTAAGGAGCAGGAGCAATCATTGAAGGCCAGGCATGGTGGCTCACGTCTGTAATCCCAGCACTTTGAGAGGCCAAGGTAGGAGGATTGCTTGAGCCGAGGAGTTTGAGACCAGCCTGGGCAACATAGTGCAACCCTGTCTCTACAAAAATAATTTTTAAAAACATTAAAAAAAGAAGAAGTCATCAAAGACATACAAGAAAAAAATTCTGAGTTAAAAATCTGATTCTGTATATGAAAGGGCTCACTGAGCTTCAGGGAAAATTAATGCCATACACAAGCCAAAGGGTTTAATGACAAGATCCAGGTTTAAAAAACCATTACTGATGAACAAAAATTGGTCAACGCTCACACAGGTCTTTTTCACAACAGTAAATGCCAAGAAACAAAGGTCATCTATATAGGACGTTCAGAGGGAAATGTTGGCCAAGGATTCTGTACTCCACCAAGTCACTGGGTGTGTGTGCATGCAACAAGAAGACATTCTGAGTTATGCAAAACTCAGAAAATAAAAATCACTTTTGTATTCTTCCTGGGTACAAAATCCTTTTGCCCTTCCAGTCAACTCATATTCATTGAGAAGATTAAAAATGCTGAGGTCACTGCTGACTTTGGACATTAATGGGAATGCCTTACACCCTTAAGAGGAGAGAACACTCAAGGAATTTACTCTGAATTCATGGGAGAACTCAAGGAAATGGATGAGACATATATCCATTTAACCGAATGGTTGGACAGTTATCTTACCTTTTTCTAACTGGATAAAAAAGTTTTTTCACATGAAACTGTTAAGGATAAGGTAAATCTGTATGAATTCACATGCAAAGATGTCCAGGATATATTTTTAATTAAAAGAAAAGAAACAGGTTTCAGAGCAATAAATATAGGTAGAATACATGACCCTATTTTAGTTCCTCTCCAAAGGGAAAACACACATGTCTACACACACACAAATATACACACACATACATCTGTGTATAAATGCATAGAAAAAAGTCCGGAAGGACACAGAGTGGTTACCTTTTGTGTGACAGAGGAATGTCAGGAGTTGAATTGTGTCCCCCTCTCTACTCCCCAATAAAATTCAAATGTTGGAATTCTAACCTCCAAAACCTCATAATGTGACTATTTGGAGATAACATATCTATTTGGAGATAATGAAGTTAAAATCAGGTCATCAGAGTGGGCCCTAATCCAGTATGACTGCTATCCTTCTAAGAAGGGGACATTTGGACACAGAGACATGCACAGAGGGAAGACTATGAGAACAGGCCTGGAAAAGATGGAGAAGATGTGCAACCCAAGGAGAGAGGCCTGGAGCACATCCTGCCCTGGTAGCCCTGCAACACCCTACTTTGGACTTCCAGCCTCCAGACTGCGGGACCACAAATTTCTATTGTTTAAGCCACCCAGTTTGTGGTATTTTGTTATGGCAGCCCTGGCAAAACAACAAGGAGACTGGTATTTTTATATTGTATGACATTTTATTTATTTATTTTATTTATTTAGAGACAGAGTCTTGCGCTGTTGCCCAGGCTGGAGTGCAGTGGCTTGATCTCAGCTCACTGCAGCCTTTGCCTCCCAGGTTCAAGCATTTCTTGTGCCTCAGCTTCCTGAGTAGTTGCGATTACAGGCATGCGCCACCACGCCTGGCTAATTTTTGTATTTTTAGTAGAGACGGGGTTTCACCATGTTGGACAGGCTGGTCTTGAACTCCTGACCTCAAGTGATCCACCCTCTTCGGCCTCCCAAAGTGTTGGGATTACAGGTGTGAGCCACTGCACCTGGCCTGTATGACATTTTAATAACTACATATGTTACTTCTATAATCACAACCCCTTCTCAAAAAAAAAAAAAAAAAGACATAATGAGGGGGAAAGGGTACCAGGTATGATTATCACATAATAACTGTCTTTTTCCTCCTTTATAAATATATATGCTTTCCCTGACCCCAACAGTGCCCTTTAGGAGCTCAGCTTGCCACCACGGCACCAATAGCATCAGTGGCTGCTCCAGCTGAGGAGATGGGGCAGGCCCTGATTTGCACAGTTACAACTGTTATCTGGTTCTACAAGATGTTAACAGGGTCATCGCCCTTCATTCCATGCACCTAGTTCAGTTCTAAACAAAGGAAGAGTGGTTTTTGTAACCATCTCACCCCACGAATCGGAAAGACCAACGGGCTTCCAGTGAGGACGCCTGCATTGGCGGGCACTTTCACAAGCCTCCTCCCCACACCCCCCGCCCCCCGCCATTCACACAGATGGCCCTGTGATTGCCTGCTCCAATGCCACCATACATAACCAACAAAACCCAGCCTGTGAGTCCTGTAAAATAGAGCTCCTTTAACAATACTTCTTCCGCTGGGAAGTGTCCTGATTTTCTGGGGGGTGTCCACCATTCAGGGAAGTGGGTAGTGGACCAGCATCAGGGCAGCAGCAGGGAGGAAGGGCAGAGGCGTGACTTGCAGGAGGCGACCCCAAAGGCCAGAGAAGCGGGGTGGGAGGTTCAGGCAGGCAGTACTCTGGAGACAGTGCTCTGACCCAGGGCAAGTGCCACTGAGCAGGACCCTGCCCTCTTGGCAAAACCGCTCCCACAGAGGCCACCGACTTTTTACCAGTTGGATGCATTGGCTCCCAGAAACCCAGCCAGCCTAGTGCACTTCTGCAGCCGTCCTTGGAGCCGTGAACATACCTGGAGGGGTCAGCAAGAAACTGAAATCAAATTCACATCAAATAGAAGTTAAGAAATAGAAATCTCAACACACAGGATGTAGATCTAAATACTCACAAAATATTGATAATGCGCTTCAGCCTTCTGTGCCTCGAAAGAGGTTGTTCTCTTGAGTTCCTGATGTTTCCTCAGGGCCTCAGAATAAAAAAGGGACTGAGAAAGGCACTAGCATTTTTGGGGCACCTGCTGCGTATCCCACTGTAACTAAAGCATATCATTTAACCTTCACGCCAGCTGAGGGCAGGTATTATCCCACTTGTTAAATCCGAGAAAACTCAGAAAGGTGAAGTCACTTGCCCAAGAACTAATGGCTTGTAATGGCAGAAAGGCTGTCCAGCGACCTTTATGGAGTTAGGTGTAGTCGGTCCTCTGTATCCATGTTTTCTGCATCTGTGGATTCAACCAACCTCACATCGAAAATATATTCATTTAGGCCGGGCATGGTGGTTCACACCTGTAATCCCAACGCTTTGGGAGGCCAAGGTGGGTGGATCAGCTGAGGTCAGGAGTTTGAGACCAGCCTGACCAACATGGTGAAACCCTGTCTCTACTAAAAATACAAAATTAGCCGGGTGTGGTGGTGGGTGCCTGTAATTACAGCTACTCGGGAGGCTGGGGCAGGAGAATCACTAGAACCCGGGAGGCGAAGGGTGCAGTGAGCCAAGATCATAACACTGCACTCCAGCCTGGGCAACAAGAGCGAAACTCAGTCTCAAAAAAAAAAAAGAAAAAAAAAATCATTAAAGTGTTTTAATAGAGGTTAAGAAAAAACAAAACAAAGAAAGGGCCAGGCATGGTGGTTCATGACTGTAATCCTAGCACTTTGGGAGGCTGAGGTGGGAGGATCTCTTGAGCCCAGGAGGTCAGGACCAGCCTGGGCAACAGTGAGACCTCCATCTCTATGAAAAAAATTTAAAAACAGTTAGCTGGGCATGGTGATGTGCACCTGTAGTCCTAGCTACTCGAGGGGATGAGGTGGGAGAATCACTTGAGTCCAGGAGGTCAAGGCTACGGTGAGCCATGACTGTGCCACTGCATTCTAGCAAGGGTGACAGAGTGAGACCCTGTCTCAAAAAAAAAAAAAAAAGGGATGGTTGAACATGTACAGACTTTTTGTTGTTGTCATTATTCCCTAAACAATACAGTATAACAACTATTCACATTGTATTAGGTATTATAAGTATGATTTAAAGTATACAGGAAGTGGGAGGGCAAGGCTGCAGTGAGCAGTGTCACACCACTACTCCAGCCTGGGCAAAAGAGTGAGACCCTGTCTCAAAAAAAAAAAAAAAAAAAAAAAGGATACAAGAGGGAGGATGTGGGATGTGTATAGGTTATATGCAAATATATCAGGGACTTGAGCATCTGTGGATTTTCTATCTGCAGGGGGTCCTGGAACCAATCCCCCATGGATACTGAGGGTTACTGTTGTTTCTTTACATGTGTGCTTCCTCACTTGTAAGGTGGAAAAGAATCCTGCATTCCGCAGAAAGTTAAACATGATGTTGGTGGTATGCCCAGTTCCGGCCTAGCACATAGGACACCAAAGACAAACTATACCTGAGGCAGCCTGAGGGCGCCCCAGAGAACCAGACGGACAGGATAAGGCTCTTGACTGTCGCCCACTTGTCAAGGCCACCAGCAGGGAAGGAAGGAACACAGGCATCAGAGTGAGGCCTGGTAAGGACCTGGGCTCTGCAGTTGGCTAGCCCAGCTCAGCCTGGTTCAGTCCTTGCCTCCTGGGACCGCAGTTTACCTGTTACTCACCCTTTCTAAGCTTCAGTTGCTCAACTGTGACACAGGGATGACAGGAGGGCCCTGTCTTGCAGGGAGCATGAGGGCAAGTGAGCTCGCAGGACTCTTTCCCCACTCCTCCAAGTCCTCCTCTCCCTTCCTAACTTCCAACATCTCTCCATGCTTCTCACCTTTGCCAGTGGCTTGCGAAAATCACCCCCTTTAGGAAGAGTTAAAACTGAAACATTAACACTAAGACGCAAGGCCCCTCCTATATATCTCCTTTTAAGGGCCCTACTCCTTTCTCTAGAGAAACTTTTCTCTGTGACCCTCAGAAGACCTCATACTTTATTTCCTCCTGGGGATTGTCACTGTAGCTCTGGAGCATCCAAAGTGTCCATTTGGAAAGGAAAGTGGGCCAAAGAGAGCTGCTCAGAGGAGACCAAGCATCTTGCAGTGTTAACAATTGTTTTCTGCGAGAAATTGTCCTCCAAACTACACACACACACACACACACACACACACATATCCCTGAGGTTCAGCAGGGATCAGTGGAAAACAACTTAGAGGAAGTACAGCTGTTCCCTCTGAGGAGCGCTCGTTGGGGAAGCCAGGCCTAGGAAGAGGGGGTGTTCCTGGGCGGTGGCCTGCAGCCTTCCTTTCACTGAGGCATCCGAGCCCAAGGAGCTGCAGTCTCCCCTTGGGAATATGACATAACCATAGGAGGAAAGGGCCTTGAAAAAACAGACCGGTGTCCACATGTCCTTCGGCACAGGAAGCCCTGTCCCATCCTGTATGCGGGAACTCCAAGATCTGCCAACGCTCTAGCATCACCTCGTCTCCTGCCAGACAAATACCCCAAAGCCAGCGATCTGATAGGATGTGTTTATATTTACACGGTACATTTTAAAGCAATGGCTACATTGGTCATACATATTAGAAACCATAAAAAAAAGTTAAGAACTAAAATGTACATCATACACTTGTATATATATTTTTTACACAGAGGTAAAAAGGCTTATTATAAAAAAATCAATACAACAGGGTTTTTAGTATACAGGTAAAGAATGAATTATGCTTCAGGCACTTTAATTTGTTAATGTGAGCAAATAGCTTGGGGGGTCGGGGAGGCTTCTGGACAGAAAATCTTTTGGTTAATGTTTTGTTACCACAGATACAAAAATAAAATCTGAATAATTTCTCTCAAATGATTGACGTCAGTATGGCAAAGCTGACTGGGAATATACTACACACTGTTCAGCTGCAGTGTGGCAATTAGAGACGTATTTACATAAATGTCCCCATGGCTGTCTTTGTGCCCTTAACCGATGCCTTCACAAACCAAAAAGTATACGTGGAGTAAGATCTGCTAGCATAACTCTTAAAAGGCTGGAAAAGGACAAGGGGTGAAAGAAGAGAGAAACAGGTAACAACTAAATAGAGGTGACAAACAAAAAACAGCTGGGATATGTGCGTTCTTATTGAAATAAATAGGGGCACTTGAACCGAGGTCTAAGGAAACGAACATTAGTGTTGTGCTTTGTAGAGAAGAGACCCTAGAGAAAGACCCCAAGGAAGTGCCTCCGGGTCGGGGGAAGGTGGTCTCTCGACAGCACTGGAGGCTGGCTGAAGGTTTTCTAGATGTTCTCCAGGCATGGATGAGGTTCTCTTTTCTTCCATCAATCCAGAAGGACAGCTCTCTGCTCCTTTTCCAAACTGGAAAGCCTAAACCAGTTACTCCAATGAATGACGATGTCTACTAACTGACTTATAAGCACACTGGGTATTTACACCGGTAATCTACTAAAGAAACGCGATGAGCTTGTGGACGAGCTGGAAACAGCCCCATGAAGGTGAGCACAGCTAGCACTTTCCCAATATGATTGGCAGACTGGAAAAAAGTCCCTTTCCTTGAAGACTGGTGTCCTGTGTGCAATAAAGAAGGAGTGGGGAAAGGGAGTGGGGAGCAGGCCATGTCTTCTGCTGGCCGCTACCACAGAAAGATCGTGGTGGGAAGAACAGCCGGCGTCCACAAGCCTGTCCCCGGTGGTCTCCACGAGGTTCTGATTGTACTATGCTAGGTATAGGTAACCACTCTTCACTTTTCTTCTTTCTTCAATAAGAAGATTTGGCTAATCCTTGCAACGTATTAGAAAAATACTCTTTTCCAGCTAATTAGAAGCCTCCTCCGTGGCAAGGCGACAGGCAGAACCAGTTGGCTGACCTAACCACCTGTGCACCCAAAGTGGCGAGTCTGGGTTTGGAGTTGCAGGAGAAAGACACTTAGGCATTGGAAGGGTTTTTACATATGGCCTTGTTTTTTCCCCAAGTATAAATGAGGAATTTGGTGATGTGAAATTGAGTCCAAAATGAAATGAAAACATAAACCCATGAAGAAAATGCAACCCACCACTCTTCAAATTTATGACATTTAAAAATCCCCTCTCCCCATTAATAAAAAATAGCCAGGGGTTGGGGGGAAGAAGCTCCCTATGGTTTTATTCACCATAACCTTAGTGTTTCTCAATTGGAACTTGTTCGTGGGAACACTGATTTGTGTTTGAGGAAACTATTTGGTTTGCAAAACAACAAGCAAAATTTCTTACTTCACTAGTATCCTATTCTAATATTGCTAAATTTTTAGAAGTGGTGGCAACACAATTTAAAAAATGTTCTACTTTAGGGGTAATGGGGAGGCTCATAGAAACCTGAAATCCCCATTCTAGCCCTGGTCCAAGAGGATGCAATGCAGTTGAAGGAATTTTCCTGATTCTCACAAGTTAATCTGAAGTTAAGGCTCAATTCTCAGTCTATTACGGGTGAATGTTTTGCATCAGTGAATCATTTCAACAGATTTTGGGGGGGCAGAAAATGATGATGGGCTAAAGATAGAAACTGCAGCTTACATGGGAAATTTGGCTTTAGAAAAGTTAAAGCGATATTGTTTTGTGGTACAAGTTTGTTAACTAGCTCACCTCCTATACATAATAACTGACTGCAGGCTGAGATACTTCTGTCGGGTTTCATCATTCTCACATCCCATTTCCGCTGAACCAGATGCTTGCTAGCGACAGGCAAGGTGAACCAAGAGAAAGAGAGTCTTCGACGCTCTTGGAAAAATCAACTACAAAACCCACCGAAAATCAGCAGTTCCAATTGCAGACTCCTTTGAACTGGAAGAGGCGGGGGAGGAGGAAACAGGAAATCAACACATGGATGAGACAGTTAGCTTGGTTACAGATTGTTAATAGTACAGGAGTCTGTGGCGAAGGTTCCTTCCTCAGAACACTGTGCGAGCATGTGTGTATGGATGTGGCTGCTGCAGTGTGGGCGGCAGGGGGAGTGGAGAGTCTACCCGGCAGCGTCCCTGGCTGGAATGGTGCCTCAAGGTACCAGGGAGCTGGGAGGCCGCTTGCCCTCCTCGCTCCTTGGAGTGGAAGGGAGCGGGGGAGAAGATGAGAGTATGTAAGAGACGAGTTCCCCTGTGGCTGCGGATGGAGGGAGAAGGGAGGGAAACTGAGTCACGCGGCCGCTTTGTGCTTCCCGCCACAGCACCTGCACATCACTCCGCAGTGGTAGCAGGCCCGAAGGGGCAGGTAACAGCACATACAGGGGGCCAGGAAAGACAAGGCAATAAGAGCCATCCACCGGAGGCAAAACTTCTCGTCGCTAGTATCGCACGAGCAAGGGTCTGTATAGTCTCCCTCGGGGTCCGACATACAGTGATAGAGCATGCTGTCCGCGCACCACATGCAGCTCACCCGGCGGATGCAAGTTCTCACGGAGTCGGGCGCGTCCTGGCAGTGGCCCCTGCGGTTCTCCTCGTGGTTGAACATGTCCCTGCAGTACACGCACCGCGAGCGCTCTCCGTCCTCCTTCCGCCGCCGCGACTTGCCCCGGGAGGGCTGCGTCTTGATCACGCTGCCCCCGCGGCCTTTGGGGTCCTCGCCTAGGCCAAAGTCTGAGGAGTCCACGTAGGGGTAGTTGTAGTCATGCTTGGGGACCTCGCCCTTGGCGAAGCGCACGTAGGAGGAGTCCGCGTCCTCCGAGGGGTCCGGGTACTTGCCCCTGACGGGTGCGTGCCGGTAATCCTCGTACCCCGTCATCCAGATCTTCTCCCGGGGGTTGATGCGCACGATCTCCTCGTCGTCGTCCGGGAAGCTCACCTGGCGGTAGGGCCTTGGCATCGGCTGTCCCGTAGGAGAGGAGACATTATTTTACAGCAGCGGCCAAAAAACAAACAAACAAACAAAAAAACACCCCACCTTCTCCCTCCCTAACCGTCCAAAATGCACCTTTCTCGATAACTCCATCATGATGCTCCGTGAAGAAACAGACCCCTCTTGAAATTACTGAATATCCTGTCGCCCAGTCAGAGATGTATTTCAAATAGAGTCTCAATCCATTACTGGGCCAGGAAATCAATTTCGTGGGTTGAGACCAGCAGTATTTTCCCTTTCTGGTGACGCACTGCCATACAGGCAGGGGAGTGTGCACATGGCAAGGGCACAGTGTGATGCGTTCTCAGGAGCATGGCACACTCAGATCAAGAGGCAGAACAGGACCTGTGCCCCAGAGTATCTTCCGCCTCCCTCAGGGACCTCCTAGCCCCAGTGTGAGGGCTACACTGACTTCTAAAGGCCTGCATTAGTTTTGCCTGTTTTTGTATGGTATGTTCTCTTTTGTAAGGCTGGCTTTTTAAAAATTGAGATAGAATAAGGACACTGGAGTGCAATACATGTGAGAAGGTAAGTCCTGTTTTAGGAAACTTCATTATCCATATGTGCACAATATGTCCACAAAGGATCACAATAGGAGATGCATTTCTCCCTGTGGGTGTCTCCTTCAAGAGACGGGACGCTAGGAAACAGTAGGTCACCATGTCATCTGGTGAGATGCGGACAGGAGAAGGATAGAGTGAAGGCTCCGGAAACTGTCTGAAGTTTCACTCCTGCCAGGATCTCACAAATAGTGAGTGGCCAGACCAAGAGCCACACCCTCTAGAAACCTGCAAATCTAAGCTGCATTCTCCCTCAGGGTGGAAGAGGCTTTTCTCTGCAGTTAGTCCTGCTACAGGCTGCAACCCTGCCTTGTCCAGAGCAGCAGACACTGAATAAATATTTATTAATTACATGCATATAACCCTGGCTCACCCAGGGCCTCTCAGTGGAGGCAGAGAACTGAGACTTCTTGCTTTCGAAGTCCTTTGGGCATGAAGGTTTTTCAGGGGTTGAGGAACGTGGCTCTGGAGTGACTCACTGCAGTCAAATGCTGACATTTTCTAGCTGGTACCTAAGACTCAGGTTCCCTTTCTGTCGAACTGCATAGGACTGTTTCGAGAATGAAGAGAAACAATCTACAGAGGGTGTCAGCTCACAGCCTTGCTCACAGGATGCACTTGATACCTCTCGCCATCACAGTCATTATCATATTGTTACAGACTTGATCATGCGCTTATTAGATTTACCCATCACTTCCTACCAGAGGGCAGGGCCATGTGCCACACATTTTGCCTTAATTCCTGTCAAATTCTTGGTATCAGAGTTGCCTAGATTTTTGAAAATCATGATTTCAGAAGGATTTCAAAACAAATCTCGGAAACTGACACGGGCTTTACTAATTCTTTATTTTGGACAGTAAGGGAAGTAAAAAAGTTAATTTCCATCTACTGCTACCATAATGTGATACTTATTTATTTATTTATTTTTTGAGATGGAGTCTCGCTCTGTTGCCCAGGCTGGAATGCAATGGCGCAATCTTGGCTCACTGCAAGCTCCACCTCCTGGGTTCACGCCATTGTCCTGCGTCAGCCTCCCAAGTAGCTGGGACTACAGGCGCCCGCCACCACACCCAGCTAATTTTTTGTATTTTTAGTAGACATGGGGTTTCACTGTGTTAACCAGGATGGTCTTGATCTCATGACCTTGTGATCCACCTGCCTCGGCCTCCCAAAGGGCTGGGATTACAGGCATGAGCCACTGCACCCGGCCAATAATGTGATTTTTAAATAGGACATTTTAATCCCAAAATATTAGGAAGCACAATCTAAAATAATTTTTTTAAAAAGAGTCAAATAAGCTAGTTTCATGTTTAAAAACAAAACAAAACAAAACAACTCACTGCCCTTTTTTCTCATTTCAAAGCAGCCTAGTGGCCACAGCACCCCACACAGGCACCAGTCCATGCCCCATGATTTGGGAACTTGCTCTGCAAAGCAGCCACTTGGTAAATATTTGTTGAACTACTGAATTCTGAGCTCCAGCTACATCCGCCTGAGCAAGACTGGGCCTGTAGCCTGTAAGGCTGGGGGCTCGAGCCAAGTGTGCAGCATTCCTTAGTCCTGATTGTGGCTCTGGGCTTCCACACAAAGCCGGGAGGCCCTTTGGACAGAGGAATGCAGGACGCAGTGTAGCCCCCTGGGTGAGAACAGGCTTGGATTTGAATCTCGTTCCATCAGATACTCCACCTCTCTAAGCCTCAGCTTCCTCATCTATAACCTGGGGAGGCTGAAGACTTGCCTTGTGGGGCAGTTTCTGAGGATTAAACCACATAAAGCATATAAAGGGTCTGGCAAGGTGTCTGGCACACAAAACACTGGATGAGGCTGAGGTGCCACCACCAATGCCACTTTCAATATGAAGTGGGGGTAAAGGCAGGAGGAGGAGAGGCCTGTGGTCATGGAATTTGGCTGAATAGGAGGGGAAAGAGGCCATTCCAGAATCAGAGGCACCACCCTGATGCCCTCAGAGGAACAGGGTTGCTGTTCACCTGATCGAGGTGATAGTGGTCCGTGGGGTATGAGTCGTGGAGGTGGCCCAGGGTATAAATCCTCCGGTGCTCACAGGATGTGGGAGAGGAGATTGTCCGAGTAGGTTGCTCTCTCTTCTGAGAGGAATTAGAAGAACTGTCTGTAGCTGTCTGTGTAGAGGGAGGTAACCAAGAGTCAATTTAAAAACAACAACAAAAACCCCACGCAGCAAACCCCGACGTGCACTATTCAAATACTAGCTATTCCCCGGTTGTGGCATCTTGCTGCTCTTCCCAAAATCTTGAGTTTGTCTTGGCTACAACAGGAGGACCCCTGAATGGCCAGATTGTCTAAACACAATGTGGCTGGTTCAACAGGCGGAGAAGCCCAGCCACCAGACCCTGGAAAGGTAGGTTTTTCTTAAATGCGGGAATAGTGACTGGGTGCGGGGGGGAAAGGCTGGATATACCAGGCTCCCCAAAGGTGCGTTCTAGTTTGATCAAGAATGGTTACCCTGGCCAGGCGCGGTGGCTCATGCCTGTAATCCCAGCACTTTGGGAGGCCAAGGCAGGCGGATCACCTGAGGTAAGGAGTTCAAGAGCAGCCTGGCCAATATGGCAAAACCCTGTCTCTACTAAAAATACAAAAATTAGGCAGGCATGGTGGCAGGTGCCTATAATCCCAGCTACTTGGGAGGCTGAGGCAGGAGAATTGTTTGAACCCGGGAAGCAGAGGCTGCAGTGAGCCAAGACTGAGCCACTGTACTCCAGCCTGGGTGACAGAGCAAGACTCCATCTCAAACAACAACAACAACAACAACAAAAACAAAACATACATAAAAGAATCGTTATCCCATCTGTGGCCCTGGTTGTGAGGTGTTATGGCAAGCAGGGAAGACGCACACAGGCAAAAATGAAACCCACGTGTTTATATGGAGGGGGGGAAATCTCCACCTGGGAGAGTCTCAGAGGTAAGGATACCGCTGGCTGGGGTATCTTGAGTACTGGATTTCCAAGAATAAATTTTGTATCTTTGGGGTTGGGAGCAAGACTTGGAGGTCACTTTAAACTGGAAGTGAGATGGATGACTGCATAGAAAAACAGAGGCCACCTCTGTGAAGGGTGAGTACAGAGCTGTTTTGCCCAGTAGAGATATCAAGTTAAGACTGGAGTCTCCGTAACCATGTCTTTGGCAGATGATTAGCTATCAGTGTGCACTGTACAAGCAGATCCCACAGGCACCCAGTATGCCACCTGATACGGTTTGGCTGTGTCCCCAACCAAAACTCATCATGAATTTGTGGGAGGGACCTGCTGGGAGGTAAGTGAATCACTGGGGCAAGTCTTTCCCGTGCTGTCCTCAGGATAGTGAATAAGTCTCAGATCTGATGGTTTTAAAAAGAGGTATTCCCCTGCACAAGCTCTTTTTTTGCCTGCCACCATCCGCGTAAGATGTGACTTGCTCCTTCTTGCCTTCCGCCATGATTGTGAGGCCTCCCCAGCCATGCGGAACTGTAAGTCCAATTAAATCTCTTTCTTTTGAAAATTGCCCGGTCTCCGGTATGTCTTTATCAGCAGCGAGAAAATAGACTAATACTCCCACCTGAGACACAATGGAGCAGGCCAGGCGACTCCAGGTGGTGGTCATACTCCACAACCCTCTGGGCCCAGGGGCTATCCAGGGGCCTTATTAGATGCAGCTGGCAACCATCTTTAAAACCAGGACCCCCAGAATCCCTACCCTTCCTTCTGCTTGCTTAGAGTGACATATCCCTCGACCCTCTACCATTCCCCAACTAAACAGATGAAAAGAAAAGGCTTTTTCTGATCTCTAGATGCTCTCTTTCTTGCAAATCTACAGGAACTTTCCTTTGGCTACTGTTTCTTACTTGTATATTCCCCTCATCTCATTTGCTTATATATATATATTTTTAAATGTATTTATTTATGTATTTGGGACAGGATCTTGCTTTGTCACCCAAGCTGGAGTGCCGTGGCATGAACACAGCTCAAGTGATCCCCCTGCTTCAGCCTCCTGAGTAGCTGGGACAATAGGTGTGCACCACCACCCCTGGCTAATTTTTGTATTTTTTGTAGAGATGGGGGTCTTGCCAAGTTGCCCAGGCTGGTCTTGAACTCCTGAGCTCAAGTGATCCTCCTGCTCTGGCCTCCCAATGTGCTGGGATTACTGCCATGAGCCACCATACCCTGACTTATCTATCACTTTACATGTTTTTGTTAGCTATCATAAATCATTTTAGGGACAAGGTCAAAACAAATAGACTTATAAAAGTTCTTTTTATCCTCCTCTCATTTATAAAGTAGTACATACTTAGAAAAATAGCACTACAAGAATTTAGGAAAAACACACCCATATTTCCGTTATGCAACATAAGCATTGTTAGTTTTTACACCTTGGTCCACATGTGCAGCATCTCTCTGGAGACCCAACCCTCCTGGATGTTTCTCTACTTGGGTTTGGTCTATGCCATGCATGGCTGATGCCTGCTTCTGATCCCCCAAGCCATGGTGACTAATTTCAATATGAACACACGGTGCTCTCCGAAGCAATATAGAGAGACTTTTGACAGAGCGGTCAGAAAAGCAGCTGTCTCCATTTCTGTAATCAAGATCTAAGGGTCCTATAAGCCTTGAATCCTGGCACGGGTGTGGGGAAAGGACTTGTCTGAGGATGGGAGCAAGAGAAGCCACCCTTAGACCCTTTGAGCTGCTGGATCCAGCCAAGCCTGAATCCTGATCCACTCGAGGATGTCCCAATGATGACACCAATTCTCTTTTGTAACTTAAGCCAGAATACACTGGGTTTGTCACTTGGGTGCACTTTCCCTTCACTTTGGATTCCTTCCAAAGCAGTCCCACAGGCACCACACTCCTGGCTTCTCTCTACCCCTTACTCCTCCCCAGGTTCCCTCCTCTTCCTCACAAACAACTCTTCTTGGTGTCATATGTGTGAGTGCTTATGGTGTGCCAGGCCCTGAGCTACTTGTGGACACGGTTCCTCAGCACGGCCAGCAGGTCACAGGTAAAACACTATCTCCATGTCACACACTGGCACTAAGGGACTCTGAGAGATGGTGAATCCAGGCCATGGCAGCACAGAGTCACTGGCAGAGCTGGGACTGAAACGCAGCCTCCCTGACCACAAAGCCCAGGGAGATTTCTAATAGCCCCCACACACTGCTGCCTCTCACAGCCAGGTAAGTCCACTTCCAACTCCTATGCTAAGAGGTATTTTGTTGAGATTAACACAAAACATAACTTCTCCAAGTCACAAGGTACACCCTGCTGTATACAAACCCAGGAGATGAGGAGATGATGTCTCACAGTACAAAGGTTACTACAGATCTCAATAAATACCTCTCAAATGAGTAATCAGGGCCTTTCAGTGTGATTCAAATCTCAGGAGTTAAATTCTTATCCAACAGCCACGTTACAGTCATCTATTAGGTTAGACGTTACCCTTGTGTTGAACATTGTAATAAACTCTCAGTACTTAGTTCTCAGAAGCCCATTTAACACACCACGGTCACCACTGTTAGTCATCTGTTCACCCTAACTCAGCCTATTTTCTGTGACCCACGTTTGGGTTAACAATGTGTAGAAAGTCCTTCTGAGAAATGAGGCACATCCGGCTTTTCCTAGGACTCATTAATTGATCAGAAATGCTACCTTCCGATACTCCCATCCCACCTCCCGAACCCTCTCTCCCTGCACAGTCCCGTGCAAAGCTCCCCAGACATTTGTCAGAGGATGTGAGACTGAGAAAGGCTTTATCCGATGACGAATTTCTACAGTGAAGCAAGAAGGCCAGAAGACCTCGAGAGGCACATCCACAGTCTACTGCCTCCTGAGGGCAGAGCTGAGGTCGCATCCTAGCCGAGCCTGCAGTCTTCCAGGCCCAGCTGTTCAGGGTTGTCTGAACTCCCAGAAGGTTCCACTGGAAGCCAAGGCTATTTCAGATGGATACTAACAGATGATTCTTACAAAGCAGCTAGTGTGACCTACAAACAAAAGGAATGTACTACCAGGGCATCTCCAAGAAAGGCAAAGGGGAAAAAAAATCTCCTTTTACCCTCATGCACCTCTGAACTGGCTCTCCTGTGACTCTGCCCTGGTTTCCGTGGGCTGCACAAAAGCAGCCCACCTGAGGTATGCACATACCTAATACACAAGCAAGATTCTTAAACATCTCTCTGTTATTTCTGTGCACAAGCTACTGACACCTACCAACCTACCAATCTGAAAGCTGTCACCTTCAATGAAAGAGTTGGCAATCACATGCTCCCAACTGTATCTACACTCCCCTTGCTCTCCAGTGGGGGTCTAAGAACTGTTAGGGCTTTGAAGAACAAAAGCAGAGGTCTCCTGTGACTACTCTGTGCTCGGGGACTTCAGGCTCCTAGAAGGCATGACTGCAGCATCCTGAGACAGCAGGTCAGAGTGGGCGTTTAATGTCTCCTGCTGTGGACACTGAGGCTGGCATTGCCATCTGGCCCCAGCTGACACTGGGAGGTCTTGTGCACTATGATGCAGGGAGCACAGCCCTTGCCACCTGCAAATGTACCCTCTAAAAACACTCTTGCCTCTGGGTTTGACTCTGACTCAATGTCAATGCCTGTTACTAAAAAGATGTCCAGCTGGGTGCAGCCACTCATGCCTGTAATCCCAGCGCTTTGGGAGGCTGAGGTAGGAGGATCGCTTGAAGCCAAGAGTTCGAGACCAGCCTGGGCAACAAATCAAGACCCTGTCTAAAAAAAAAAAGAAAAAAAAAGATATCCAATTAAGAAGTGTGCAACCTAATATGAGGCACTGAACGACAGAAACGAGGGGAGTATTATAATGCTAAAAACAACAGGGTCTCAGCTCAGGCAGATTAGATTTGAATCATTCTCTGCTAATTATAAGATGATTTTGGTCAAGTTAATCTCTAACTCCAGTTTTTACATCTGTAAAATTGGGCCAAAATCTTCCTTGGGGTTATGGCAAAAATAAAATGGGATTTAAAATTTCTATTTTGTTATATATTTTTTTGAGACAGAGCCTTGATCTGTCACCCAGGCTGGAGTGCAGCAGCGCAATCTCAGCTCACTGCAACCTCTGCCTCCTGGGTTCAAGTGATTCTCATGCCTCAGCCTCCCAAGTGGCTGGGATTACAAGCACGTGCCAACATGTTTGGCTAATTTTTTGATTTTTTTAGTAGAGATGGGGTTTCACCAGGTTGCCCAGGCTGGTCTCCAACTCCTGAGCTCAGGCAATCCGCCCGCCTTGTCCTCCTAAAGTGCCAGGATTATAGGGATGAGCTACCACGCCTGGCCTAAAAATTTCTATTTTAAACTGTGACTGCTGGTATATGAAAGATACTGATTCTGTATGTTGATCCTGTATCTGGTTGTTTTGCTTAGCTCCCTTATGAAACTAGATTTTTCTAAGTAAATCATTTTGCTCACAAAAGATAGTTTCATCTCCTTTCATATATATATATATATATATATATATTTTTTTTTTTTTTTGAGATGGAGTCTTGCTCCGTTGCCCAGGCTGGAGTGCAGTGGCACGATCTCGGCTCACTGTAAGCTCTGCCTCCTGGGTTCACGCCATTCTCCTGCCTCAGCCTCCCAAGTAGCTGGGACTATAGGCACTTGCCACCACACCCGGCTAATACTTCGTATTTTTAGTAGAGATGGGGTTTCACCTTGTTAGCCAGGATGGTCTCAATCTCCTGACCTCACTATCCACCTGCCTCGGCCTCCCAAAGTGCTGGGATTACAGGTGTGAGCCACCGTGCCCGGCCTCCGTTCCAATATTTATACCATCTTCTTCTTAACTCATTGCATCTTTTGCCAGGGCTTCCAACATGACATGGAAAAACAGAGGGGACAGTGTCCTGCTTGTCTTGAACCTGACTTTGATAGAATTACTTCTAATGAATTTCTATTAGATATAATATTTCTAGGTAATTGGAGTGATTATAAAGTTCCAAAAGTTTCCTTCTATTCTAGATTGCTAAGGATTTTCACCAGATATTAGATGTTATTAGATGATTTTTCTGTCCACTGAGATGATTACACAATCTTTCACCTTTATTTTATTAATATGTGAATTAAACAGCTTTTCCAACATAAACGTTCTTTGCATTCCTCAGATACATTCTACCGGTCTTTCACTAAATATGCCTTACTAATATGTGATGTGATTTATTTATTTATTTTTTGAGACAGAGTCTCGCTCTGTCACCCAGGCTGGAGTGCAGTGGCGCAATTTTGGCTCACCGCAACCTCCGCCTCCTGGGTTCAAGCGATTCTTGTGCCTCAGCCTCCTGAGTAGCTGGACCACAGGCACGTGCCACCACACCTGGCTAATTTTTTATATTTTTAGTAGAGACAGGGTTTCGCCATGTTGGCCAGGCTGGTCTCCAACTCCTGACCTCAGGTGATCCGCCCACCTCAGCCTCCCAAAGTGCTGGGATTACAGGCATGAGCCACTGCACCTGGCCCACTGTCAAATTTTTCTATGGTTACTATAAAAAACCACATACTTTGAGTAGCAAATAACAAGCTCTGTGTGACCTGGTTTCTAAAGCCCTCTAACAGGGCAATGAGCTGAGACAAGCCTTTGATGAGGAAGAACCCAGAAAGGAGAGAGTAAGAAAAGAGAAGGGAAGGGGGTGAAAGCAGGTGTCAGAGGGTACAGAAATGAAAGTGGGCACTGCCAACATTTAAAAAAACAAGAAATAGGGACAGGGCTGGCCTGTCCAAATCCTCTATGGTAGTAAAAAAAAAAAAAAAAAAAAAAATCCATCCCTGGCCAGGCGCAGTGACTCACGCCTGTAATCTCAGCACTTTGGGAGGCTGAGGCGGGCAGATCACGAGGTCAGGAGATCGAGACCAGCCTGGCTAACAAGGTGAGACCCCGTCTCTACTAAAAATACAAAAAATTAGCTGGGCATGGTGGCAGGAGCCTATAGTCCCAGCTACTCGGGAGGCTGAGGCAGGAGATTGGCGTGAACCTGGGAGGAAGAGGTTGCAGTGAGCCGAGATCGCGCCACTGCACTCCAGCCTGGGCGACAGAGCAAGACTCTGTCTCAAAAAAATCCATCCCTTCCCAGAAGGGTTTTTGGGTTTGGGTTGGGTGCTTTGTGGGATGTGGGCTCAGACACAGAAAGTGACCATGTTGTTGGGGGAGACGCCACGTGGCACGGGCAGAGGCAAGGCCAGATGAGCAGTCCTCACACACCAATGGGTATGGGCCTCAGAGCATTGGTCAGAGTCAGGCAGCTTCCCAGAGGGGTGTGTCTGAGATGGGTCATAGCATTCTAGATGGGTAGACCAGAGGAAGAAAAGGGGGCTCAAATTTATCAGTGAACATCTGATCAACATCTCCAAAAAAGAGCAGGCTTCCAGTTGCCAGATTCTATAGACACAGGCTGTACTTATTCTGAGAATTCAGATATTTCCCATAACTCTCTAGAGTTTGATGACAAATGAGAGCAACTCCATGGAGCTTCAAAACTTGAGACAGAATTTAAAAAAAATAATAATGGACCTTAATGTTATGATGGCTTGACAATCAATCAAAATCTGAGTGCAAAAGACACTGGGCTGAAGCTGCCTGGGCTAATGGACTGGCAGTTTCCCCAAGGTCAATGCTGTCTGGTTTGGGTGGGAATCAGCCTGAATGGAGAAAGGAGACTAACAGGGCAACACCTCAGGTTAAACCTGAGCCAGCTCCCTCCTGCTGTATGAGCCTTTTTTGTACAATATGATCTCTTGTTCTTGGAAGCTTGGCTACTCTTCCCTCTCTTATGGAGGGACCTTGAGTTTACTGGGAAACTCATAAAGAAGCAAGTGCAGCAGCTCACATGCCCTGGGTCCAAGAATGAACCTTCTTCATGTAGAAGGCCACCTCTCTGACCAAGGGAAGCTCAAGGAGGGAGGGAAGGAACCACCAGGCCAGACGAGCTGAGGAGACAGGTTGCTTAAACTGTCCATTCTGGGATGGAATCCTGGCTGCTGACCCAGGACTTTTTGGGGGCACTTTCTGTGTCTTCAGGATGAGCCGGACAGATTTCAATGTTCACATTTCGCAGGTCTTTTCAGTACTATGCGCATCCCTTCAAGTCCTCTAGGTTTTCCTGCTAAACCTTTGCTTTCTAAAAGAGGGTAGGGGCAGAGGACAAGGAGGCAACAGTTGGCAAAAAGTGCTATGGGAAAGAAAAGGTGTGCCTGGGCTGTTTTCTCAAGGACACTTGGAATTATTATCAAGGGGCACCTGGTTCACAGCCTTCTCAAGTAGGATGCTCCCATCCAGTACATGGGTGAGACTACTAGAGGGCTGGCAATGTGTAATTTCTTCCTTCTTCTTACGGAGGGAGATAAAAGGGACAAACCCCTCCTCTCGAGAGGCAAGGAAACAAGTACAGCCACTTCATCATCCTCATGTTCCCAGGAACACAAGGGCTGACTGCAGAAATCACAATGTGCAAAGAGCCAAGCCCTCTCTGACCAGCCCATTTGGGAGATCAATGGGCCTACGTGTTTTGAATAGGGCCATAGAAAACAATGTTAAAGAAACTGCTTAAGGAGCTAGACCACATCATTCAGGAATCATGTAGCACTGCTAAGCAAAAATAGCACTATACAGGGAGATTCGAAAACCTCAATTTCAGGCCAGGCCAGATATCTTGGACAAGTTGTTTAACTTTTGGGGGCCTCAGTTTTCTCATGTGTAAAATGAGGGAGTTGAACTAGATGATTTCCAAGGTCTGTTTGAACCCTAACAATTTCATGTGCAATGCTTCTCACCTGCTCCTAAGAACATTACAGGTTAGAGGAGTTTGACTAAGCCCGTTGCTTAGTTGATTCAAGAACCACAGGATTAGGACAGGTGCAGTGGCTCATGCCTGTAATCCCAGCACTTTGGGAGGCCAAGGGGGATGGATCACCTGAGGTCAGGAGTTGGAGACCAGCCTGGTCAACATGGTGAAACGCCATCTTTGTAAAATACAAAGTATTTTGTATACAAAATAGAAAATATCCTTGTAAAAATACAAAAATTATCTGGGTGTGGTGGCAGGTGCCTGTAATCCCAGCTACTCAGGAGGCTGAGGCAGGAGAATCACTTGAACCTGGGAGGCGGAGGTTACATTGAGCTGATACCGTGCCACTGCACTCCAGCCTAGGTGACAGAGCAAGACTGTCTCAAAAAAAAAAAAAAAAAAAAAAAAAAGTTACAGGATTAATTTTGATTGATTAAGTAGAATTTCTGCCTTGTCTGCAGATGCTGCTGCTATTTTGAATTTTTAAAGGTAGCTAACTAGTAGTTATGGACTACATTTGCATTATTTTTGCTGCAATCTACCACCAAAATATATCTCAATAGCTGATGTAACTAAGGCAATATTCTTCCTTTTGCAAGGGATTCTCATTTTATATATAAGTATTTACAACTCCCCCCACCCCGTATATAATATTCGTTCCTTTCTTAACCTCGGCCTGAGAGTGTCTCAGAAGGCTACCGGCTCAGACTGGATGAGTTGCAAGATTTTCCCCGCAATGTCTACTAAGGCCGAGAAACCTATGATCAGTCTTTTCTCCTTTGGCAAACAGGAAGTCGTCTGCCATTTTGTCAACAGGTCTTTGGGAACAGGTAGCTCCGGCTCATCTGTCCTGAGAGCCTACGTTGGTTCCAGGTGTCCTCTTACAAAAAGGCAGCAGATCAGGAAGTAGGCCAGACCTGTATTCTTTCACAATCCCAGCTAGCAGGCAGTTTGAGGCAGCTGCTGGTGGGGCTTTGGGGGAGAGATGACTCTGACTCTGTCCTAGACTCTAGGACATTATCCTCTCTCTAGGACCTAGAGGATTCTTTCATTGTGAAATCAACAACAACAAAAACCAACCAACCAACCAACCAACCAACCAACCAACCAACCAACCAACCAAGAAAAATAAATAGGGTCTCACTATAGCCCTGGCTGGTCTCAAACTCCTGGGCTCAAGTGATCTTCCCGCCTCGGCGTCCCAAAGTGTTGGGATTAAAGGCGTGAGCCACCAGTCCAGGTCAACAAAAACAATTTTGTAAAAAATTTTTGTTTCTTAAAAAAAATTTTTTTTTTTGAGTTAGGGTCTTGCTCTATTGCCCAGGCTGGAGTACGTGGTACAATCACAGCTCACTGCAGCCTTGACCTCTCAGGCTCAAGAGATCCTCCCACCTCAGCCTCCTAAGTAGCTGGGACCACAGGAGCACATCAACATGCCTGGCTAATTTTTTTGAAAAAATTTTATGTAGAGACAGGACAGGGTCTCTGTATGTCGCCCAGGCCGGTCTCAAACTCCTGGACTCAAGCAATCCTCCTGCCTCGCTTGGCCTCCCAAAGTGCTGGGATTACAGTTGTGAGCCACCATGCACGGCCTCTAAATTTTAAAGTTAGATGATATGTTGATATGAAAGAAAAGGACTCTGATAAACCCACAGTTTAGCTTCACTGGAGGGACTGAGGGGATGGGAGCAGGAAGGCTGGGTTTCAAGTAACCTTGAATACTCTGTATGAATTAATAAAATGGAAATAAAAGTTTCTCACTGTCCACAGCTTAAAAAGATGAGATGATATATATGTAAATAAAGCAAGACACAAGTGGCAGGGCTTGCAAAATGCCTTGGGGCTTCCTGAAACTGAGAGCATTCCAAAGCTTTTATTTAGATCCTTAGACATTTAATTAATTTAGCCACTATAGGTATTACATGTTGATAAAAAGATCCTCCTCTTACAGCGTAATGTGAGCTTCAGCGTTATTGTCATTTAGAAGATAAAGGAGTCCCCACCCATCTTCTGAGACCTTCTTCTGACACCCCACCCTGTGTTGGGTCTCAATCAGCAGTAGTTATGGGATGCACTGCTCCCTGGGGTCAACCAAAACGTGGAGGGCTGCCCTCCCAAAACATCTTTTCTTTTCTTTTCTTTCTTTCTTTCTTTTTTTTTTTTCTTTTGAGACGGAGTCTCGCTCTGTCGCCCAGGCTGGAGTGCAATGGCGCGGTCTCGGCTCACTGCAACCTCCGCCTTCCAGATTCAAGCGATTCTCCTGCCTCAGCCTCCGGAGTAGCTGGGATTACAGGGGCCCGCCATCATGCCTGGCTAATTTTTGTATTTTTAGTAGAGATGGGGTTTCACCATGTTGGCCACTCTGGTCTTGAATTGCTGACCTCGTGATCCGCCCACCTTGGCCTCCCAAAGTGCTGGGATTACAGGCATGAACCACTGTGCCCGGCCCATTTTTGCTTTTCTTATCCACCATAGATCAGTTTCACTAAACTTTGTAGAAGTAATTTATATTTTCAAACTATTTTCTCTTTTACTTGTCACCCCTTCCCTCCTCTGCCCCAATCCCTTAATGCTAAAGATAATGACACCAGAAAATATTTTTGATCAACTGATCTTCTAAAATGAGACTGGGGCTTTCAAGTAGGGACAGGGGAACCTCAGACCTCCAGCAAAGAGATGGCTGAGGTCTTAAGCCAATGTACCAGTTTAAATGCACATCGTTTAGGCAGCTTTTCTACAATAAAAGGAATCTGGTATACCGACCATGTAAAATGTACTGAAACTTAGTTGGATAACGATTTCCTTTTCTTAAGCTTCTCTGAAAGGCAGCAAGCAGTTTACGGGCTTGCATTCTGGGACAGCAGAGTGTGGAACTGAGGACAAGTCACTTCATCTCGCTGAGCTGTGGTGGCTTTATGTGCAAAAATGGAAGTGTCGATCTGTACTCACAGGGTAGCTGTGAGGACCAAATGCAGTCACGTATACAGGAGTCCAGTGCAAAATGCCAGGGACAGTAATGGTTCCACATCACTGTCCCTTTCCTTCCCCTCCCCTTGGGCCAGTGAATGGAGACTCAAAGGAAATATGTTCATCCCAAGAAGGTTTTGAGTCCAAAGCACAGCTAACTAAAAGCAGAATCCAGTTTAGAATGGAGGCCTCTCTTCAGACTCCAAACACAGGGATCACATGCCACCTCACCTTTTTTTTTTTTTTTTTTTTTTTTTTTTTTTTTTTTGAGACGGAGTCTCGCTCTGTCGCCCAGGCTGGAGTGCAGTGGCGCGATCTCGGCTCACTGCAAGCTCCGCCTCCCGGGTTCACACTATTCTCCTGCCTCAGCCTCCCGAGTAGCTGGGACTACAGGCGCCCGCCACTGCGCCCGGCTAATTTTTTTGTATTTTTAGTAGAGATGGGGTTTCACCGTGGTCTCGATCTCCTGACCTCGTGATCCGCCCACCTCGGCCTCTCAGAGTGCTGGGATTACAGGCGTGAGCCACCGCGCCCGGCCGCCACCTCACCTTTAAGAAAACACTTAGAAAGCCAGTCAATGAACTCCATTCATTACAAAACTGGTAGATCTGCCCTGAGCTTTAATGTTTGCTGGGGATAGAGTAGGTAGAAAAAAACTCTTCAAGAAAAGGAAGATGTTGTATTCTGTGCCCTTTTACTTCTGTAAATGAAACCTTGATAAGTACAAAATTCAACAAATTCATTTTTCCACTTAAGAATGAAAAGAAACTCAACTTGCAAATACCCAAAAGCCCATCTAGGACAAAACCAACATTGTCTCGGCGCTTTGGTTTTAACTATGTGCTCTATCCATGCCTTAGACAACACCTGAGGTGGATGGGAGGGGGCTGGGATGTCATTAGACACAACTGCGCTGAGTTCCAAGTTCTAAATATCTGTCTTACCAGTAAGTTTTAGAACACCACCACACTCTGGGAAGCTGTAGACCACACATGAGCTAAAGCAGTGCTCATGTCCCTGGCTCTAGGTTCCAGACATTTCATTATCTCAGGACAGAAAATCTAATGACAGGGAGCTCATAAATGAAGGGGGACCTGGTTTGTAAGCCCTGATGGAGTGTGTTCCTAAGAGTCAATGGCCTAATTACTGGGCTTTTCTAGGGAAAGGAGGTACTATTGTTAATAGGTCCTTGTTTGTAAACAAATGGAATGAAGGCAATTGATCACAGACACCAGGGTCTATACAGAATACAAGAAATTAAGTGGTGCTCTTTCTGCAGTGAGTCTGCAAGTGCCTGGAAGCAGCAGGGCTGCTTCTAAACTTTCTTCCAGGCATTTGGTGTTAGCCTAGAGTAGCACATGGATCCCCCGTGGATTAAAGGACAAAACCAGGAGGGATTCTGGCTTCCATCATCCCTTTCCCTCTCACCCTCTTCTGATTCTATAAATCACTTCTGGCAGGTAGCTGGGAAGCAGCTGCGAATGACAGGTTTGCTCTGGAGCACAGGAAGCCACCTTTTAACCCGCCTGCTGTTGTTTGTCTCTCAAAACGTGACAAAGGAACAGATGTAAGCAACATGCCAACTGTTGAGAGGATCTGCTCGGAGCACTATAGGAAGCCTGTTGGGAGCTATATCACACCAGCCAATCCAAGGAAGGACAACTGAGTTCATTTCCTGAAACCCCCTCTGCACACTCAGTTCAAGTCAGGTTGGGTCGGCAATGATCAGGCTATGCACCACGCAAACCCCTGCTTCCACCTTTGCCTCTGTGGCTCCCAGTTCTCAAAGCCCCTTCCTGAACCCCGTTCAAATGCAACTGAGAGGTTCAGTCCAGCCTCACCCCCAGCGAGGACTTTTTTGATCCCATGCCCCTCCCTCATCTCTCAACCAGACTACTTTTCACAGTCTGTAAGCCTCTCATGGGTCAGTCTCATTTCTGCAAACCATCTTGTGATCTCTTTGAGGGTTGGAGCCATGGTTCACATACCTTTGTATTCCCAAGGTAATGGTTTTTCAAATCACCAGTTGCAAACCATGAGTACAATGGGAGACAAGTTTAATGGGTTGCACCCAATATATTAAAATATAAAATAAAAACCAGCTTACAAAAGACACTCCTGGGACAACTGGGGAACTATGAAGTGGATATTAGATGACATTATGAAATTCTTATTAATTTTCTAAGGGATAGTAATGGTGGTGTGTTTACACAGGAAAATGCCTTATTTCTTTTAAAAATTATTTTTATTAGACTTTTTTTTTGGAGCAGTTTTAGTTTCACAGCAAAACTGAGTGGAAAGTAGAGATTTCCCCTGTCCCCACACATGCAAAGTCCCCATTATCAACATCCCCACCACGGTGGTACATTTGTGACAATCGATGAAGTACACTGACACATCACTATCACCCAAAGGCTACGGTTTACATTAGGATTCAGGTGTTATACATGCTACAGGTTTGGACAAATGTATAATGACATGCATCTGCCATTACAGTGACATACAGAGTAGTGTCACTGCCCTTAAATTCCTTTGTGAACTTCAGGGGATACATGCTAAAGTATGAGAGGTGACTTACTTTCAAATGGATCAACAACAAAAATATTTGTGTGTGTATAAGCACACACGCTTGCACAGATCAAGCAAATGTGCCCAAATGTTACAACAGCTGAATGTTAGGTGTAGGGTATGCAGGCATTCACTGTACTATTCTTTACATTTTTCTGTGAGCTTGAAAAGTTTTATAATAAAAAATGGAAGAAAATGAAACAAAAAAAAATCAGAATGCAGAGGATGAAATATGATTCGGTTTGGGTATCTATTGACATATGTGTCCTGGGTCACAACATACATATATTTCTTATTGTGGGTCAAGGCCCAGAATTTGAAAATGCTGTCCAGGCTGGGCGTGGTGGCTAAAGCCTATAAACCTATAATCCCAGCACTTTGAGAAGCTGAAGTTGGAGGACTGCTTGAGCCCAGGAGTTCAAAACCAGCCTAGGCAATACAGCGAAACCCCATCTTTGAAAATAAATAAATAAATAATTAATTAAAAAGGAAAGAAAGAAAATGCTGTCCCGTGTAACTTGCTGCTCTAAGCACATAGCAGGCAGGCAATGAACTATTTGTTAATTAACTTCTAGAAGCACAGGATTTAACTGAAGCAGCAAGCTGAGAAATCATTTTGTTTCCAGTTACATCCCATTAACTCAAGCTGTGTCAAAACAGCTAAAAACCCTTTCCTGCGTTAGCACACTTGGGCCTAACCTTAAGTCAGCCTGCAGGCCTTTCTTATCAGATGTTTAATTACTCATCAGGAAAGATACTGCTGGCTTTCTCCCTTGATGCCAGGGATGGAAGCGTGTTCACAGAAGACTCCAAATAGGGCAAGCGATTGTCCTGGTTTGCCTGGGATTGAGGTGTTTCCCAGGACTAGGGACATTTTGTGCTAAAACCAGGACAGACTTGGGCAAACCAGGGCAGCTGGTCATCCTAAATCTGAGCAAAGACTTTAAGACGACCTTGGACAGACCTGGGAGAGCTGACACTGCTGTGCTGTGTGGCAGATGACACCACTGCAGCATGAGCAACAGGGACAAACCCAGCCTGAGAAAAATTGTAGTAAGACAGAGATCGCTCTGATGCCATCCAAACAGCAACAGCAAACGCTGCATTGCAAAGTGTGCCTCATGCCCTTAAACAAAACCTTTCTCTGATTATTCAACAACTAATCTGGAAAGCAAAGGACAAAGGAAACTTACTGTAAAAACGTCATCATCGCCAAGCTCAGCTTCATTATGGATGGTGGAAGATGACGTTGTTGAACCTAAAAAGACAAAAATGTAATAAAAAGTGTTTCCCAAGAGGATACATCAAATCCAACCGTTTAAAAAAGTATATTTTAATAAAACCACATTCCATTCTTTTTGCATGTGAATTACCAACAGAAACAAGTTACCTGGGAATTGAGTGCTTTTAATTTACTCTTCTTTAATTGATTCTTGCCAGGATGCTCCCTAAATTAACTTTGCCTGCTGTTGTTCCCAATTAATCTCTCAAACTTCTGCACTGGCTGCTAGAGAATAAGCACACAGAAAGGCACTGTGGAGGAGGTGAGGGGAGAGGCTGCCCTCAGAGGAGCCTCTGAGGGACATGCATCGAGCCCAGCCTCTGTAGTGACCTTGAGGTCCCAGCCATGTAGTGGGAAAAGCACTGGACGGGGAACCCCTAAGTGAGACATGCCACAATCTGACTGTGTAAACTGGACTTAGCTCCTCTGGTCTTTTCATCTACCAATGAAGGCATTTTAGCTCAATAGCTTGTATGGTTGTGTCCAGTTCTGAATTCAGATATTGTATTTCTAAATCCCAAATTGTGGGCTCCCTTCTAAGGGGACACCTGTGCAAGGGGGTTTCCTCTTGCAATACCAAGGCATCAGTGAGTTTGCTTTGTTTTTCCAAGTCAAAATTACAGCTCTTGTTAGAAAATCCTCCTTATTCCATCATGGAACCAATTGGATTTTAGAGTTCAATGTAATTACTTGTTCACCTTTTTCTTCATTCTGGTATGCGAATCAGGTACAACTGCCCTACTTCCCCCCACCACCCTGAATAGCAGACAATAATGCATGGATCAACTTAATTGGCCAAAAGAAATACATATTTAAAATTGCATCAGTGACAGATATACCAAAAGGGAAATTTATTCTCTATCTTTTCCTTTTCTTGGTTAGATCTTTTAAAATATGCATTTAGAAAATATTTTGCTGGCCGGACGCAGTGGCTCACGCGTGCAATCCGAGCACTTTGGGAGGCTGAGGCCGGCAGATCACGAGGTCAGGAGTTCAAGACCAGCCTGGCCAACACAGTGAAACCCTGTCTCTACTAAAAATACAAAAATTAGCTGGGTGTGATGGCAGGCGCCTGTAATCCTAGCTACCGGGGAGGCTGAGGCATGAGAATCGCTTGAACCTGGGAGACAGAGGTTGCAGTGAGCCGAGATGGCACCACTGCACTCCAGCCTGGGCTGGAGACTCCATCTCAAAAAAAAAGAAAAAAAGAAAAGAAAAGAAAAAGAAAAAGAAAATATTTTGCTATTACATGAAACTGAAATGAAAACAATTGCTCAGAAAGGATGAGAAATACTTAAATTTCCAACAAGAGACTGCAGGAGAAAAAACAACAGTCCCATAGTGTGTTCTGTGCAACTCCTATTGGTCTTTCAGGAGCTGTCTCTACTCTGAATTACTCCAATCAACCAATGTTCTAGGAAAACTGGTGGAAAAAAAAGCTAGATAGTATGTATATAGAGAAAAAAATTACAAGTAGGAGAACGAAATGTTGTGCAATTAAGTACATGGACACAATGCGAACGTCTATCAATAATATAGGAGCTGTTTTTTCTCTAAACATGAAAAAGCTGTGTTTAATAACATTTTAAATATTTGCCACTTATGTCAGACCTATGATTTGAACACTGGTTTTTATTATCTCTTTTTGGCTATCTCATACTTGTTTATGGATTCATGTTCTAGCTAGTCTTGTCTTACTACTGATTATAATGTTAAGTAATTTGTCTTTTAAGACTTGCTTTTTTTCCTCTTCCCCCAAATCCACAATGAAGAAAATGACTTCAGAACACTTTTATTTCTTAAGCAAATGAAACATACATCCTTTTGTGATTAATTTCCCCAAGATCTGAATTTGGTATTAACATGCCTTGCTTGATATTTCTTTCTTCACAGGGCCCTGTCTATGGCTTCTTTAACCCTCTGATTTGATACCTGGATGTGCTGCAGTGGAGAATTTTTGTGTTTGCATCTGTGGACTCTAGTCAAGCCCACCATGAGAACTGACTGCCCAAGGGCCCTCCAGGCCACGATCAGATGTAACACAATTCCTACTACTCACTTACCCATAGACCAAGGCCTAAACCGAACCAGGGCTCCAGAGGTCACAGATCCCTTTCCTTTTCAGTGGCAGCTGTACACCCTGGGCCTCTGATTACAGGAGGACAGTGGGTAGGCCAGGAGCCTTCTGGGCCCGCCAGAATCCATTCTCTACTTCTGAGCCAAGACAGACCAGACCAAAGCCGTTTCAATAGTCAGGACAAGGTGAAAGCAGTCAAAAATACATGCACATGGAAATCCAGAACCTGCCTGTTTTTTCACAGCAGAGTCTAAAAATCAATTGGGATTACTCCTTACTCTGAAACCCATCTCCTTTTCCCTGAATTGTCACTTTAATTACTCTCCTTGGATATTCCAAAAGTTTTGGCATCTACTGACCTGGTCCCAAACCCTCCCGCAAATAAACCACAAATAAATGATGGCAGACTATTGGAATTAAAAATAATTTGGAACATTTCCATAGTCCCACTAAGAATGCAGCGACAAGTTCAATACCTTCTATAAGGTCTTCGATTGCTTTCCTTACTCCCCTGTCAAAGGCTCGGGCATCAGCAGGGCTTTGGAAAGTAAGTCCAAACTTCCTATTATCGACCTTCCAATGATGAAACGTTGGATTGGCTTTGGTGTAGACCAAGTCCTTTCTTACATAGCATTCCAATACCACCTGAAGGATGGAAACACACAGGCTGGTTACTACTGGAACAGCCATGATGATGTCTGGTTACAGAAGTCTAATTAGGAACCATCACTGGTGGCAACTACCAAAACCCCTCTAACCCCTGCCTTCACATATCTGTGAGTCTCTCCAATGGGAAAGGAGGCTTTGCTTGGCTGCTGACCATCCGATCTTCGCTGCTCCCCACTGTCCTGGTTGTACCCCTTCACTACACTCTCTTCATCACGGTTATTCCTCTTCCTCCTGGCTGCAGGGCACTAAGCTGATGCCCAGGTCTTCGGTCTTTGCTGTATTTCAGATTACTGCTTTCATGTTGGGGTTTTTATATTGATGGTCATCTAGCTTCCCTCCCCCGAGGCTCCAAATTCCAAAAGCTGAAAAATTAACTTTACTCTAAAATTTCTCCTCTCCCAACTTCTGGCAATACCAATCCCTCTCCACTCTTTTTCTCTGGCTCATCATCTCTGTGGTCATCTTTGCCTCCTCTGCCTATCTTCTGTATCATTAATCACCAGGTCCATTTCATTTTTCCTTCAACAGCTTTTATATCAACCCCATTTCAGTTGCTGCCACCCTGATCTGGGTCTCTATTAACTTTATGTTTGGATTAATAGAACAATCTTCAAGTTTCTAGCAATTTAGTCTCAGAACTGGTTTTTAATGAGTTATAATGAGTAGACTGATCTTTTTATCTCTAAGATGGAAAGAATACCAATGTTATCAATGAGAACAAGAACATGCTCTGAAAACACTGAATAAATGAGAAACCTAATTCACATTCATTGTCCAGTATATCTTCCCTGTCAAGTTTTATATGTACTCCAATTCTCCTTGTCATCTTCACAATTTAGTACCTGATTTCAAACTATTCTTTAACAGTTTCATGTATATTAGTCTTGTTCCCCTAACTAGACTACAAAAAGTCAAGATTATAAAATAACTCCCTCTCTGTCTAGCACAGTTGATAGAGATACTAGAATTTATTTAATATTATAGAAAAGAAACATTGCAATAATTTGAATGTAAACTTCATTCTTTATTCATTAAAAAACTCAGACTACTTACAATATTTATTCCTATGGCTTCATTACAAACACCATAATGATTTTGCTAAGTTTTAACAGCCCAATCTTGTTCTGGCAAAGATCTGCATTTACCACAATGTGGTCTTATTAATTTAGACTAAATGAAGGACAAGAGTAAAGACCTGCCTAAATTAGTATACATGTAAATTAGAGAATATCTTTAAATAAGTATAAATTCTAAGAATAGATCAAAGCAAAAACGAGGCCAGTACAGTGGCTCATGCCTGTAATCCCAGCACTTTTGGGGGCTGAGGCAAGAGGATCACTTGAGCCCAGGAGTTTGAGACCAGCCTGGGCAACATGGCAGGACCCTGTCTCTAACTAAAATACAAAAATTAGCTGGGTGTGGTGGCGCACATCTGTAGTCCCAGCTACTCAGGAGATTGAGGTGGGAGGAACGCTTGAGGCTGGGAGGTTGAGGCTGCAGTGAGCTGAGAAGGTGCACCACTACACTCCAGCCCAGGTGACAGAGTGAGACTCTGTCTCAACAAAAGGAAAAAACAAATGAGAAATAAATTAAGGGTTGTCTAATGAATGTTCCCTAACTTAATAAAAAAATGAGAATAATATTCAAATTGGTATATCAAATAGTAGCCCCAAGCAGTTAACTTTATTACATTGTATTGAGATCGGACAACAGTCCCCTCCCATAATTCTATTTATGATTAAATTGCTTATTATAGCCATTTCCCCCTAAGAATAGCACAATGATTAAATGTCAGCCCAGCCCCATTCCACATTGGGGAAATCCAAATAATCAAGAATTTAACTAACAAATGTTATCTATTTTAGAATTTAATAGTCTCAATTCAAAGTCTCAAAATAAACTTTTTGTACTCTAAAAACAAAGACTCCTAGTTTCTCCATATTTTGGGGGTGAAAAAATTAGTCTTTGGTTGATATTTTCCAACTTTGAAATTATTCCAAAGGTACATTTTCTTAGAAAAGTTTAAGTAAAATGGCCGGGCGCGGTGGCTCACGCCTGCAATACCAGCCCTTTGGGAGGCCGAGGCGGGCGGATCATGAGGTCAGGAGACCGAGACCATCGTGGCTAACACGGTGAAACCTCATCTCTACTAAAAATACAAAAAATTAGCTGGGCGTGGTGGCGGGCACCTGTAGTCCCAGCTACTAGGTAGGCTGAGGCAGGAGAATGGTGTGAACCCGGGAGGCGGAGCTTGCAGTGGGCCGAGATCGTGCCACTGCAGTCCAGCCTGGGCGAAAGAGCAAGACTCTGTCTCAAAAAAAAAAAATAGTTTGAGTAAAATAAGTTCAGCCACCTAAATTAAGTGAGGGGGGAAATCAGATACCATCTCTTTATGTCCTCTAAAGCAAAATAGTATCATATGTATCTAAGTTTAAAGACAAAAATGACTCTCCCTCTCCCTCTCCCTCTCCCGCTCTTTCCACGGTCTCCCTCTGATGCCGAACCGAAGCTGGACGGTACTGCTGCCATCTCAGCTCACTACAACCTCCCTGCCTGATTCTCCTGCCTCAGCCTGCCGAGTGCCTGCGATTGCAGGAGCGCGCCGCCACGCCTGACTGGTTTTCGTATTTTTTTGGTGGAGACGGGGTTTCGCTGTGTTGGCCAGGCTCGTCTCCAGCTCCTAACCGCGAGTGATCGGCCAGCCTCGGCCTCCCGAGGTGCCGGGATTGCAGACGGAGTCTCGTTCACTCGGTGCTCAATGGTGCCCAGGCTGGAGTGCAGTGGCGTGATCTCGGCCCGCTACAACCACCTCCCAGCCGCCTGCCTTGGCCTCCCAAAGTGCCGAGATTGCAGCCTCTGCCCGGCTGCCGCCCCGTCTGGGAAGTGAGGAGCGTCTCCGCCTGGCTGCCCATCGTCCGGGATGTGAGGAGCCCCTCTGCCTGGCTGCCCAGTCTGGAAAGTGAGGAGCGTCTCTGCCCGGCCGCCATCCCATCTAGGAAACTAGGAGCGCCTCTTCCCGGCCGCCATCACATCTGGGAAGTGAGGAGCGTCTCTGCCCGGCCGCCCATCGTCTGAGATGTGGGGAGCACCTCTGCCCTGCCGCCCCGTCCGGGATGTGAGGAGCGTCTCTGCCCGGCCGCCCCGTCTGAGAAGTGAGGAGACCCTCTGCCTGGCAACCGCCCCATCTGAGAAGTGAGGAGCCCCTCCGCTCCGCAGCCGCCCCGCCCGAGAAGTGAGGAGCCTCTCCGCCCAGCAGCCACCCTGTCTGGGAAGTGATGAGCGTCTCCGCCCGGCAGCCACCTCGTCCGGGAGGGAGGTGGGGGGGTCAGCCCCCCGCCTGGCCAGCCGCCCAGTCCGGGAGGGAGGTGGGGGGGCCAGCCCCCCGCCCGGCCAGCCGCCCCATCCGGAAGGGAGGTGGGGGGGTCAGCCCCCCGCCCGGCCAGCCGCCCCGTCTGGGAGGGAGGTGGGGGGGTTAGCCCCCCGCCTGGCCGGCCACCCGGTCCGAGAGGTGAGGGGCGCCTCTGCCCGGCCGCCCCTACTGGGAAGTGAGGAGCCCCTCTGCCCAGCCAGCCGCTCCGTCCGGGAGGGAGGTGGGGGGGTTAGCCCCCCGCCTGGCCAGCCACCCCGTCTGGGAGGTGAGGGGCACCTCTGCCCAGCCGCCCCTACTGGGAAGTGAGGAGCCCCTCAGCCCGGCCAGCCGCCCCGTCCGGGAGGGAGGTGGGGGGGTCAGCCCCCCGCCCGGCCAGCCGCCCCGTCCGGAAGGCAGGTGGCGGGGTCAACCCCCCGCCCGGCCAGCCGCCCCGTCCGGGAGGGAGGTGGGGGGGTCAGCCCCCCGCCGGCCAGCCGCCCCGTCCGGGAGGGAGGTGGGGGTTCAGCCCCCCACCTGGCCAGCCGCCCCATCCCGGAGGTGAGGGGCGCCTCTGCCCGGCCGCCCCTACTGGGAAGTGAGGAGCCCCTCTGCCCGGCCACCACCCCGTCTGGGAGGTGTACCCAACAGCTCATTGAGAACGGGCCATGATGACAATGGCGGTTTTGTGGAATGGAAAGGGGGGAAAGGTGGGGAAAAGATTGAGAAATCGGATGGTTGCCGTGTCTGTGTAGAAAGAGGTAGACATGGGAGACTTTTCATTTTGTTCTGTACTAAGAAAAAATTCTTCTGCCTTTGGGATCCTGTTGATCTGTGACCCTACCCCCAACCCTGTGCTCTCTGAAACATGTGCTGTATCCACTCAGGGTTGAATGGATTAAGGGCGGTGCAAGATGTGCTTTGTTAAACAGATGCTTGAAGGCAGCATGCTCGTTAAGAGTCATCACCACTCCCTAATCTCAAGTACCCAGGGACACAAACACTGCGGAAGGCCGCAGGGTCCTCTGCCTAGGAAAACCAGAGAACTTTGTTCACTTGTTTATCTGCTGACCTTCCCTCCACTATTGTCCTGTAACCCTGCCAAATCCCCCTCTGGGAGAAACACCCAAGAATGATCAATAAAAAATAAAAAAATAAAAAAATAAATAAATTAAAAAAAAAAAAAAGACAAAAATGAAAAGGTTTAGATGCTTTAATCTTCCCAACAGATATAAACTCTCTGGTGAAGTTTTGGCACACACACAATTAGACACTAACTTAAAACTTGAGAAAGGCTTTAAAAAATACCCGTTTAAATAAGATGCATACGGAGAAAAAAAGTGATTATGTTCTTGTTCGAGACTTAAAAAAAAAAACTACACAAGAAATACATGTTGTGGGAGATTTAAGTATTAGCTGAAGACATGAGGACTCCATTCCTACTCATCTCTCCCCTCCACCGTCAACATCCCTCTCTGTCGAGTTCCCCACTGTCAGCAGAGCGGGCACAATCCCAGTTTCCATTTTGTGGCTTCTTTACATATACACAGGTAAGTTTCTGTGTAAGGGCAACTGTGTTTAAATGTAGCCACACCTATAAGTTGTTTTTAACTTGCTTTTTATTTTCCTTAAAAATATGTCATAGAGATACAGGAAGGTAAAATAATTGTCTAATTCATCTGTATGGATGTATTAGATTTATTCAACCATTCTCCATACTAATGGGCATTTATGTCAGTAAGAATTGGTCACCTTGAAGGCAATGCTGCAATTCACATCCTTATCTATATTTGAAGTATAAATTAGAATTCTAGACAGCTTCCTGGTACTTAAAGACTTTTCTAATGAGTCAGTGGCAATATTAAAAAATGCAGTTTTTTTGATATTAATGAGTCAGTGGCGATATTAAGAAATGTAGTTTTTTTATATTAATAAGTTAGTGGCAATACTAAGAAATGTAGTTTTTTGATATTATAGAATAAAATGTATCAACATTTGGAAGATCTGCTTAACTCAGTGGAGCATTATTTTTCAGGTGACCGGTGCATGATGTTACAAAATCAGGGATGAGTAAGAGATCTATTGAAAGTGAAAGATAAACCAGTGGGTGGTAATGTAACAGAGTATGAAAGGTCCATTGATAGATTTCAGATTCCACATGGTTGAGTTTTAGTGTAGTATCAAAGAAGAATATCTACAATTGTCTGAAAAGGCTATTAAAATATTTCTCCCCTTACTAACTCCCCTTCTCTGTGAGTAGCTGTATTTTCTTTATATACTTCAACCAAAATAATATATTACAGATTAAAAGCAGGAGCAGATACCAGAATCCAGCTATTTTCTGGTAAGCCAGATATTAATGAGATCTTCAAAAACATAAAGCCATGCCCCTCTTCTCATAATTACTTTTGTTCTGGAAAAGTTATACAGTTATTTGCCATAAAAATGTCATTTATATTAACAATACTGTTTAATTAAAAGTTTTAAATTTTTTCCATTTTAATTTCTAATATGGTAAGTTATAAATAGCTGTAACTCACCAAACCAAAAGCTCTCTGAGGTCCTGAATAAAATTTTGGAGTGTAAAGGGATCCTGAGACCAAAAAAGTTTAAGAACTGTTGCTGTCCATAAATCTGTGTGTTTAAGTCTTTTTCTAAAGGATAGTGTTCTAGATGTGAACTGCTAGGTAAAAAGATATGCACATTTAAAATTAAAATCCTGCCAAATTGCTTTTCAAAGAGCTTTGCCAGCTCAAATTCCCACCAAATGTTATGTGAGAACGCTCGCTGACCTACACATGGGCAATGACTGGAATGATCAAACTCTTAGATTTTGTGATTAGTCTCCATAAAGAGGTTTCTCATAAGATTTGTTTCAGGAGTAAACTCCTCTAATCCATCTAAAAATGAGATTCAACTCAGAAAATTTTAATTTAAATATAATTTCTCAGGCTTGACTGTCCCCAGCTTACCAAAATATTACCTGACTACTTGTGAATGGTTGTCTGGAAAAGACTTTTCCCACAGAAACAATGGTAGTTAACAGCCCTCAATATGTAACGAAACAAACTCCGAGAATGTGCTGAATTCTAGACGTGCACTACATTGTAAAAACTGACAACACTGTTTCTATCTGAAAGAGCACTTCATGCCCTAGTTGGAATACTGGGAACTCTGATACAATCCATCCAATATATCCTAAAAATAATCTTCATCTTTTCTTTGCCATTCCACCTTTTAGAGGGGGGTTCCTCAATAACTCACCACATTTGCAGAGCTCCCATGTGGGTGCATGGTCTCCAGTGGGCACTAGCATTGCATTAGAGAAGCTTGAGAGGCCAAAGGAAGAGTTATCATATCTCTAAGGAGAGAGAAAGGGGCGAGGGGGCGGGGGGGAGGGTAGTGAGAGAGAGAGAGAGGAAGGGAGACTGGGTACGGGCGTGCGTGTGTGTGTGTGTGTGTGTGTGCACGTGTGTGAGTGTGCTGGGTATGGGTGTGAGGGGAGGGGTTAAGTACCACTCAGTACAGAAATCCAGAATTTCCTGGAGTGTGAAACAGGCAAGGTGAGGGATGGAGAGACAGAGAAGTACAGCAGGACATATGGGTGTGTGACTTAGGTACTAGTGAATATAAAAGCCCACAAGTGTGGAGTCAAGGAATGTAAAGGGGACAGGAAAAGGGGTGGGGAAATGGAGAAACATGATGGGGGAGGGGATGAGGCACACTTTTAGGATAGTGCAATCTGTGTACACTAGCAACAAACAACAGCAGTTGGTCCATGACTCAGTGGGGGCGGACAGAGGACTGGACTGCCCTAATATTATGCCAAGTTAGTGTGAAGGGACAGGCTTTGATTTTGCAAAGAAATGAGCTCAAACGCAGGCTCTGCTGGTGACACTGCCCACCCCATGCCAAGGACATGGCTCACTTCTTAGAGCATTGAGTTTCCCCACTACAATGTGGAAATAGTAGTATGTTCCTCCTTCAAAGTGTTGCAGGAATTTAACTGAGGTTATTTACTTAAAGGACCTGGAACAAATGGTAAAAGTTTACTATGCACTAGTAATGTCTTACCAGTGACTAGATTAGACAAGCTAAAGGGCCACTTTAGGTTGAAGTATTCTATGACAAACCATAGAAATACCAGGAAAAAGTAGCTCTAAAAACATAACCCTTCAGACAAGATAATCTGGTAAAACACAGGATAACCCTAAAAACAAAAAGACCAAAGAAGTGGAAAAAAATTTCTATATATATAAAAATAAGAACTAAAAGGGCAAGCACAGATTATAAAAATATACTTGCAGCAAATATGACAGATGGAGATTCATATCTTTATTATGCAAGAGGGCATACACATCAAGGAGAAAAGTAAGGCCCTGATAAGTAAATATACAAAGGACATCAACAGATAATTAATTCACAGTTATAACTGTTTAACAAACAGAAAAACATTTTATCTCATTAGCAAGCAATAAGATTTTATATGTATATTTTATATACATACATAACATATATTATGTATGTATATTTTGTATACGTATATTATATGTATGTATATTTTGTATATATGTATGTATATTTTGTATACGTATATTATATGTATGTATATTTTGTATATGTATATTATATATGTATGTATATTTTATATCCCTCAATGTGTTAAACGAAATTCTAATACTGGTAGCAGCTCCTTGCATATGTATCAAAAGTCATAAAAATATGACCTCCTAAATTATTCCAAAACTATAATAAACGTGGAAAATTCACATAGGTGTATTCCTAACACTGAGGTGAGGGGAAGAACCTTAATATTTGACACTAAGGAGGTGGTCAAATAATGAAACATCAAACTGATATCAGCAACATGGAAAATTTCATATGAGAATGTTAGGGCAATGTTGTTTCATGATAGTCTTGAAAGAGAATGTTTAAGGCAAAATAAATGAGATACACAACTGTTTAAAAATATGGCTGGGCACAGTGGCATGTGTCTGTAGTCCCAGCTACTCTGGAGGATGAGGTGGGAGGACCATTTGAAGCCCAGGAGTTGGAGGCCAGCCTGGGCAACAAAGTGAGATCCTGCCTTTTTAAAAAAAAGTACAAAGTGGGAAAATTACATCAAAGGGCTAAGGGTGGTTGTTCAGTTTTGGGGTCAGAGTGACAAGAGAATCAAATACTGGTTCCATGCCCCCAAAACAGGCCACTAAGAACAAGGAATCTTTCTGAATCATAATTTCTTCAATTACAATTATACAGGCTGCTGTAAGGATACAATGAGAGATCTAACCGAAGGGCTGGATTATACTTAGTACATGGTAAATGCTAGATAAATGGTAGTCATTTTACTTTTTATTGGTAATATAGTTACATTGCTTTTTATTGCAAAAATGTTATAAACAAGAATGTTTTCATTATTTGACTATTATATAGGGTATTTCCTGAACAAATACTTCTTAAAATTAGCTGTCTTCTCCCTTTAAATTTTCAGAAATGAAATCAAATGTGAAAATAACATTTCTTAACCCATATGTAACATTTACAAATTGTTCTGTCTTATCTATTTTCTAAATTTTTTTAAACTATAAGAAGTGCTTGCAAAAGAAGGTTAAATTTGTACACTTAACACATAAAACCCAACAGATGCTGCTGTAAAGGGTCTCAAATGTAACACTGACATATTCTTGTGGTGTCTTTGCATTTTCTCTGTGGGATCCTGCACAATCCTGCACATTCTGAATCATCTGTTGGCTTCTGAGTATACACTCCATGATCAAATACAGTTAGAAGTAGTGTTCTTCCATGTTTAGGGCCATGAATTTAAAACAGATTTTGGACATTCAATTTTCCTTCCTATCATAGATTCCTTCATAACATAGAACTGAACATTTGAGTTCCTCCATAAGACCATATATTATGAAGTGTCAATCCCCCACCCTTGGGAGGTGATGATTACTCTCCAAAGTATTTATCTAAAAGCATGGATAATAATTTATAGAAGTATGGGCCAGGCACGGTGGCTCACGCCTGTAATCCCAGCATTTTGGGAGGCCGAGGTGGGTGGATCATCTGAGGTCAGGAGTTCGAGACCAACCTAGCCAATATGGTGAAACTCTGTCTCTACTAAAGATACAAAAACTAGCTGGGTGTGGTGGCGCGCACCTGTAGTCCCAGCTACTCAGCAGGAGAATTGCTTGAACCTGGGAGGTGGAGGTTGCAGGGAGCCAATATCACGCCACTGCACTCCAGCCTAGGTGACGGAGCGAGACTCCGTCTCAAAAAAACAACAACCAAAAAAACCCCAAAAAACCCCACAAAGTATGATACCACTACTTCTTGTTACTTTCTTTTTCCAAGCATGTTTTATTCATTAGGGCATGAAATAAAAGCCAGATAAACATTTATTTATAAGTAGCCTAATGTCAGATGACATCTTGCCTTTGTATTTTACCTGCCACCATCCAAACCTCAATGGCATGCTCCATGAATAAACTCTACATTTTTAAAACACTGACTTCACAGCTCAGTACAATGTGATTCATAATAATAAAAGAGTACACTTTTGTTTTGAATACCTTTTTACAATGATAGACATCTTAATCAAAGACGCAAATAAAACAGCCAAATATACTTCTAAGCATCTCGGATAAAGCGTGTGGTCAAAAGAGACTTTGCTGGAAAGGACAGTCACGTTTTACAATTTGGCACCAGCTCCGGGGTTCTAACTTTTGAAGCTTTTGCAAGAGTTTAAAGTCAGAGAAAGAAAGAAAAAAATACGTTAAGGAAAGAGGACTATGATTTAACGTAAAGAAAGCAGTTGTCACTAATTTAACCCACGAGTTGTATGTCTGCCATTACCAGTTTGTCTTTCTGTCGTTCACCATGGATGAGAAAGCCGCTTCGTCCATTGCCTTCGGGGTGCATGACCTTACAGACCCCGACGCGACTGATCCCGCCTCCTTCCTGTGGGAACCATCCCCCGCTGGAGTCATCTCTGGTCATAACCACAGCCTTGACACGCACAATATAGCTGTCACTAAAACGACAAGAAGAAGAACAGGGCATGACAATGGTCTGGTAGTTGCAGAACACGTTTCAAAATGCAAGATGACCACCAGCCAGCACTTTTTTGGATTTATCGAAAGAAATCTATGCTTGGCGGCAACCTTAAAAAGTGGTCCATCTCAACTTTTAGGGAAAAAACAAAACACTTAAACTCAATATAAAAGTACATTTTAAAAAAGATACCTAAATAATTAAAAATTACTTGTGATCGAAAGATGTATACAGGCACAATATTCTCCAGTTTCTAGGTGTAAGTACTGATAAATGAATTGATTTCTGTAATTTAGTATCTTTAGGTTGGAAAGACACACACCTATTTTGGTTTTTAGTTGTTTTTTTGTTTTTTGTTTTTTTTTTTTGAGACGGAGTTTCGCTCTTGTTGCCCAGGCTGGAGTGTAATGGCGCGATGTCGGCTCACTGCAACCTCCGCCGCCCCGGTTCAAGCGATTCTCCTGATTCAGCCTCCCAAGTATCTGGGATTATAGGCACCTGCCACCATGCCTGGCTAGTTTTTTGTATTTTTAGTAGAGATGGGGTTTCACCATGTTGGCACGCTGGTCTGGAACTCCTGACATCAGGTGATCTACCCATGTTGGCATCCCAAAGCGCTGGGATTACAGGCGGGAGCCACCACGCCCAGACTACAAACCTATTAAGAGGGTATTATGGTTTCAACCCTTTAAAATTAGTTGAAAATGAATGACCAAGTTTTAACATTTTATAAAGCCAAGAATCTCATTTAGCATAAAATAGGATAATCTACTTGCAAATCATAAATTCACCATGAAATCACGTATCTAGGTAGGAAAATATTTCAATTCCAATAACCCTTTACATATTTGTAGCCTTCTGTTTATGATTTTATTTCTTCCAGTCTAAAACCTCAATTTCACAATAAGTTCTTCTGCACATTTGCCAAAAATCCTTTTTCTCCCCCAGAGACCAATTCTAGCTTCTTTTCATTCTTCATCACTTTTGGGGGAAATTTATTTGGATTTTTGGCAAGGCCATTACATTCTCACTTGCTGTTTTCTTTCTTTGGATAGAATTCATTTTTACTCATTCAAACATATATTTGCGTGTTGTATATGCCAGGCATTATAACAGATTCTCAGGAAACAAAGTTGCTGAGTAACAAAGAACCCCCATCATTCCCCGGGCCTCAGGGAAGACGCCCTCACCCTGGGCACTCAGAACCTGGCCCCCACAATTGGCCAGAGATGTGGAGGCAGTCCCTGTGCCCCATAGACCTGCTCACCTCACTCACCACTAAAGGCAAAGCCACCAGATTTTCTATGACCCCCTACGGCTCACCCTCCATTGCCACCCAACTGATCTCCCTTGGCACCCCAAACCCAAGGTCTACCATTCCCTTTACTTCCTCATCCCCTCCTCTGATCATTCCTTTCATTTTTTTTTTACTGTGGTAAAATATGAATGGCATAAAATTTCCCGTTTTAACCATTTTTAAGTATACAAGTTCAGTGGTATTAATTATACCCACACTGTTGGGCAACCATCACCCCTTTCTACCTCTAGAACTTTTCGTCATCCCAAACTGAAACTCTGTACCCATGAAAAACACTAACTCCCCCTTCTCCACTTCCTCGACCCCTCAGCCCCTGGCACCCACCATTCTACTGTCTTGTCTCTATGAATCTGATACTCTAGGTACCTCATATAAGTTCCTTTCCCTTTCCTAACCTAAATTAAAATGCACTCTTGGCTGGGCCTCTGTGGCCCATTCTCACAGGGCTGCTTTCTATCTCCCCACTGCACCCTGCTGGGCCTAGATGTGGGTATGGTGCTTGCCACTGCTGCAGACTATTCAGCCTCCCTCCAGTGCTTCTGAAGCTCACACCCTGACCCCTCTCACAACCCTTCTTTAGTCTTCTACAGACCTCACTTCCCTTCATTCTTTGAAGACTTCAGCAACCAGGCTCACTGACTCTCCATCTCTCCACCATGATCCCTGGCCCGATTCTTGATAATTTCATTATTGACATGGAGGATCCCTCCAATTCCCTGGCCTCTCAGTGTCTGGGCCTCTTTCCTTCCAATGCCCTTGTCTTACAACCAACTTTAGCCATTCATGCCCAGGTCAACCGTGAATCTTGTCATTACCAATATCTGCACTACCTCCATAACTCAATTGTAAGCATCCTGGCTCTCCGACCACCTCGTAAATTTGCAGCTCTCTCCCTCCAGACTCCAATAATTCTTTACCCTGCTGGGGCCAACAATCTATTGTTCTGACCACTTTTGCCCTCCCCCAAACCCCATGTCCTCAACTGATTCTCTACTCCTCCCCTTGCTTGTTGCCATTGCCTGGCATGACCCCAGTGGAGTTAAATCCTACCATCTACCTACTCTGTAACCCCACCCAGGCTGCTGAACATAGTGAGAGGGAAAAACCCCACTCTACTATGCTCATAGGACTAGTTTTAAAGCCATAAACACTACTGTCAAGTGAATCCTTAAGTGCCACCTGGCATCCTGCTACATTTCCCTGATCTGTCCCCCAAAGACAACTTCACATGGCCTCCTACCCCCTCACTCTCAGATGATGGATGAAGTTGCTTTAGTTTCACTGAGAAAATAGACAAAATCACAGGAGACCTTTCGCCTGTGCCCACCACCATGCCTACGCTTTGTACCAGCACTCTCTCCGCCCTTCCTCCTGTAACTGTGGTTAAGCCATCCATGATTCAAGCTAGGGCCAACTTCCTCCACTTAAACACCTTCTACATACCAACAGTGCCCAAATTCACATTTCTATCCAGGTCTCTTCTGTGAGATTCAGGCCAGTAGAACCAAGGGCCTATGTGAGGTCTCTACATAGGCATCTAATACGTATCACAATCAACATGTTTCAGGTTGAACTCTTGGTTCCTGACACCTCCTCATCCTTCTAGTTCTCTCTTCAAAATATATCCAGGATCCACTTTTTCCACTTCTACTGACACTGACCTGATCCAGCTGCCATCACCTTCCATTGAGATTGCTGCAGTAGCCTTCTAACTGGCATCCTTGCTTCCACGTTTGCCCAACTTAACCCAGAAAATAGAAAGGTAAGTCAGATCACTCTACTAAAACAAACCCTCCAGTGGTATCACCAAGCAGAAGTCAAAATCTGGACCTTACCCTATTACTCTCCTTGCTCATTCCACTTTGGTCCCACTGGCCTCCATATTAAGCATCCTTCTACCTCAGGGCCTTTGCACTTGCTATTTCTTCTGTTCAAATCCTACTCCTCACATACCAACTGAGTTCATTCTCTTATTTCACTTAAGTCTCTGTCCAAGGTTATTTCAGAGAGGACTTCCCTGCCCACTCTATATAAAGCAGCATAGCACCCTCCACCCCTCTTAAATCTTCTCCCCTCTGCTTTGGCTTTCTATATGCTACTAAATCAATGCTTCCTCAATAAAATATCTGCTTGCCTACCAGAATATGAATTCCACAGGAGCAGAAACTTTGCCTTTTTTGTTCACTGCTATATCCCTAGAGCCTAGAATGGTGTCTTATATGTAACAGGTTGCGGAATGAATGGGGTTAAATTCACAATATAAACAGGTTTAAAAAAAATTATCTATAGCAGGCTGGAAGCGGTGGCTCATGCCTGTAATCCCAGCACTTTGGGAGGCTGAAGTGGGTGGATAACCTGAGGTCAGGAGTTCAAGACCAGCCTGGCCAACATGGTGAAACCCCGTCTCCATTAAAAGTACAAAAAATTAGCTGGGCTTGATGGTGGGCGCCTGTAATCCCAGTTACTCGGGAGGATGAGGCAGGAGAATAGCTTGAACCCCAGAGGCAGAGCTGAGATCGCGCCACTGCACTCCACCCTGGGCAACAAGAGCAAAACTCCGTCTTAAAAAAAAAAAATCTATGGCTAACAGAATTCCTATAAAAACATATAGTGTTCAATACTTATTTACTTATGAACCACAATTACTAAATTGGGATCACAGTACTTTCTATTCCTAAAAATTGAAAAATCATGTAGAAGTACATATAAAAGTCATAGGACATACATGTACATATATGACTAATCCAACTATTTCAGGATTCAACATGCATATTCCCTTAGATTAAGAACCTTCTGGGCTGGGCGCAGTGGCTCACGCCTGTAATCCCAGCACTTCGGGAGGCTGAGGCGGGCCGATCATGAGGTCAAGAAATTAAGGCCATTCTGGCCAACATGGTGAAACCCCGTCTCTACTAAAAGTACAAAAATTAGCTGGGCATGGCGGTGCTTTCGCCTGTAATCCCAGCTACTCAGGAGGCTGAGGCAGGAGAATTGCTTGAACCCAGGAGGTGGAGGTTGCAGTGAGCAGAGAATGCAGTGAGCAGAGATCAGCCTGGCGACACAGCAAGACTCCGTCTCAAAAAAAAAAAAAAAAAGAATCTTCTGTAACATTTATTTAGATTAACTGCATACAACTTTGGAGAATATCCTTTCCCCCACTCCAACCCCATTTATTTAAAAACAAACACACAAACAAAAAAACCTAAGGGTCCTACGACTTTTAATTCTCTAGTGTGCAACACAGCTTTCTCAAATCTTCTATAAGTATACTATGGGTTCATCTCAACAGGAGATGGCTAAGGTGAAGAATTGAAACTCTGTGCACCTCTTGTTAAAACATGCTTTTACTTTTTTTGTGTTGCAGCTATGTGCTGTTCTGTTTCTTTGAGGGGATTAAGTAAACATGAAAAAGAGAAGTTTGCATTACTTATGTTAGTGCCATAAACTTATTTCCAAAAAGTACCCATTTATTAGAGAATTTAAAAATACCATACCCTTCTGTGTCCAGACTACAAGGCTGTTAACTCTGGCCTTTGCTTGCACTCTGAGGCCTCCTCCTTCCTGCCTCGATGCCTCCTATCAAGTGCCTTCTCCAGGGTATAGACTTCTCTGTGATGGGATTGGGGGAAGGGGAGGCTCAGGGGCAGAAGCCCCCTTTGTCTCCTCCGGCAACAGCCCCGACAGCCAGCATTAACTGAGGCATCTGGCTATTTAAAACAAGGCAGGGGGATAAAGTGCTGGACTGAAAGCTGCAAAGGATGTCTGGATAATCCAGCTGCATGGCTGCGTGCCAACTGCTTCCTATCCATGGTATATTTACGTTACTCAGGCACTTCACCCCACCCAGCACAGAAATGACAATGAACTCCACTACCAAAAAGGTATAAAGGAGGAAAACTCTCTTCCCACCTTCCCTCCCCCGCTTTCTGGAAAGAATTAAACAACATCTGTTTAAAACAGATGCAGGGTTTGTTAGTGGTGGGGGGATGGGGCAGGAAGGGCAAGGGCAGATTAGTTTTAAAAATTTGCACAAGGAAACTGCTGCTGGTATGCCTTAGAAAAAAATGTCAAAACATGCTATCTTTGTCAAAAATAACAACATTTTAAAAGAATGCTTCTGAAATTAACAACTGCTGTAATGGTGTGGATCTAGTGAAGCTCCAGCCAAGGGTCCAAACCCCAACTGAATGGAGCCCGAGTGTCTGAACTTGAGCTGAACAGCCCCAACAATGTTATTACAAATGGTGTTGGATGACCAGCCCTCAATACCATATTCTTTAGGTGTGTTATGAGCAAAACTGGCTGGACTGAGGATCTTCCATTTAAATGTGGCTTCTTTAAGGAAAAAGCCTTGTGTTCCCAACATGTGGACTTTTTGTAAAAACAGGGCTTCCTGTCCCGGGATCACGCAATATGCAAAAGAGGCAGGTGACGTTGTAAGTCAGGATAGGAAGGCAGAGAAAAAAAACATTTCAAAACTGGATTAGCATCTCCACAGGCAAGTTTTAGACCTCAGCCTTTATGTTCTAAGTGTTCTCCAGTTTCAAAGCAGGCCCTGTCTGGGCCACGTTACAGACGTAAACCAAACAAGTGTAGGAGATGACGGCGAGGCAGCACTGGGTCTCACAAAGAATGTGTGCTCTAGGGCCAGGCGACCCTGAAGTCCCCAGCCCTCTCAGGAGCTGAAGAAACCACTTTTTAAGCTTCAGTTTCCTCCTTTGCAAGATGAATAGGGGATCTACCCTGCTGGCTGAAAGTAGTGTTACAGGTCATGTCAGATCCAGAAGTTTGGTAAGTTGTAACCATCATCATTTTTGCTGAAAGGCTACCTCAGTGACAAAAACAGGTCCTTGAAACACCAGCTTCCCTGGCCACTGAGGAGTGGGTTTTGACTGCCTGCCCTTTCCAGCTATCAGAGAGTGGAGGGGCAGGGAAGCTGTCAGGCTCTTGACAGTAGGAGGAAATTTGACATGGACCTCCAGCAATTGTCAAGAGAAGTTAGGTTTATAAAGACCAGGTTTAGTTGTCCACTGCAGGCATACCTGTAGAAGAAAATAATGCCGTCCGCCATCTGTGAACTGGCCCTCTGCTCCTGCCCCTCCCCATTTCTTTCAGGGATGGAGACTGGGACTTTTACCTCCCCCATAAATACTTCCCACAGCCAGCCCTTATCTGATTACACGGCTCCTTTATCTCTCCATTATGCTCAACATTAGATTCACTTCCTCCCAGCCTCTTCTCCACTTCACCAGACCTTGAGAGGGATTAGCCAAGATCCCAGCCTCTCCAGCCCAACTCCCAGACGCCAGCTGAGCCAAATATAACACCAACTTCTTGCAGGGAGCCAGGCACACTCACTTTATTTTCATCACATCCCCCGCCCCCGGTCTTCCTTGTGCTTATAGATTTATAAAGGCTCTTTGATTTCATCGAATTATATGTTTAAAATATTATATATGTGTGTATGAAGTATATGTGAATATAAAATACATATGACTAGTGATCTTTTTAAAAAGAATCAACAAAATGCTTCAGTAGAATCAAATGTGTTGAGAAGCTGAGGGTACTGGTCATACTTTCTATTTGTTAAGTCGGGTGGTGGTTTTGTGGGTGTTCGTCTTAAGTATCAACTACTCAAGAATTTTTTAAAAGCGGACTGCCCTGGTTTTGGAAGTTTATATATTCTGAACTTTATGGGCAAGGAAAGTTAACATAACGTAATTTTATGCATGGTGGTAACATGATTTTCTGCTCTGTACAAGCCCCTGAAGGTAGAACACTTGCTCTACACGCTATAATGTCCCAGAAAATAAGGCCTTTGTGTTAACCACCAAAATATGCACTGTTTGTGTGGTTAGGTTAGGCCATTACAGAAAACAGTGTTAACGAAAGCTCATAAATGCTCACAGTAGAAAGACTCGATCGCAAAGATGCCAGATCTGGCAGTAGCCAATTCTGGCAAAGGCCATCAGCTCTTCTCTCAAACATGGATGAGCAGGCACTGTGAGGCAGAGAAGAGATTTTCTGATCATTAAACGTTTGTTTCATAAAGAGAACCAGTTTGCATGATGTAAGATGTACAGAAGGTGAAAAGTGGGCTAAGATCACTTAACAAAAGGCTTCTCCACAGTTATTTAACATCAGTGAAATCAGCCAACAAATACACTCAATGGAGAGTACTAGTAAAAGAACCCGTGTACTTAAACAGAGACTAACACTTTCCTGTGAGCTCACAGTGCCAGGGCACTATGCTCTGACTATGTTTATCAAGAGGAGAAAACAGGCTCTTCCGTCCAGCCTTCACTGTGTCCCTGCTTTTCTGAGGTGCTGTAGCTAATCTTGCTCGTGCAGAGTGACCCCTACCCTTAGAGGACTATAACATAGCTTTGGTTTTTTGTTGTTTTGTTTTCGAGATGGAGTTTCGCCCTTGTCGTCCAGGCTGGAGTGCAGTGGCGCGATCTCAGCTCACTGCAACCTCTGCCTCCCAGATTTGAGCGATTCTCCTGCCTCAGCCTCTCGAGTAGCTGGGATTACAGGCGTGCTCCACCACGCCCAGCTAATTTTTGTATTTTTAGTTGAGACGGGGTTTCAGCATGTTGACCAGGCTGGTCTCAAACTCCTGGCCTCAAATGATCCACCTGCCTCAGCATCCCAAAGTGCTGGGATTACAGGCGTGAGCCACCAAGCCCAGCCAGCTTTGATTTTTAAAAATATGTTATCTTCATTATCAATTTATGTATTTTTTAAATGGTATGGAATGAGTTTTAGGAATGGAACCCTTATACAAAACACGGTACCTAAAAGGTGTGTGTAGGAGGTGGCGGTGGTAGTCTTTGCTTTACAATGACTGGGGATATGACCTTCATCCAGGAACCAATTAAGCTAAAAGCCAGGGGTCCTGCTTATGTGCAGGAGCCTCAGAGGGGGTATAAATAGGTTTTCCTTCACTCTGTTGGGCTCAGAATCTATGAGTAAAGCCAGTAAGTACTGCTGTCCTGCAAGGTCACTAGCGCCCTCTGTGTCCAAGTTCTACCCTCTCCCAAAGAGGGAGGTAAGGGGCATGTCCCTCCTCATGCCTTGGATAAGCCGAGCATCTTTGTTGTTCATGCTACCTAGCTACACTGAAGCATATAAATAAACCTCTCACCCACACACTATTTTCCAGTGCACATATTAAAAGAGGCCGTTTCCTCCATTATCATGGAAGACACTGGTCAGCATATAAATGATTATTAAACTTAATAATTTATCAATCATTCTTCAGAACCAGTATTAACAAGTCAAAGTTTGCTAGACTTGGACCTCTAGTATTTTAGTTTTCCTATTGAAATTTTAATACAGAAAGACTCCTTTAAAAATAAGCTGTGAATCCCTATTTTTATAAGTGAGCAATTTTGGTTCAAAATATATGCCCATACCTTGTTTAACATACAGTGCTGATTTAGCATTCTATGTGCCTCTATACTTTCCTTTAAACCTCAGTTTAAAGGAAAATATTATAGATTTAATATTTAGATAATATAGATTTAACTTATCACTGATGTTAAATCCTAATTTAAATATAAATATTTCCCCATCGCTGAGTGCTACCTTACCCCTCCAGGTCACCAGAGCCAGAGCAGCATGTATACTGCACATTCTGGCACATTATCTTGCACCTGCCTTGCAGACATCCTTGGGAGTGGAATGGATGCTCTGCCCAGCTGTCCCTAGTCAAGGGTACAAGGCAGTGTGCCATGCACCAGTCTGGCCTCCTTTCTTTCCTGCTGTGTCCTGTGACCCACAAGGGCCAAAAAAAAGGAAATGAAGCAAAGATACAAGGGAACAAAGATCAGGGCTGGAAGTTAAACACGTAAGCTTTACAGAGGCTTAGGAGCCTTTGAGGAAGTAGTTGGGAAAATACCGGCAGGCAATTAGGGATCCTCTGACATCCCCCGAGCCTGGGAGCCCTGAGTGACAGTTCTGGTAAGCTTGAAAAACCTACTGTGGCAGATGGAAGCTGGAGCTTCTAGTGCCCCCATCATCTTCTCAGAGAAAGCCCCAATTTTAGCGGCAAATCTACATGGACTGTAAATAGAAGGTGGTGATACCCACGGCATTAGCAACGCCCAGGCACACTGGAAGTTACCTCATAAAATGCTGGTTTTCTGGTTTCCATTTCAGCAAGGTTGACAAAGTTACATTAGACTCACTCCATTGTACTGTGTTTAAACGCAATTTTAAATTTCACCTCTAAGTGTTTATCTCCTGTAGCTTGAACACGTATAAATCCTGCACAGGAAAAGAGTGATTTGGCTGGATTCTATCTACAGTGCTCTCACGAAAAAAAAAATCTTAATAGAAACTTTTTGATTTTATCAATACTTATTTAATCTATCAAAAATGTCTTGGCTGGGCGCAGTGGCTCACGCCTGTAATCCCAGCACTTTGGGAGGCAGAGGCGGGTGGATCACAAGGTCAGGTGATCAAGACCATCCTGGCTAATACAGTGAAACCCCGTCTCTACTAAAAAAATACAAAAAATTAGCCGGGCATGGTGGCGGGTGCCTGTAGTCCCAGCTACTAGGGAGGCTGAGGCAGGAGAATGGCGTGAACCTGGGAGGCGGAGGTTGCAGTGAGCCGAGACCGTGCCACTGCACTCCAGCCTGGGAGACAGAGTGAGACACCGTCTCAAAAAAAAAAAAAAAGAAAAAAAATAATGTCTTAAGGATACCACTATATTTGTTGGTTTTTTTTTTTTTAAATCTTTTCAGCATTTTAATTCAGTACTCAAATTTATAAACCACAAGAATACTAAATATATACAAGATGACAGACCACGTGTAATTGGGACACAATAAAGGTTAAGGTTGTTCAACCTAAAACCCTAACATGGGGCAGTTTTAAACATGGGCAACGAAGTGTTTGCTGAAGTAAATCTTAGCTTCAGCACACAGGCAGCCAATTTTAGAAGTAATGTCTAAGACAGATTTTTAAAAAATGGCTCCTGGGCAATTTTCTCTTGTCAATATGTTCTTCTTGTGCAAGTACCTCTTGAGGTGAGTAATGCACCTGGCCCAGGAGAAGGAAAGCCCAGCAGAGGGCTGAGGTCAGGCCTGGGGGGACTGGCAGGACAGGCATGGTAGTTTAGTAATTAGATTATAATCAGTGAAGAATGGAACAACTTTTTCTTGAAGTTTGAAAACTCTTTGCTCTAATCCTTACTAATAGCAGAAATCCTAATTTTCTCATCCTGGGGGACCAGGGAACTGGAGACTCCTGGGCATATGCCTCTTAAATCCTTGGTGGGTTTCCTAGTCAACCAGTTAGGGGCCTCTGTATCAGTCACATATCTGTGCAGCAGATAAATCACCTTAAAGAAGGCTCTACAATTAATTTAGGAAATTATGGGAAGATTTTACTGTGAAAGATTGTTGACATTCAAGGCATGTGTCAGAGGTAGTTCTGAGTTTTTTTCAAAAACCACGAAAACACGAATGGTTCTGACATGTGTAAACTACTTTAAAAAATAAAATTTATGGCCAAGTGTGGTTGCTCATGTTTGTAATCCTAGCACTTTCGGGGGACGAGGCGGGTGGATCACCCAAGGTCAGGAGTTTGAGACTAGCCTGGCTAACATGGAGAAAGCTCGTCTCCATCAAAAATACAAAAAAGTAGCCAGGCATGGTGGTGGACACCTGTAAACCCAGCTACTCAGGAGGCTGAGGTTCAAGAATCGCTTGAACCTAGGGGGCAGAGGTTGCAGTGAGCCGAGATCACGCCACTTCACTCCAGCCTGGGCAAAAGAGTGAAACTCCGTCTCAAAAAAAAAAAAAAAAAAAAAAGTACTTCACTGCAACCAAAAAAGAATGAATGAAATGGTCTGTCCTAAAGGTCTGAATTTCAGGGTGATTACATGGCATGAAGTGGGGCTGAGGGAGTACTGGGAGGTGAGAGGCCAAAGTCTGAATCTAGGTTATGATTTTGCTTTTATTGTCTGTCTGCTCTACTGAGTTGAGCCTGAACTTCTGGAGTTCATAATTAATCAAGATCAAAAGATTACCATCTTAAAGCAAACAAAATAACCCACCCCTGAAGAACCGTTTCTTCTACTTTTTATTCCAGAAGCAGTAATTTTCTGACTTTCCCTCTGTTTTACACACCCTTCCAAAAATGGTATTTGTGATCCACATTTAAACCCCAAAGGCCAGCTAATGGAAATGTCAGATTACTAAAGAAAATTAACTCTCACCACATTAAAGTGTACATGTAATAGAAAAATTGGTACTTCAAAAAACAAATGGCAAAGAGGAGTTGTTTAAAGTTAATAATCTCCAATTTAGGGCTTTAAATTGCAGCCCTTGAACTCCTATGCCTGACTTTCTCAGAATATTTTTGCTTTCTTTCACATTATTGGAGAAAACAAAGGAAGGGAGTATGTAATAACTCACCCGTTGAAATGTCTAGGAAGAAATGCCATGATATTTGCAAACTACTTTGAAATGCATTTAAAAAAACATGGAATCATGGATGGAGATAGATGGATAGATATGTGTATGATAAAACAATAATAGCAAAATGCTAATTGCAGACTTGAGGTGGTAGGCATATGGATGTTGAGCATACACTTCTTTCAACTTTTCTGAACACTTGAAAATCATAAATATTGGGAGAGTGAGAGATTTGTAGTGTTATGGTTGATTTCTAAATGGAAATCAACACTAAATCTATAAGATGCTGATAATGGTACTAAACAGAATCTGATTACTTTTCTTTCTGCTATTTAGAGTGCAGTTCCCTCTTCTTCTTTTTTTTTTTTTTTTTTTTGTGTACCTGCTATCTACCACCTGCCCTCCACCCCAAAGAAAACCTAATAAGAAGGTCAGGAAACGACTCTACCAAACTATGTTAATACCAAATTCTAAACCTACAAAATCCTTTACAAGCCAGCCCTTAATAAGACCTGTTCTCTGGCCGGGCGCGATGGCTCATGCCTGTTATCCCAGCATTTTGGGAGGTTGAGGTGGGCAGATCACCTGAGGTCAGGAGTTCCAGACCAACCTGGCCAACATGGTGAAACCCCGTCTCTACTAAAAAAATACAAAAATTAGCTGGGTGTGATGGCGGGCACCTGTAATCCCAGCTACTTGGGAGGCTGAGGCAGGAGAATCGCTTGAACCCGAGAGGCGGAGTTAGAAGTGAGCTAAGATCACGCTACTGCACTCCAGCCTGGGCAACAGAATGAGTCTCTGTCTCAAAAAACAAAACAAAACAAAAAACCTGCTCTCAAACAAAAGAAGGTGATAATTTAACCTACAGAGGAGGGAGGAAAATCAGCAGATCATGCTAGCAATAGGCTGACAGGATTTTTAAGAGCCTGTTTATATTCCCACAGGTCCACTGGAAATGGATGCCCTCTCAGACGGCAAGAATTACTAATGCATTTAGTTCCTTTTTTTCTAGGATTCTGCCACCTCCCTCATTAGAGATGGAAAGCTAAACACACAGATAAACAAACAACACACAGTCAAGGCACATGTTCTCCCTGAAGCATGCTGGACGGCTTCAGTTCCCTCCTGGAGAGTGGTATAGAGGTTAGCCCGAAGGCAGAGTTCAGGTCTTCACATTAGTTCCACCTCTTAAGCTATTCATACAAAGAACTGTGGAAACCATCTATGCTAGACTCCTCTCTCACGTGGAAAAATTAAAATCCAGACTGCAGAAGGGACTTGTTCAAGGTCACTGACATTAGGGACAGATAAAGGACTAAGATCAGTCTCTGTGACAACCCCCGATCACACTTTTGAAAGGACCTCGTGTGGTGGCAGAAGTGCACATATTCAAGTTAGGTGCTCTGGAGGATAAGTTATTCCTTATCTTGGTCCCTTGAAATTTACTGGATAGGCAACTGAATGTGAAAGGAATTCTAAGGAGAAATGAAGAGGTAACACTGGCAACACAGCTACATGAAAAAATCACAGAGCTAGAGGGTGATCCTACTCATCCTGCTAAAGTTTCACACCAATAGAGGTAATTCCTTTTTGGATCTGTTGTAATGAGTGCCGTAAGTCAGGACAGGTGACCTAACCTGACCTAACCTCCATTACACATCTTCTCACAACCGGGTGAGGCACCCCAAACTCTTATTACTGAGCTTCAGTTTCCTTATGTGTAAAATGAGGGGTAGAGACCACAAATGACTTTTGAGACCCTTTCAACTTTGGTCCCTTTTCATGCTTTGTGTTTTAAAAAAATGGCCTTAAAGTCCTGTAGTTGTGGCAGAGGGCTTAGCAAATTTAAGCCACTAAAATACCCTACAAAAGCAGATCAGACAACTTTCAGCAGTAAAATGCAACTGAGAGTATATTTTGAGTAGAGAAAAAACTTGAAACCACAAAGACCTGAAACCATGACAGACTAACAGATATGTTCTCTCAGTGCCAGTGTTATGACACAATTATGAAGTTTCCAGGAGCGAAACTGGTTTATCCAAGTATTTTGAAAAAGCAAGAAAATGATGAAAATTGAGTTTTAATAAGTTTAATAAGATCCTCTGGGGGAAAATAAAAGGTACAACCTGGTCATCTAGCTGGGTTTACGCATCCACAAGTGTGAGATTCTTTTTAGCCACATGGAAGAAAAACCCTATGACATATTTATGGAACAAATGCAGGCCAAGAAGAGAAGAGAGATCTGCCCTTTTTCTCCCAAACAGTTGATTCTATCTGCCTTATCAGTTGACTCAACATGAACTCCCCAGCCCCAATCTTTACTACATTCAGAGTGAAAAGGAGAAAATGTTAGGAAAAGGTAACAAAGCAATTATTTAGCTTAAAAATAGGGAAAGACATTTCTTATAGACCTCTGCTAAAGCAGCTCAGTGCACATCAAGTTGCAACTTAGGTTTAAGTTGCTTCAATGTGACAAATAATTTCTGGTCCAAACCTAAGTCAGTTATTTGAAATTGGAATGTATCTTCCCTACAGAAAAAACATAAAATGGTGGGCAACTGGGTTCCCAATCCAGCCCACGAAAGCCTAATCAACGTGGAAAAATATTCCCAAATGTTTCAACTGCTTACTGACAGTCTCCTTGACAAGAAGCCTCTTTCCCCACTGCCAGCAGGAAAGGCCAGTTCCTCTCAGCTCTTGCTGGGTTTTGGCCAAGGGCTTTCCTATCTGGGGGTGGGGTGAGGGAGAAAAGGTAAGGAGGAGGAATTCTTCTTAAACTTCTGATTTAGGCTTCATTTTGGGGATCCTCAGAATGTGGCACCACTGAATCTTGAATGGCTCTAAAAGGATCCGTACTGATGTTATTTTACAAATCCCAACTTAAGTGTTACTGGGGAAATTCTTTCCTTTTAGGGTCACAATGACTGTTGGTGAGCAATTAAGTCAAGTGTCAGGCTCATAGGATATAATCATGATGCAGTGGATTCTTGACTAGTTGACTACACAGAGGGACAGGATTTGTCCTACAAGCGCAATTTCCTTCCGAGTTATAACAAGACAGAGCCATCCACTCAGTACACATATTTCCCATGTTACTTTCCTGACATAAAAGAACTAGGCAGCAAGGATAATGTAAAGGCCAACTAGCTACCAAGCTTCCTCACAGTTTTAACACGTTAGTCTTAAAATATTTTTTCATTTATAAGGGAGTAGTGTAGTTTGAAGTACTTGATTCAGAAAGAAACTCCAGGAAATACTAGAGCTATCTCCACCTCCCAAAGCCAACTAGCTTGTGGAGGCACTAGAAGGCATTTTATTTCAAGACTCATGATTTTCACAGATAACTGAAACCCTGCGTGGCTAAGCTGCTGAAGTTGGGCTTTCCTGGCCATCACCAACATGTTTGCAGCAGGGAGCCCAACCAAGCTTTAAGTCATGCAGTCTGTGGTGGTTAAAGACCACTGCTGGCTGGGCGCGGTGACTCACGCTTGTAATCCCAGCACTGTGGGGAGGCTGAGGCGGGTGGATCATGAGGTCAGGAGATCCAGACCATCCTGCCTAACACGGTGAAGCCCCGTCTCTACCAAAAATGCAAAAAATTGGGCCGGGTGCGGTGGCTCATGCCTGTAATCCCAGCACTTTGGGAGGCCGAGGAGGGTGGATTACCTGAGGTCAGGAGTTTAAGACCAGCCTGGCAAACATGGTGAAACCCTGTCTCTACTAAAAGTACAAAAATCAGCCTGGTGTGGTTCTGTGTGCCTGTAGTCCCAGCTACTCGGGAGCCTGGGGCAGGAGAATTGCTAGAACCCCGGAGGCGGAGGTTGCAGTGAGCCAAGGTCGCGTCACTGCACTACAGCCTGGGTGACAGAGCGAGACTCCGTCTCAAAAAAAAACAAAACAAAAACAAAACAAAAACAAAACAAAAACAAAGACCAAAAGACCACTGCCCAAGACAGGACAACCAAGTGGCTACTGCCAACTTCTTCCACCAGAGAGCTTTACTGACAGGTGGAAGGGCCCTCGACTTAATGTTGGTCAAAAGGAACAACTCTTGGCTCATTTCACTCACTGGTGTGCTTCAGCCACTTCCCAGGACTAACTTCACACAGTTTCATTCTCCAGGAAAGTCACAGTCACTGAAAGCATCCTGGATATGCCATCCCCTGAAAACTGCTGCACACCCAGCAGTGAGTTGCTGGTATATACGGAAGCTCTTGTGTTAACTTTTTCTTGTGTGTTCGCATGTAGCGAATTAACCTTAACACCTGTGGTCCATACATACAATGGAATTATTCCGCCTTAACAAAGAAGGAAACATTGTCATATGCTATAACATGGATGAATCTTGAGGATATTGTACTAAGTGAAACGTCAGTCACAAAAAGAAATACTGCATGATTTGTTCTGCTTACACCAGCTATCTAAATGTGACTAGTCAAAGTCCTAGAAACAGAAAGAACAGTGGTTGCCAGAGGCGGGGGGCTGGGGAGGGGAGTGAGTTGTTTAATTGGGAAAGAGTTTCAGTTTTGGATGATGAAAATGTTCTAGAGATCTATTATACAAACTTGGATATAGTTAACACTACTGTACTGTTCACTTACAAATGGTTAAGATGATATACGCTATGTTATGTGTTTTTTACCACAATAAAAAAAGATAATCTGTGAAACAAAGAGAGGCTACTTGAAACAGGTAAAGAACCCCAAATTTAGAAATGTTGGGTTTAGCTTAGGAACATTTCTGCAGTCCTTAAGAAGTAAACATTCACTTTGGGAGGCCAAAGCAGGAGGATTGCTTAAGCCCAGGAGTTTGAGACCAGCCTGTGCAACAATGTGGGACCTCATCTCTATTTTTATTAAAAAATTCTTTTAAAAGAAAAAAGGAGTAAACATTAACACTATTTAAAAAGTTAACTTTCCCCTAATTACAAAAGTAACATATGTCCCCATTATGCAAACTACATACATCACAACCCTCCCTTAAAAAGCATTCTTCTATACTATGAGGAGCAATTAATAAATATGCAAGACCTTCTCAAGAAAACTATAAAAGGAGGATCTTATGCTTCAAATATAAGTGTAAATGTTGGCTTTGCTTTGTTCCTTGGGGTACCAGGTGAATCATATATAAGAAAAACACAAACATTTCCTTTGGTACTGGTTTTACTGAGACAAAAATGGCTTTTCTTACAAAACCATTTCAAAGAAGAACAGAAGAAAGTTAAACAAAATAGATTTTCCCTGAATTGTTAGCTCTGACAAATTCCTCTAATCCTTAGGCAGTTCTACTCTAATAGAAAGAACACTTACAATGTCTACAACACCAGCAACAGAATACACCAAAATATTTTTCATGATTAGTCCCTTTTCATCTCTTGTATTCTAACCTCAGTTGTAAAGATTAAACACACAGATTATTAAACACACACACATAATCACAAGAATTTCCTGACAGTTCCATTTCTTCTACATGGGGGTTAAGCGATGTTTTTTAATATTACTCAAAGCAGGGAAAAAGGGGCTGTTTTATTTTTCTTTGGAACAGGTTCCAGCCAGATTTTGCACATTGCAGTTCTCTGGCGACGTGATGAGAACACATGCCCACCCACAGACACTAATTTTGCTCTTCACCCCTCCCAAGCAGCCTTTATGACACATGCTGTCTGTGCTTCATTTAATGGAATTCAAGAGGCCCAGTCAAACAGCAGAGCCCCACAGGGTCAGGGCAACAACAGGCAACCCATCTCCTCCACTGGATGGGTACAGGGAACATGTGTTTAAAAGAAAACAGCAAAAAAAGCCAAATCTAGCTTGGACATCTCCAATCTGAAGAATCTTTACAAATGAATGAATGAAGTCATCTCTTCGATTGAAATCAAGAAAGAGATAGTAATCTTGCTGTAGTTCTTATACACTGAACTCTATGAAGATGATGCAGCTAACTGTCTGAGCTGCTCTCAGATGTGCAGCAAAGAAGGTATCACTCTCATCCCAAGCCAAAAGCTCTTTCTAAGAGGGCTGAAGTGCCAGCCTGCTTCTGCAGCACTTGCTTTCTCTATGGTCATCATCTGTTTGTTTTTTTTTTGAGATGGAGTTTCACTCTGTCACCCAGGCTGGAGTGCAGTGGCGCGATCTGGGCTCACTGCAAGCTCCGCCTCCCGGGTTCACGCCATTCTTCTGCCTCAGCCTCCCCAGTAGCTGCAACTACAGGCGCCCGACACCACGCCCAGCTAATTGTTTTGTATTTTTAGTAGAGATGGGATTTCACTGTGTTAGCCAGGATGGTCTCGATCTCCTGACCTGGTGATCCGCCCACCTCGGCCTCCCAAAGTGTTGGGATTACAGGCATAAGCCACCGCGCCCGGCCGTCACCTGTTATGAAGAAACCTTGGCAAATAAGAATCCAACTGGGCTGGGAGGCCAAGGTGGGTGGATAACCTGAGGTCAGGGGTTCGAGACCAGCCTGGCCATCATGGTGAAACTCCATCTCTACCAAAAATACAAAATTAGCCAGCTGTGGTGGTGCATGTCTGTAATCCTAGCTACTTGGGAGGCTGAGGCAGGAGAATCGCTTGAACCAGGGAGGTGGAGGTTGCAGTGAGCCAAGATCGTGCCATTGCACTCCAGCCTGGGCAACAAGAGTGAAACTCCATTTCAAAAAAAAAAAAAAAGAAAGAAAAGAAAAGAAAAAAAAAAAAAACAGCCGGGCACGGTAGCTCATGCCTGTAAACCCAGCACTTTGGGAGGCCGAGGCGGGCGAGCAAGCAGGCCAGCCTGCTTCTGCAGCACTTGCTTTCTCTATGGTCATCATGTTTTTTGTTTTTTGTTTTTTTTGAAAGGTTTGAGACCAGTCTAACCAAAGTGGAGAAAACCTGTCTCTACTAAAAATATAAGATTAGCTGGGTGTGGTGGCACATGCCTGCCTGTAATCCCAGCTACTCGGAGGCTGAGGCAGGAGAATCACTTGAACTTGGGAGGCGTAGGTTGCAGTGAGCTGAGATTGTGCCATTGCACTCCACCCTGGGCAATAAGAGCAAAACTCCGTCTCAAAAAAAAAAAAAAAAAAAAAAAATTCCAACTGGGAATGCGCACGGTTTCCACAACTATGCCACATATAGCTCAAGACAATCCAGGTGCAGCTGACGCAACAAGCTGTCAGCAAACATGTACCCGGAAGAATGTTCAGGGTTCACAGAAGTCCATGCTGGTTTGATAAGAGGGTGATCATTCATCCCATTTGTACATTTAGGAGTTTATGTCGTTAGAAGGCTGATCCACGCTTGTCTCTGGCTTTTCTGAGCTACACAGGAATGTTGCTATTTCTAGATAATGATATAAGATTTACCTACAAGTGTTATTAATCCCACCCAGTATGGCAGAATGACCATAAACTCCAGATGTGGGGAGGACAATATCACAGCAGACAGTGAGCAATGGACAGCAGGCAATAGATAGGCCAAGCCTCCTGAGGCAGTGATCATCATGACCACACATCCATAAACCACACATCCGGACAGCAAGGACAGACTGCAGACTCTGTAACAAACAGGTCTCCCTCCAAATACAAATAAGGATGTTTAAATGTTGGTAGGTGATCTATACTAATTTTACATAAACCTGTTTTTATAAAATGTTTATTGAATTCGTAATAGCTTTGAGTGTTTAGAATATAATTTTAGTAAGTGCTAAAAATCTGCAAACCAGCAAAGATTGGGAAAAATTGTTCCACTAAAATATCTTGGACACTCTTAACCTTTCAGGATTCAAATGCTCTCCCTGACTCTCACTCTCCCCAAGAAAAAGGAAAAACAAAAATCTTTCTTCCAAGGTTATGTCACTCTACTTGGCTCAGAAGACATGGCCACCAAAACTATCAAATGGATTTTTGAGTAGAGCAGTTCTTTCTTGATTTCCATCCAAGCAGAGTTAGGTTTTGACGAACCAAAAAGGAATAGCTCAAAGCTGCTTATACACAATAGCAATGAGTGGCTCTGGATTGTAGACTCCAGTAAATCTATGAATAAAAGAAAACACAGGGAGGAATTTATCTCCAATAACAATGAATCCCCACTAGGGCGGGAATTAAGAGAAGAACCGGACTGGGCTCAGATTTGAAACACTTTTAAATGTAACACTCCCCAGCACATTGCTCTGAACATAGGCAGCGTCTCACTCAATATCTATTGATTGCTTCCAAGTTGAATGATATGAGACCTTTGGAACTGGCCATGGCTCTGTATTCCTTTTCCCTCAAAAGGGAAAGAAGGCATCTAAAAACCACGTGGTTCCTTTGGACTGATGGCTCACAGTGCTTAACAGCAAAGGGGCCTCTGAGGCGTGGCAGCCACAACCCTAGGAGTGATTATCATTGTCCAATTTCAATGGTCAGTATACCCTCTGTGTACTGTAACCAAAGCTAACAGAATATGGTGCTCTGGAAAGAATGTGGACAGGACCTGAGCGAGTCCCAACTATACAAATCACAGAAAAACAAGACACAGAAAGTGTCACTAAATCAAGAACTTTAAAATAAATGTTTTTTTATCCCTGACTATAATCATTTACCATAGGCCTCAAGGGAAAAAAAAATGCTACCATGAAACCTAATGTTTCCGTGAAAGCACAGGAAATTAGTTATTCTGTCTTTAAAATAAAACAAAATTAATGTATATTTTTCTAATGAATTTGATAAAGTGAACCCTAAGTTGAGTGTGGCATTCACCAAAACTATAAGAAAAAACCCCATTTACTGTAAGATGGCAAAATATGGGTCTTAGTTCAAGCTAACACTTTTAAAGTAGCCTTTCTTTCACAACTTAAAAAAATGTTGTTAATAAAAAATGGCCCTCACTTTGAATCTGAAGTATTTTTTAATGTCACCAAGTGCTATTATTAAATGTGTACTATATATGCATGTATACACACATAAAAATAAGCACTACAGATGTGGGCATGAAAATTCTTAGCAAAACCCCCACATATTTCAAATACTGTTCTTCCTCATTATTGTCCTCTGCCATAATTAGCACGTTACAGCATAACAGGTGGCTTTCATTTATAGAATGCAAAATTAATGAAATTTAGAGATGGTCTTGTCTCCAAAAACAAATTGGCCATTCTATAAAAAGTACACCCCTTAATCTACAAAACAAACAGAAACAAACTCCCTTCATGCTGGTTTTCCAAATTATAGGAATTTCTGAATGTAGTTAAGTAAATTGAACGCATTTACTGACAGCTTAAAATTCATACACTTCAAGGAAAACAAGTCATTATTATGGATTTTATAAGAAAGGGGAAGAGAAACAAAGATTGCCGATTTTTCCAGCTTGGTAACCCCAGATCTGTCTAATGCTCTCTGAGTGATAACAGGATTTACTGCTATACACTGGGCTGCTCCACAAATGCTAAATCTTAGGCAAATTTGTGGGCAGTTGTGTTATAGGTCCTGACCTAGCCATTCTGGACAGACAGACCAGGAAAGCATAAATAGTACTGCTATAAACTAACTATAGCATCTGTCCCTAACAAGCAAGACTCACAAAGTATTTTTTTAAAATATGAGGAGACACTGAATAGACTGTCAACACACATAGGAATGTTTAATACACTCAAATAAATAAGATATGTGCTTTAACTAGTCAGACATTGTTTAAATTTAGTGGGTGAAGAAAGAGAGAGGGTCAGACAGGCAGACACAGCCTCCCAATTATGCAGAATGATCCTTCAGATCATGTGAACGCTATAATTAAATGTTGCTACCAAATCCCCACTACCATTTCTCCCACCTAGAAAAAGTTAATGCATGAATTCAGTATGAGCAAATTGTGATTTATAAAAACAAACAAACAAACAAACAAAACCCACCCTATTCACTCAGTAGGGGAATAAAGCTTTCTTGCATTAAGTCACGCATCATGGGGGTAGGAAAAAAGCACAGTACTGAAAGAAATCCAACGTAACACAATAGTAATTGTTAGACCACCTCCTTCAGCTCCCCTCTGCTTATTCATTTTTTTTAAAGCTCTACACTACCCACCCAAGAGGTATACCATCTCTGCAAGCTGTTTCCTAGGCAGCATCTTTTAGATTCAGGACTTAATAATAAAAAACAACAACAACAACAAAACATTTCTATCAGAATATCTAAGGAGAAATTTGTTTTCAGAAAGAGGCATGAGAGGCTAAGAGCTCTGTGTCTATCAACAGACCAGAGGTTACCTATCTGTCCTTGCACGTGGGCACACACAAATACAAACACATACACACTGTGGTCCTCTACAACTAGGATAAATTTTCTCCTTTAAAAAAATGCTAAAAGCAGGCACCAGAAAGGTTAAGAATAAGGGAACAATGAAAAAATAAAGTTCATGTAAACAGTAAGCACGTACCTGCCAGGCGATGCCATTTCCTCTACATTGTGGAGCCCGAGTGCTGGGTATTAGCATTATTGCTACTATAAAGCTTCCGATAAAAATGGATCGTCTCTTGCTGACCTGAGAACCAGCTGGCTGCCTGAGAAGTGGTTTCCCCCATATATGATTCAGTCTCCTTGACAAATATACTGCATTGTACCGGATGAGTCATCCGAGGGTTAGTCCGCATTTTATAGGCCTGTTGTGTCATTACTCACATTCAACATCCTGCTTCTCAAAAGTGGAAACTGGAAGCCTGACAGCTGACAGATGCGTTTTCTAATTAAAATATTGTTTTAAAAATTCCTGTAAGTTATGATTACCAATCATTGATGAAAGGATGAAATGCCCAGGAAGCAAATGGCACAGTTCAATACCTGAGATTACATTCTGGAGAACCACAAGTGCAAATTCTTCACCTGCCCCCAGCCCCAAACCAAAGAATTTCGTCCAAAGTTGAGAGCAAGGATCCCTCTCTTTAAAGTTATCAGCTGAATTCGTGTAGGCATGGACTTGTTGATTCTTGTGCTGTGAGGTTACCCAGCTGCAGAAGCTATGTAAAAAGTACACATCAAACTTTTGGTCCTGGATTAATTTTATAGGTGGGATAGTGGCATTGTGTTTATAAAATGTCTACTTTTTTAGAGAGGCATGTTGAAGTATGTTAGGGGTAAAATGATATGATATCTGGGGTTTGTTGTGAATATTTTAGCAAAAAATAAATAAATAAATAAGGGACGGGGTAAAGAAATGTGGCAAAATCTTGATAAATGGTTGCATCTGTGTAGTGCGTATATGCAGGCTGACTGTATTTCTCTTTTTTGAAGTATCTTTGAAAAATTTTCATAATAAAATGTTTTTAAAAATTAAAAAAAAATTTTTTTTTCAGTCCCTGCAATCTAATTTATACCTAAACAAAGCACTTTTCTAGTTAGGTATAGAGCTACCACACATGTGAGTGTGGGAGCTGAACTTGAAGTTGTTTCTGCCTTCCAGCTGGGAGGTATGATACATGTATCCTGCGGCTGTTGTGAGAGTTGCATCAACCTCCTGAACAAATGCCTAGTGCCTTCTCCTCCCAGGGTGATCTGGTGATCCTTTCCTTATGCATTCTCTGAGGACACAAGCCCTGGCTTCATGGCTCAGTGTTAACGTTATGAAGGAGAGGTGACTATACCCAGCTTCCTTACAAGGTTTTGGAAATGCTCCATGAGAGGTTATGTAAGTCACATCCATAGTCTCTTAAACCAGCAGGCCCTTTGGTAATGTGGCACAGGGTTTGCTTGACTCACTTAATGTTCAAATTGGGTGTCTTAAACCATTTGGAGGAGGAAGAGCTTTGATTTAGTGGCTGACAAAAAAAAAAAAAAAAAAAATCCAGATATGGAAGCTCCAATGTATGTGAAATAAAACCACTGTTGAAACTGGCTGTCACTTTAAAAACTATCCATATTGATGCGCTGTGAAAACATGACAAGTCACCACAGGAAACAAAATAGAGGGGTCACTAAAGCCCAGAGCTCCTGCATGGCCCCCTTAGTCCTGAAACTTAAAAATGGAAGCATGTTTCAGGCTGAGGTTCACACCTCAGCAAACGGCTGACTCTAATTCTTAAAGGACCCTGTCTAATAGGACTTCAAACTGGCTCCAAATGGTTGGGACAGTCCCATCCAACACCAAATTACAACCTCACTAATCCAGACTGATTAGGATTGTGCATGGGCCTCAACTGAAGACTTCCTTGGCTTTGACAATTCTTTCCTCATGAGGACTGCAGGCTGCAGCCTTATCAAAATGTTTCCTTGAAATTTTATAACTTTTCACACACTTGAAAAGCATAATTTACCTTAATGCAACAGGTAGAAATGGGGGAAATTAATAAACTTGTAGTCTAATTTGAGTTTCTATAGTATTTTGGAGAAATAAGTTCACAGTTCATTGAAGAATTTTATAATTCAGATTTCAGTAATGAAAAATACAAAAATAATAGCAATAATAATGTGTGCATACACGCACAAACAATGAGAATAAGGCAAAGATAGTAAAATGGTAACAAATGGGGAAATGAGAATAGGGGAGTCCTTCATACTGTTCTTGCAACATTTCTGTAATTATGAACTGTTTCAAAATAAACTTAAACATTCACAAACACACAGGAATGAATATATATAACCCCTATTCCTAAAAAAATTAAAAAAGAGATTATTGGGTGCAGTGGCTCATGCCCGTAATCCCAACACTTTGGGAGGCTGAGGTGGGAGGATTGCTTGAGGCTGGAGACCAGCCTGGGCAACAAAGTGAGACCCTGTCTCTAAAAAAAATACAAAAAGTAGCTGGGCATGGTGGTGCATGCCTGTGGTCTCAGCTACACAGAAAGCTGAGGCAGGAGGATAGCCTGAACCTGGGAGGCTGAAGCTGCAGTAAGCTATGTTTGCACCACTGCACTCCAGCCTGGGTGATGGAGCAAAAGACCATGTCTCAAAAAAAAAAAGGATTTTTTAAGTATTTAATAATCACCACAGTTACTGTTGCTGACATGCCCACCCATTTGAAAAATCTTGGACCATAAAGAAATTTACCAAAGTGTTAACACTGGGAAATGCCTCTGGGTTTGGGTTTCTCAAAGGATATTCCTTATAAACATTTTTATAAGGGGAGACACATACATACAGATACACACACACATTTTGGGAAAACATCATACTATATCCTTGAGAATATTGTTCAAGTTTTTCTAGGCTTGCATTTTCCAAATTTATTTGACCACAGAATCCCCACCCCCAACCCCCACTACCATCCCAATAAGCCTGAAGAAAGAACTTTGGTGGTGATAGCATATGCGATACTTTTCCCCTGATCTTTTACTTTTACTCTAAGTTTTCTTCAGAACACATTTTACTTGTTGTAACAACAAAGGCATCAAAACATGGTTCCTGCCGTCTTTAACAGACATTTCTGTTTGGTCGACTTGCATGCTAATGATACCACTATTTAGAAAACAACTTAATTATGCAATTTCTAGTCTCCCCTGACCATACTAGTGTGGTCTGTGCCACCAGCAGCTGAGGAGCCTGCACCTGTGTGCAATGGCTTGGCAGCTCATGCCAGTGCTGGGCCTGGGTGAGGCCATTCCAAGGAGTAGTATAGCTTTCTGAAGGCCTGGCTCCACCTCACTATTTTCAGAGCACAGGGTCTTAGAACCTGGAAAGCAGCCTGGACATATATGTCTTCGGCCTCTGAACTCTCCAGGACTTCATGTATTCATTTCCTAGCACTGATCCTCGGCAGGTAAGAAGCAAAATTAGCTGTAACTATACAGCAAAACTTTAGCTATATATGTATATAACTTAAGACCAAATACTGGCTTATGTCAGGATCTAAAAGCAAATGCGGATATCAATGATGCAGGTACTGTAGGCTGACTGTATTGTGTAGTGGTATAAAGCATGAGTTTGGAGTGAAATTTTCTTGTTCAAAATTCAACCTTGCCCACACTTAATGTTATTTAACTTCTCTAAGCCTCTGCTTCCTTACCTGTAAAATCGGCACAATACTATTAATAATCTTACAGAATTGTTTTGAATGGTATACATGCGACCATTCGCAACAAGTACTTAGCATAGAGCCTGGCCACATACAGAACACTCATCAATTTATGTGAACAACAATGACAATGATATTAGTAAATTTTATGAATTTAGACTCTCTCAGAGGTGGGCAAATTATGGCCAGCCACACATTTGAGTGTTTATATGCTGTCTATGGCTGCTTGAGAGCTACAAAGGCAGGCCTGAGCAGCTGTGACAGAAACCATACGGTCCCCAAAGCTGAAAATATTTACCATCTAACTTTCATAGAGAAAGTTCGTTGACCCCCAGTGATCAACATTTGGGTGAATAAAGAACCAGATCTTTTTCCTATAGAAATGTTGGTTGTTGGTCCCTTATTCTCCTCAATGTCCCAATTTAGAATCAGATACAAGAGTGTTATTTATGGTGATTTGGTCCACAGGAGCTGTAGTTCACACTTTCCTTATAATGCAAAACACATACACAGCTTTCTGTCTTGCGGTGGGAGGGGAAATCTACAGTGCCTGAGGTTGCCTGTTGGTCTTTCCATCTCCCCTCTTTCCTGACCAGCCCATTCAGAAAGGACCTCCCCTATTTCAGAGTCCAGTGATTCCAGCTGAAGTGTATGAGTCCACAGCCATCCTCCCCTCCCCCCAAGTCACATTTGTGCATTATGTAGAAACCACACATGTCCCCAGAGGTTGAAGCAAGAGGTGAAAGATGATCTGGAAGAGGCATGCAGGAAACTAAGCAAACAGAAATGAAGGATGCTTTCAAGGGGGCTGAATAGCCACACACAGGATTAACAAGGCAGTGAGGGCCTTCAGAAATGAGGGCTACAGCCACACTGTCGCTGCCCGTAAGAGCTCAGTAAGGAGAATGAGGGCCAACCCAGAAAAATGAAGAACATGCCTCAAAATCAGGTCCCAAGACATATCCCCGCATCCAATCATACTGAATATTTTTTTTTGGCAGGAAAACTTGTTTATTTGGGGGAAATGAATCCACAGCATTAATGGATAATGCAGTTGAAGGAACTCCTGAGACTGGTCTCTGGGAGGGGAAATTTGCACAAAAGAAACCATTCTAACTGCCTTCAGTTATGTTCTCTTGAAAAAAGAAGCCTCAGCCAGCTGTTTGAACAGATTAAACTGGGGTGTACTTAGATATACACAGTGTCTTTCTGGTGGTCACTTGCTGCCTTACTGGAAAATATCAACATCTTTGAGAAGTCAATCCAATAGAGAAATGCCTATGTTAAATACTGACGAGAATGATGAGGGCTGGTCAAGGAGGCGGCGGAGGCAGATCATTTCTATTGTTACCTAGTAGAGCCGGGCCTTCAGTACACACAGTGACAAATCTTACTTGAAGCTAAGTCAGTTTCCAGCTATGTTTCTTAAAGTGTAACGGGCTGGCAGAGGGGGTAAAATAAAGCTCTCTCCAAAGCTCAGGGTTAATTTGGGGATGTTCAGCTTGGCCAGAACCAGAAGACCTGGCTCTCGCAGATGAAATGCATATGGGCTATTATGCCAAGTAGATTGAGAAAAAAAAAAGTAAGAGGCTCAACCGGGCGCGGTGGCTCACGCCTCTAAACCCAGCACTTTGGGAGGCCGGGGCAGGCAGATGATTTGAGTTCAGGAGTTTGAAATGAGCTTGGCTAACATGGTGAAAGCCCGTCTCTACTAAAAATACAAGAATTATCCGGGTGTGGTGGATGCCTGTAATCCCAGCTGCTTGGGAGGCTGGGGCAGGAGAATCGTTTGAGCCCGGGAAGCAGAGGTTGCAGTGAACAGAGATTGCACCACTGCACTCCTGCCTGGAAGACAGAGCGAGACTGTCTCAAAAAAGAAAGAAAGAAAAAAAAGGCTCTATAATGTAAGGATCTTTCAGAGCTAGGACTGTGGTTTCAGCCCAGGTTTCTTTAGCGAAAGGCAAAGGGAACTCACATTCTCCCAAAGCCCAATCTGTGTGGGGTGCTCCATAGGGTTCTATTATCACACCCGTAAATTGTGTTCCTGAACTGTGTGGAGGGAAAATAAGGGCTGGATTAGTCGGCAGGCTTTGTCTAGATAGTCTGAGTTTCTCCTGCACAGTATGTTACACAAATGCAGCAGGCCTGATGAGAGAGGAAGAATCCAAAATACATTAGAAATATGAGAAAGTCACTCTGGGAAAGTATGGGAAGAGCCGGGGGCTTGATTAGCAATGAAAAGGGAATGGTTGTGGCATTCAGGGTGCTGATTATGTGGCTGATGGGAGGCCAGGTGTCTATGAGAGGAGACCAGTTTCCCCTTAAAGCCTGGCAAAAGAGTGTTGAGGACCAACCAGGACAAGGCCTGGCTTCAGACCTGGTTGCAAACAGACCAAGTCTAGACCTAGAGGTGGAATTTGAAGTTCAAGGGATTGGGTTAACTCAAGTCCTGGAAATGAGATAAACGGAGTTAAGGAGTGACCATTTAATGTATTTAGCACCTGACAGGCTGAACAATGAGGTCTGAGCTTGAAATCAGCTTAAAGTTGAATGACCTATTCCTTAAGGAGCACTTGCACCAAGAGGATCATTAACTGGACTAAGCATGCTAGACCCAAATCTGCCACTCAGGCCAACTCAACCCATTCTGCTGTTTCCCTACCTCTAAGCCAGAATTAAGACCTGAAGCTGCTCTGTATAATTCTAAGAATAGTCTTAAGCAGAGAAATCTATTACTCACCTTGATGCTGGCCACAAAAAACTTATCCAAGACAGCTTCCTAGCTAAGTAAACCTTTCACATGGAAGCTATCTGTTTGTCAGATGCCTATACAGCTGTGGACATGGAAATGTCTTCTAAGAACTTTCAACAATACTTTTTAATCATTCTCCTAGGTAAACAGCCCATAATTAATGGAGTTAGAAATCTTGCAAATTTATTCTATTAAGAGGCAGTAGCTTTGGCCTGGCTTTGCCACTAGTTATACAATCTGAGGTAGAGTCACTTAACTTCTTTGTGCTTCAAATTCCTTGTCTAGAAAATGCAGGGTTTAAACTAGTTTAGTACTTGAAGCTCCAACACAGCGAAATGAGAAAACTGCCTAACAATAAAAGTACCCCATAAAGAAGAGGGGAGTGGAAAGAAAGCTGGGCACTGTTGGTGGATCAAGACCAATGGATTGGGAGGAAAGCTATGTCCCTGATGCTGGATCTAAGAGACCACACCAAACTCACACACCAGTCCAAAAGGATGTGGATCTTACCCCAAAGCTAGAACTCACTTTTCCTTACAAACAAACATTAGTCAACAGCAGCAGCTAATGTCAATATGAGCTATGGTTATATAATATGCAAACACTGAGTCTTAGAATTACACTGGACTTTTATCCCAAACAAAGACCCAAGATGGGGAGACAGAGTCTATAGCACAACCTCTTCTGTCTTCATGGCAACTGGTGCCACAATTACAGCATTTTGCTATGACTTGCATGTCATCTTTGCCACTGGACTTGAGATTCTCTAGGTCTTTTCTTTTTCATTTTTCCTTTTGTAGCTCCGCATTTGGCACATGGTAAACCCAGGGTAGACTGGGTTTCTTCATTCATTCAACAAACACAGATTATCTTTTATTGGCTTCTACAGGGGGTAGAGATAAGGATTACATGAGGGGAGGAAATGACAATAGCAAACTTCTGTGATGTGTATTTTTTTCTTCATTACAAAAAGTGATAAATTCACTACAGAAAATTTAGCAAATGCAAAGAAAAACATTCACCTGAAATACATCTAGGCAGAGGAATGTAAGAGTCTTACAGGCATCCACAGTATGTGAGGCACGTTTGCTAACTTAACATACTTTTCGCCACTGAGATCCATTTAAAAAATTACTGGAAAATAACATTCCCATTTTTCTATTTATTCATTCCTGATAAAAACAAAAGAGATTGTGCATAGGGCTTAGCAAGATTTTATTTTCTTCTGCTTTCGTTCAGCTTCCCAGAGGGGCAGATAAATAATTTATGGGGTTCACACCTTATGAACCTTAGACATTAACTACAGAACTAGAAGAGCTGCCTGGAATTCTAAACTGGACTTCAGAAATACCTAGGTCCAGACCAAGCACACTTGATGGAAGAGAAAATTACAGCTGTTGATCAAGTTCCTTGTACAAATTTAATTGCAGGAGCCAGAACTGGGCCTGATTCTAAATTCATTGTTCTAAATTCTAAATTCATTGTTCATTACTAAGATTCTAAATTCCGATTCTAAATTCATTGTTCCTTACTAAGAATTAGCTACCTAACTAAAACCAATCCCAAAATTCTGTCACAGTTAACTTTCTGGTTTCTCATGATTCCAGAATAAGAAAAGTAGATGATCACATCTAGGATATCTACCTGGATGAGAATTCTCAGGTGGCAGGTTAAATAAATCACCAGCAGGGCAGCCAAAGTTACTAAATACTTGAAAATTCTTTCTGGCTCTGCCACAAACATTTTAGCTCTATCAGAAATTTTAAAAATAGGCCAGTGAAGGTGAGTCAGGGCTCACTGGTTAATAGATGGGAAACTATCAGATAAAGCTTACAGACGACTGACTTGGGGCCCAACTTCCTGCCCATGGCTTACCTGCATTCTGCATAGGGGAGGCATGTGTGGAGAGCACCCAACTTGTTTTGAGTATCTCCTCCTCTCAGGTATCCCCAAGAGTGAGCCTAATACAGCTTGCTGGGAGAGGGGAGAGAAGTGGGTATCCAAAGCACCTCACCAAGAAAAGAAGCTTGCTGTGTCTGGCAGATGAGTGTTTTACAGGGGAGTCTCATAGGTGCACAGTTACTCTTTCCAATTGAACAACGCACACTCAGCAAGAGCCTGAGAACATTTAGAGAGTAGAGGCCCTTCCTCTGAAGAACACATACCCTGGAGTTGGCTGAGATTTGGGGGCCGCTGTCCACGTGCCTTGCCACCCCTGATGTGCCTCAAGCATTTAAAGTTGCAGCACATACTCATGTGTCAACATGGCTCTTAAATGCCAGTCAATGACTTCAACTGGCACTCCATCACAGGAACATTAACTCTTCCCAGCACTGGAGGAAGAGGCGAAGGCTTGTATGCCGGTCTCAGGTAGCTGTGACCACATGTGATTTCCACTGTATGTATAGCCCTATTCAAAAGGGACAGAGATCTGTAGGAGAGATGACAAGTCCCTGATCAAATCTCAACTGACCATCACTCATCCTCAGAATAGTACTCACGTAGTCCTCATTCAAGGAAGAAAAGGGCCAAAGGAGAAGGGCTTACCCACTCTCTTCATTTAGCTGGCATTAAAAGGACAGCTCTCAAGTTTCATTAAAGTAAGTGTCAGCTGGCTAAGATGAAACAGTAGGGGGAATGGACAGTCAGTGTGGGCTCTACCTATTTTGTAGGTAACAACCTAATAGTAATGCACAAACCGGAATAAAATAGAAAAGGTACATTTGTGGCAGAGCTGAGAATAGATCCCAAGTGTCCTTGAATTTCATTTTTCAGAACACTTTTAAACTTTTAAACAAGGTTCATTCTCACGGTTCTTTGTTTCAAGTCTCCCCAAAGATCTTCTCTGCCTCTTTCTCCACTCAAGATGGAGAAGGAGTTCCACGGATTTCATTTGTTTGTTTCCCATGAGCCCCCGATGCTAAGAATGTGTGGAGTGTGAAGAGCAAGTCTTAACATTTGAACATTCCAAAGCTACCACGGTGGGACCAGTTCAGCTCAGAGAGATTTTGCTACCACTCAGGACAAGCTGGAAATAAACACAAACATACAGACAATATGGTGCACAGAATGCCAATAGGTAAGCAAGAGTGCACCGAGAGACTGCGGTGGGAGAGGAGGCCATGCTCTTGTGCTCCCTATCCTCCCACCACACCTCCTCCAAAGACAGAAGACAGCAGCCCACTGTGCTGTGGGACATAGGCACCTGCCTTCCCTGTTCCCTACAGTTAAACTTTAGAGGCTGTCAGCTCAGTTTATATTTCAGGGTGAAGAAGGGGAAATGCCCATGGGCTCCAGGAGCCAACCATGTATTTATTATCTGTTGCTGAGGAAAGCATCATGGGAAGAACAAGGCACGGCATTCCATGGGCTAGCTACATGGGTCCGTTTCAGAGCAGATTCTGGACTGTTTAAATGTGGATAAGCAGTGGCCAGAAGCTTACAAGACAGATTAACTGGGGCATAATGAAGCCATTAATTTATCTGTACAATATAAAGATAGATGCATTTTTCTTTTTAATTTTATTAATTGTTCTGTATAGGTATCATATTGATTTGATTCATAAATCAAAATACACAGGCGTACTCCCACCATCCCATCTGCCCCATTCCTTCTCCTACCCAACATGCCAGTGGTACCCATTTCTTAAAGGTTGCTTTGTGTATCCTTCTAGGGTTTATGCAAATATTAATATGTATTCTCTCCCAAACTCATCTCACAAAAAAGGTAGCAAGCACGTTATTCACATGTTCTAGACCTTGCTGTTTATCTCTTCACAGTCTTTCCATATTTTTTTTTTGAGATGGAGTCTCACTCTGTTGCCCAGTCTGGAGTGCAGTGGCGCTATCTTGGCTCACTGCAAGTTCTGCCTCCCGGGTTTACGCCATTCTCCTGCCTCAGCCTCCTGAGTAGCTGGGACTACAGACGCCCGCCACCATGCCCGGCTAATTTTTTGTATTTTTAGTAGAGACGGGGTTTCACCGTGTCAGCCAGGATGGTCTCAATCTCCTGACCTCATGATCTGCCCGCCTCGGCCTCCCAAAGTGCTGAGATTACAGGCGTGAGCCACCATGCCCGGCCACAATCTTTCCATATTGAAACACAACTAATTCATTTCCTTTCATATCTGCACAATATTCCACTATAAGGATGTACCATGATTTATTTAACTAGTTTCTTATTAATGAACATTTAGTGTTTTCCAAACTTTTTGCTGTTAAAAATAATCCTGTGATAAATAACCTTATACATTAGAGTTGCCTTTACATATTAAGATGCTTGTTTACTGCTCTGTAACCATCTAACCATGATACAAAGACAAGAAAATCTTGCAACTGTAAACCCACCTGAAATCAAGACAAAGCCCTTCTAAAGAAGAAAAAAACTACAGAAAAATAAAACCAAATTTAGATTTGTTGGGTCAGGATAATGAATGATGCACACGTGGTAGCACTGGATTGGTATTTGTGAAAGGAGTGATACAGTTTGATTATTTAGGCTGCCCATTCTCCATCCTTATCCTCCTCTTGCCGACCCCCTAAAGCCTCATCACCCATTAAAGCTGCAGCGTCTGACTCTAAGAAATTCTAACAGTGTTCGGTCTCATAGAGGGGGAACACTGTGGCAAAGCAATGACTGATGAGGTGGTAGGTGTTACCTCAGAGGGCAGAAACTCACCCCCTCCTTTCCTGGTCATCGTCTGACCTGAACCCAGATGCCCAGCTGGAGATAAGGCTGCATAGAGCCATCTGCACACCAAGGAAAGGAAGGCTGTGTGGGTGTTGGCTGGTCCTTCCATCAGAACACAAGTCCTGGGCAACTCCCTAGGTAACTGTCAAAGCGGCGGTCCTCAGCAGAGACCAAAGAGGAGCCCGGGGGGCAGTCCCAGCGCTTCTCAGACACAGCCTCCAGCAAAGGGGCAGGAAATTCTAAGCTGTCCACGGAGCTGACTCATACTCTCTTTCCACATACATCCTGAAGGTTCTATTCTAAGTTTACCAAAGGGAACATGCCTTCAGGCAGAAGCAGAGCACAGAAGTGGTTGTGGCTGGGGCTTCAATTAGCATTTCCTCTGTAACATGTCAAGATCCCACCAGAAGGGCTAAGGAAGGAAGGAAGGAGAGAGCCCATCCAGTAAACATCAGCTGAGCCAAATTCCATTGACACCTCTTTTCAGAAGTGCATATGCATCGTTACCTGTGTACACAATGACAGTTTAATTACCCTGGGGTTAAAGTCAAACTACTAAAAGTGAGTAACACTTGTTTGGGCTTTAATTGGAATAAACCAAATGTATAAAGGTATTTTTCAGACAAATTGGAGAAAATAGAACATGGATTTGGTATTAGATGAGATTAAAGAACTACTGTTAATTTTCTTAGGTGTGATCATGGTATTGCGGTTCTTGTTTTAAAGTCCTTATCTCTCAGAAATACATACTGAAGTATTTATAGATGAAATTATATGTCAGGGATTTGCTTTAAAATACTGCAGTCCACCCCCTCCATACAAGAAAAAGTGTGTGTGTGGGGCGGAGGAGACATGAATGACAGCTGGGTGATGAGTACATGGGGTGGGGGCATATACTACTCTATCTCTGTCAATGTTTCATGGTAAAAAGGAAAAAGAGCTGTTATAATGGCTATATGCCACTGAGACCTCACTAGTGACCAGAACAGGCAGTGTGGCCCCATAGGGGTGACATTGTGTCCTGTGTGATCCTCAGATGATAAGAGTTGGTGACCACACAAAAGTCAACCCAGTAAGTAACTGCACTCGATTTTTCATTCCATCAACTAACACATCGGTTCTCAAATGTGGCTGCACACTGGAATCACCTGGGGGGGTTACTTTCGTTTTAATTCATGCCTAATTTAATTGTTTGGGGTACAGCCTGAATTTCTGGATTTTAAAAAGTTCCCCAGTAATTCTAATGTACAGTGAAGTTTGAGAGTTAGTACTCTGAGAACCTAACATACCAGTTCAGGAAGATATCAAGGGTAAGCGAGTGAGAAAGGACAGGGGCAGCTGGATGCTCTCTGCTCAAGCCTTTCCTGGGACCCCCTTGGCCTGATTATCTGTCTCTCTAGGGCCTCCAAGTCTGGGGTCCAGGCTGACCATCCCTACATTACCGGTGCAATCAAAGATGACACGAGAGCTATAGTAAAAACTAGGGACTTGGCAAACAGGTTAAAATGAGAAGCTGGACCTACTTTAAAGCCAGATGAGAAGTGACTTTTTACCAATATCAGGATTGCAGTGGATACACCAAGTGTTCCATTGACTGTTCCCCCTCACCCACCTGAGCATTAAGTGCTAATGTGCATCTTGCTGAGAGCAGCTTATGTTAGCTACAGAAAAACTCCTGTTTTAAGAGGCTGAGGGGTCTTAAGCAGTGAAATTTGTCATAGCTGCTGAGTACTGGGGCCCTAACAGCTGGTCTTATTCAAGCAAAGAGGAAGTAGAATTCTCTTAGGAGTGCAAGCCTCTCCTCACAAAGAGACTGGGGCCATTTTCCTGTGGCAGGTGGCATACTCTGACGAGCAACGATGAGCCTCTGCCTACTTTCTTGTGGCAAAAAGATAGATTCTGGTGTCATTCTCAGAGCCTGGGAGAGGTGGAACACTTGCTCTGTTGAGTCCCCTCATCTGTGTAACTCCTATGACCTCCCCTCCTATGACAACCCTAAAGTGTAATCATGTTTCCATTTTACAGATGAGTGTAATGAGGCTCATGAAACCTTAGTTACCATGCTTGAGTCGACACTGCAATAGAGAGCAGGGCTGGAATCTGACCCAGCCAAACTCCAAGGCACTACACTTTCTCCATAGCAATGTCCTCTAAGAGATACTTTAGGATAGAATGAACATGGCACCTCTCATTTCCACCTGTAGGAAATAATACAAAGGTTGCTTCGTCACCCATCCTCCTAGATGAACCTATTAGTCATCATGAGCCTTGAACTTTGCTTTATCGTGTTCCATGGGGACATGCATTCTTCCTCCACCCACCCCAGCTGGGTGTTGCTTTCCAGCTGCCCTGGCTGCTCTGTCCGTGGCACTATACAAGGAGGCTGAGTGCTTCTTACACACCCAACTCTAAAGTCCTTGCTGAGGATACCAACCTGAGGGTCCTTCCCTTGACCTGCACTCACATATTCAGGTTTGAATTCTGTATATCATAAGGTATAGAGAAAGCTGGTGTGCAAGTCAACCTGGGTCAAAAGTCAGGTTTTGGACTCTACTCCTTGGATGCAGAGAACCTTCTCTGTTACTGGCCCCATTCGTAGCTCTGCAAGCCCCAAAGACAAGGTTGACTCAGGTGCCAGTATCACTTAATACCATAGGTGTAAATAAGACTAATTTTTACTCTCTAGACTCAACCTTATAGATCTTAGTCAAGGCTGCGTACTCATCCCCAAACCCCTGTCATTAAAGCTTTTGCCTCAGGAGACTCTACTGGCGTTCCAGAGACGCTGTCAGAAGTCAAAAGCTGCCTGGAACCTTTCTTCTGGAAGTGCCTTCGAGGCTAGTCAATCATGAATGAGTCAGCCATTAAAAAAAATTCCATCCTTACTGTTAATTAAACACCATTTTTTAAATTTCAGTGGCTCAAAGCTTGTTCTGGACTTATTTACCAAACTTAGCTCTAATAAACTTAAAAATCTACCTTTACAAGATAAATACTTACTAGTGCCAAGTATGGCCCCCACTTTCTCTCTTTTTTTCTTCTGAAAAGAGCTCCACAAAGGCTTCTGAAAATGTTTCCAGCAAATGGCTGTGAGATCAAGTTGAGAGAGGAGTCTCCTGAGGTGAGGTCATGGCTTTGAAAGATACAACATTCAAATACAGACGCATGTGTTCAGATGCAAAGGTACATGCTCTGAAGTGTTTGCCTTAAAACAACAAAAAATTCAAGCCACATGATTATATCTTCTATTACATGTTATATAGGATTATGCTCCATCAAAGAGCATTAAATGGCATTAATAATATTAATGACATTGACATGCCAAGTACACTTTGCCTTTATGTGTCCTCTTTAATTCTCATTGCAGTTCTCTGAGGAAGGCGCTCTTAGCATCCCCATTTTAGAGCTGGGGAAACTGCTGCCCAGAGAAGGAGTAGCCCAACCTATGAAGCCATTGAGAGGTCAAACCAAATAGGCAGCCTGACTCCAGACACATGGCTCTTTCTTACCCCTTTGCTCATTTCCAAACCTCACCAAGTTAGCCCAGCAAAGCTCAGAGGCGCTCAGTGCTCCTCAACTCGTAGCTCAGCTGGTTTGGCAACCCAGAATTTAACCCTCCCTTGGTGTTGTGTCCCAGCCTGCACCAGCAGATGTCTTGATAATAGACAAATGCTCATGCAGAATGGAACGGTAACATACATGGGCTGGTCTAGGCAGTGCAGAATGACACCTTAACAGTTAAATACTCGGCAGCTCTAAAGCAGCACGGCCCAAGTAGTGTTCCCTGCCCACCAATTTCTAGCTTGGTCAACTTATTTCATCTCTCTAACCTGCAGTTTCTCTATCTACAAAACAGGGAAACAAGAGTATCTCCTCTGGGGCATCTTGGGGTTTGTTATGCTAGTTAGCTGCACATAGCAAAAGGCACTTTGCATAGTACCTTCATACAGCAAGCCCTTAATACACGTTGACACCTATGGCAATTATTCCAGCAAAGGTTCAGTACATGACAGACAGCAGGGTGGGCAAAATGTGGCAAAAGCAGGGAGGTGCCTCGGTGCAGGGCCGCTCCACTGGCTGATGACAGAAGCCCCCAGCCCCGGTCCCTAAGCAGAGAGATCTCACCGTGTAATATCCTCTAGCAAATGGGAACTGTGCAATTCAACAGGTTCTGCCTGGACCTCTGAAGTCAACATGAGACTCCTCCTTGCAACAGGGAATTACTTGGGGGCTTTCAGACACCAGTGGAATTCCCCCCACCACACACACCTTTTTCCTAAAATGCCAGCTTGACATTAGGAGGTTGGTTGTGGGTCTGCACTTCTGTACTTCTCAAAGCAGGAGTTTCCTTGGTTTCACATCCACCTTGTGTTTTCCCAATATATGTCTGCGCTTGAGTAACCACTCCAAAGGGAGAAGGGAGGGGGAACTGGTCTAAAAGAGTGGCTTCCCAGTCTTTGCTGGGTGGTTTCTGAGATGGTCCTGCAGAGGAAGGGTTAAAAGGCAGCTACTGGAGCAGCCTGACCTGTGGGCAAAAGAACAATTTAAACCAGAAAATAAAATAAAACAATAGCCCCTCTGGACACCATCACCTCCACAGGTCCCATGTGGGACAGAAGGGAAGAGTTCTGCATTTAAAAAAAGATTTCCAGGAAGAAGGCTGGTCCAGGAAGAAGGCTAAGAAGAAGAAGAAGAAAAAAAAGCCGCGGGGGTGCTTTGGAAAGGATTTTTAGAAATTCTTGCTGCTGCTTATTAAATTATTAACTTTTTGCCTGGAAGCAGGCTGTCCCACCCACTACCCTAGGCAGTCTAGGGTTAGGGCTGGGTAACCCCCCCTCAGCCAGACCACTAAGGAGAGGAGCCTCTGGGAATGTACCGGTTTCAAAGCCACAACTGGCAGCTGAACTCACAGCACAGACTAGCGGTACTGTCCTATAGAAATGGAAACTGAGCCACATACACAGTTTAAAATTTTCTAGTAGTCACATTTAAAGAGTAATTAAAAAGCAGGTGTCATTAATTGTAACATAGTTGACACAAACCAAGATATCTAAAATATTTGTTTCCACAGTAACCAAAATAAAATAATCATTAATGAGATACTTCACATTCTTTTTTTTTTTTTTTTTTGTAATAAGGCTTCAAAATCCAATGTGTATTTTGCACTTTTAGTCAGTTCGTACAAGCCTCATTTCCAGGTTCAACAGCCCAGGTGGCGAGGACTACATACTTGACAGTGTGGGTCTAGAAGCCACGGTGTGGCGCAGTAATTCTCAGTGGAGTCACCTGGATCTCTAAGGGGGAGGGGTGCTGCCTTGCGGTGGTGTGTTTGAAAAATGTGGCATCCCAGCCCCACCTCGGAAGGCCTCAGTAAAAGGCAGCTGGCCTTTCTCCAAGTTCCGCTGCGGCACAAGCCGCCACCCACGCAGCCCGGTCACCACCGCCTCTCTGCAAGAGTCATACAAGAAGGCTTACGTTTTAAAAATACCACCGGCATGCTAGCTTGGCGTTTGTAAGCACAAAAAGTAGGAGAGCAAGGAAGGACTCCAGAGGCAGGTGGACCGGGCCGATGAGTAAAGCGCCCACGCCTGCTTAACCATACTTGTCTATCAGGTCTGAACTCGGCCCAAGCTTCAACAGAGCTTTTCCCTCTTGCTCTGTGCTGTCATGAGCACCAAGTTCACTCTAGTTCCCTTGTCTGTGAGGCCGGGGCCCTGTTTCTAGTTGGAAGATGCTGTAAGAACAAGTGATGGTCCAATGAGGGGTATTTTGAGCTCTTCAAAGGAGCAGAATTTCTTTAGCTAATATCCCCTGTGGTATTCAACAGGGAATTTAAAATATCCTCAAATAGGGCCCTCTTCAGCTATTACTTTATGTCCTTAGAACTCTGGCCAGAAAGAAGCTACCTTTCACATGGAGGAGGGAGGCTGAGTGCCCATCAAAACCCACCAAAGGCCGCTCCCCATCGTTACATGGGTTCCCTATGTTCTGAGATAAGGCTTTCTGGTTTAGCCTTACTTGCTGTGGTGCCTAATCGAAATCTCCCTGAGGAGGAGTCTGACACACCAGTATGGAAAAGTTCTCTTATCATTTGGAGAATATAATTTAGGGCTGGGTAGATAAACATGTACAGGAAATACTTCTATAGAGGTCTTGATCCTCTGAAGATTAATAACCCATGGAACTGGAGCCCAGCCTCAAACTCAGAGGAAATAGGCAAGTTATAAAAACAGGAAGAACGGGAAGTTTATTTTTGGATGAATATTTGTTCTAGTGAAGCTCTCGATACTGACAAAAACCTTGATCTGCAGGTCATTTGCTGTAGCTGAGCAGCTGCAGTGCATGTTTCTACAAGCTGTCCCACCAGAGATTTCCGGGTCTTTCTGGAAAGAGCCTTGCCCCACTCCTGCAAAACATCTGCCTCGCTGCCACTGGCTGAGGGACTTCTTTCTCCTGCATTCTTGATGTGCGGGATCTGCAGCTCAGCTAGAAGCCTCAGCCACCTGCAATGGCCCCTCTCGGCCTCCTTCCCAGTGCCCAGAGCCGGCCTATCTCCACCAGGTGTGGGAACTGCAGCTCTCAGTGTCTGTCCCAGCGTGGTGTTATCAGCCTCTCTCGGTGGACTGCTGGCCTCCCTGGTCTCACAGCCTCCAGTGCCCGTTTCTCCCAACCCTGTCAGCATACTTTCCATGGCTCCCTACTGCTTACGGAATAAAGTCAGATGTTCCCAAGCTTGACGGGCAAAGCTCTTCACAATCCAGCCAAATCTACTTTTACAGTCCCATCTGCATAGGCAGGACCAGCTGCATGATTTGCAGGGCCTGGTACAAAATGAAAATAATTTGTTATTTATTAACTAAATAATAATTAGTTCAAAACTTAGTAAGAATTTCAAGGCAGCAACAGCAGAGCATTAAACCAAGTGTGGGGCCCTTCTGAGAGCAAGCTGGTGTGGTAGCATAGGGTGTAGGCCCGTGAGGCCGGCCCCTTCCCCACACCTCCCTTAGACCGACCCCAGAAGGCAGATGCTACCCCCACGGAGAAAAGCCCTCCTTACCTCTTCCTCACTCCAGTGAAACTCATCCTTTCCCTCAAGGAAGACTTCAAGACAAGAAGATCGGTTTCCACCCTGTCAGGTCCCCATTCAGAGGCACTCTCTGGCCTTGATTTACAGTACGCTTATTCATTTGCCTGTCTCTCATGCACACCTCGATTCACCAAGAGTTCCAGGCTCCTTGTTCATTGCCTGTTCATTTCTGTGCCCTCCTCTCCACCTGTTCAGAACAAAACTTGACACACAGTAGATCTGCTATAAATTTCTATGGCATGTTCACTAGAAATTTTGCTTTCCACTTCTTTTTTTTTTTTTTTGAGATGGACTCTTGCTCTGTCACCCAGGCTGGAGTGCAGTGGCGCCATCTCGGCTCACTGCAACCTCTGCCTCCCGGGTTCAAGCAATTCTCCTGTCTCAGCCTCCCTGAGTAGCTGGGACTACAGGCGTACCACCACACCTGGCTAATTTTTGTATTTTTAGTAGAGATGGGGTTTCACCATGTTTGCCAGGCTGGTCTCAAACTCCTGACCTCAGGTGATCCGCCTGCCTTGGCCTCCCAAAATGCTGGCATTGCAGGTGTGAGCCACCACGCCCGGCCTGCTTTCCACTTCTAATGAATACTTACAAAGCCTCTTATGACCTTGCTGACTGATTAAAGGAAAAATTAAAAATTTCCTAAGATTTCCCCTTTACATAAGAGGAGATGCCCACGCCCTCTGGGGAGTTGGAGGGCGTCTGAACAGGAACTTCCATTAACCGCCACTGTGAACTGGGCTACCCAGACACAAAGGCTGCCCATGTTGTCTTTGGCAGTTGCTTCACAGGTAACCATGCCAGTGCAGCAGTGGAGGGGAGGCGTGGCAGAGGGATGGGAGTTAGGAGAGTCAGCATGACCCTCTTTCACCTTCCTGGTCTGATACAGCGGTGGGGAGAAACCAGAGAGGAAGAAGGTTATCTGACGTTTGATTCCCTACCCACTGCCACCAAGAAATGGAAGGAGAAGGGCAAGAACCTAGGATTTTCGTACCTAGAAACTTTAAATGAGCTCTCATTTCTTTGGAAATGATGACCTTTTCAGGGAAAATGCTTATGGGCTCTTGAGTTCCTTTAGAGCAAAGCGGCAGAAGAGACAGATGATGATCACCACTCCCCCTAATAAATGCAGACCTGCGTTAGTGTTTTTCAAGAGGAAGAAAAACACTGGACATCCCATATAGCTTCCTAAATGTTCAGGTAAAGTTGATTTTTCCAGCAATTGTTAACTGATCATGCCCATGGGAGATGGTGAGGCAAAGAAGGGGGATGATATTGTATCAGAAAGCACAGGACTGGCCGGGTGCGGTGGCTCACGCCTGTAATCCCAGCACTTTGGGAAGCGGGGGCGGGAGGATCGCCTGAGGTCAGGAGTTTGAGACCAGCCTGGCCAACAGGGTGAAACCTCATCTCTAATAAAAATACAAAAATTAGCCGGGCGTGGTAGCGGGTGCCTATAATCCTAGCTACTTGGGAGGCTGAGGCAGGAGAATCGCTTGAACCCGGGAGATGGAGGTTGCAGTGAGCCGAGATCGTGCCATTGCACTCCAGCCTGGGCGACAAGAGTGAGACTCTGTCTCAAAAAAAAAAAAAAAAAAGCACTGGTATCAGAAGGTCTTCACCAGATTTAATCAAGGGACCTTCTTACCCCAGCAGGGCATTCAGCAACCACAATAGTAGTAGCAGCAGCTAACAATTATGGAGACAAGTATTCACTAGGTAAGGGCCAGGTCACGTCCTCTCTATTGTACCTCTCATGGCATTGGTACCATCTGTACTCTTTTTGTTTACATGCTTCTATGCATATTGTGTATCTCCCCCTTAAGAATGTAAGGTCACTTCTGATTATGCAAGACCCAGAACAGTGCTGCAAACTTAGTAAGCTCATAATGCAATCATGAATTTGACAAATATACATCATCTTCATCCTTACAGTATGGCTTCCATTTTTATACAGGAAGAGAGATCAAGTAAAGCTTGGACTATCTATATAAGGAAGGAAATTTCAGGTTTGGGCTCTTCCGCTGTCATTCTGTATATTCAGAGCACTCTGTTTCAGAAGTCTTGGGCATAAAAGCATCTTTTAAAAATAATGTCTACTTTTGTAACAAACCTACACGTTGTGCACATGTACCCTAAAACTTAAAGTATAATTTAAAAAAACGACAAAACAAAACAAAAAATAAGAATGTCTACTTTAGAGATCCAGCTTTCCCACCACACTTCACCCAGAACTCACACGGATGAACAGTTTTCTACATATGGCTAAGAGCTTTTTTTTTTTTAAGTTGAACCTGGTTCTAATGTTATAGAAAAACACTTCAACGTAAAGTATTCAGTGAATACCCTAAACGTCTAAAACCCCAAAGGGGAAGCCGGTGGGGCTCTCACAGTATTGATGGAGTGAATTTAAGGCACTGTCTAAATGCCTTGTGCGGTGTGGGCTGTGTGGGAGGTGCACAGTGGGTGCTGGCTCCCTCTGTTGGGGTCACAGAACACAGGGGCAGGAATTCTACATTGCTGACCGGAACAATCTCCTCAGCCACCTCTGCCTTGGTCTGTACTGCCGCTCTCGCACTTTCTCTTTAAGGAATACAGTCATTGCTCTCTAGTGATGCCCACCACACAAGGAATCCTATTCACAGAGGTGTCTTGTTTCCATAGCTAAAACAGTCATTTGTAACACGGATCAGCTGGTTTTCACAGAAAACAATGGTAAGCACACCTAGGTCTCAGTTTACTTAGCAGAGAGCAACAGCTAAATATATTCAATTCTGATACCAATAAATGAAAAATCATAGCAAAATCATCAAAACATATCTGTAAACACTTCTAAATTATTTTGGAAGTAACTAGGGCCTACATTGGAAAGGTTAGGTATTTGTGTGCATACTAACTCCAGAGTGAAGATACTATAGAGTTTGGTTAAAACAAGTTTAAAAATTTAAATATATAAATGCATTTCCAATTTAGATCTAAAGACTAGGAAACTAAAAATGCCGATTTACCATAAACATATAATATATATACATGTATATGAAAGGAAATGTATACACACTGAAAACCTAGGGAAAGCAAATTATTTTCTTTTTCTTTTTTTTTTTTGAGAGTTTGGCTCTGTTGCCCAGGCTGGAGTGCAGTGGCATGATCTCAGTTCACTGCAATCTCCGCCTCCCACATTCAAGCGATTCTCCTGCCTCAGCCTCCCAAGTAGCTGGGATTACAGATGTGCACCACCATGTCCAGCTAATTTTTGTATTTTCAGTAGAGACAGGGTTTCACCATGTTGGCCAGGTTGGTCTCGAACTCCTGACCTCAAGTGATCTGCCTCGGCCTCCCAAAGTGCTGGGATTACAGGCATGAGCCACCACGCCCAGCGGAGAATGAATTTCTAAAAGCCACCACGATGCAGCCATGCAGCTCTCGTCTTCAGCTTCAGCACATCACACAGCCGCAAAGAGCTGGGCCAGCGCCTCACCCACACGCTGTGTTCACTTATTTTAATAAAGCGTGTATGGGGAAAAGAAAGTTCAACCTGAGTGAATCCAGTGCTTATGAAACTCTGAATATGAGCCCTCAAGGTAAAGATCGCGTGTCTCCTATTAGGGGCCGGGCCAAAGACATTATCAGTGCCCAACAAATGATGGTGAGGTCATGCCAGCCCTAGGCGGCATGTGGGCAGGGCCGCCCTGCCTGCCCAGTGCCTGGCTCCCAGCTAAAGTACCTGCTCCTACTTGATCCTGGGCCTTGAAAAATTAGCCAAGGCCCATGGGCTTACGGCTCCATTTTCAGTGACTTCTTGAGCCCATAAGAGTATAGTGAGTACAGTAAGGGTGGCTGGGAGATGTCCTGGTCTCCTACTGCAGGGTTCACCATGTGCTCTTAGGGGCTGTTATCAATTGGGCAGGAAGTCCCTCAGTCCCCTCCAGTGATTCTTCCAGGGCAGACAAAGGACCAAAAGCAGGAGGGGGGTGGTGAAAAGCAATTTTTCCCCAAAACAGGCACACACACACACACACACACACACACACACCAACTAAAAACACTACTGTTGTGTTCACGGATGTTTCCTAGGTACCCAAAGCAAAACCCAAACCCTGAGCATGTGGTTTCATATTATAAAGGCCCTATTCTTTAATTAAAATGGTCTTTCTCCATCTCACTGTAGCCCACCCCCTCCTTGGCTCAGGGGTAAATTGCTCTCCCAGGCAGCCACACAAGCCACCAATTCAGCCAATATCCACAGAGAAAGCTGGCAAGTCACTGGGATTTGAAAGGTTCAACAGGTGGGGGTCAGGGCAGAGATTCTGTATTGGGAGGGGCAGGCATCAGGGCTGCAGGACTCCTGCCTGTCCCCATGCTCTGGCCTCTGAGACCCCAGCCCTCTTTCCTCTGGAGGATGAAAGGCCCTTCCCTTCACAGCTCTGTGCCAGTGTGAGGAATCCATCTGGCCAGGCCAGAGAGTTCAATTCTCCCTTGTTCTCACCCCAAGAGATGCCTCATTTCCTCTTCCAGAGACAGCAATACAAAGATATGCTCAACCTTTTTTTTTTTTTTTTAAGGGAACACCTTGCCTTGAGAGAAGCACAATCTTTCCTTTGAACATGAAACATTCTAAAGACACCCTACTTTTACAGTGGAGAAACAGTTAATTTTTCTACATTACTTCTCCTCTTACCCCTGAAGGGTGTGTTGGGGGAGGAAGGAGGGTGACACCCACTTTTGAGAAACATACAGATTCTGCGAAACATAACACACACAGTCCAAATTTAAACTTTGTTTTAGCTTAAGCATCCCAGTCCCCACAAGGAAGTACCCCAAACTTCGTTGTGTTATTTGTTTATTAACAGATTTCTAAGATTTAAAAGCAAAAACATCAACCATAGCTAAAAAGAAATGTAGATGTGGTGCTTCTACCTCATGAGTGAGGAACGCTGGTGCCCTCTCATTGTTCAATTAATGTGACAAAACAAACAATTAACCAGAATTTCTGGCATCGTTCTCAGAAATTCTGACAAGTTCAGACAATAACTAAAGGTATTTCTTTTTGATACAGAAATGGAGTTGCTCTAACTTGAATGATGGTTAGGAAGATCTTTGCCATACACAGACTCTGAAGGAGCGAGAAATTTTGCAGGAGTAAAATGGCATTATTAATAAAAAATTGAAATACATTTTTAAAAAATGGAAAGTAAAGCAAGTTTGTTGAAGAAGTGTTTAAAACAGGTAAGCAAAAACAATAAACCCACTACTCAGAGATAATACTGTTAACAAAACAATGTGCAAGTGTGAGGGTCTTTGTGGAGCAAAGCTGAGGATGGACACCCTGATACACATCACCCCTTTCCTATGTTTGGATTCTTCCTGCAATTCGCAGAGACCAGAACCCTCACGGAAGCTGGTGACACCTACAGAAATGTTTGATGGTCTGGGCAGAGGAGCCAAAATCACCTTTCTGAGAGGAAGGTGACGGATGAGCCAGACCTGGCAAAATAAAAGAAAAGGAGAAGTGTTTCCAGAAATAACCAAGGCTGCACCTGCACCCAGTCCTTTGCCACAAGACCATGTAGCAAAACTGAAAGAACTCTATCACCAGAGAACAGTAACTCTGCCATGGAAATCCCCGCCCCGGCTCCCTCCCGACAGGTGGAAGATGTTTCCTCTGTGTAAGGTCAAAGGCAGTCCTGGCAATGACTGTGGGGCTGGAGTGAGCCTGGCCAGCCCAGAGGTTTGGCGTGGGGAGTAACAGCATCGTTACTGTTGAGAGAGGCAGCAAGAGGAGAGGCTGGAGTCGGGGATCTACAGAGATGCAGGAGGTGGTCAATGGCCCAGACTCTGGATCCGAACTGCCTGAGTTCAAATCCAGATTCTGTCAAGGGCTGTGTGGCTATGGGTGAATTACTTCATCTCTCTATGCCTCTGTAAATGGGGATGCAATAACAGTATCTACTTCATAGGGTTATGATGATTAAAGTGTGAACCACCAAAAGCATTTAGAGCACTGTGGGCTACATGTAAATGCTATTTAAGTCTTTGCACATTTACTCTTTTCCTGTATTTTCTAGAACAAGTCACATTAATTTTATCATCAGAAAATCTACTCCCTGGTCCAAGCACAGTGGCTCATGCCTGTAATCCCAGCACTTTGGGAGGCCGAGGCAGTGGATCACTTGAGCTCAGGAGTTTGAGACCAGCCTAGGCAACATATAAAACCCCGTCTCTACAAAAAATGCAAAATAAAATTAGCTGGGTGTGGGGGTGCATGCCTGTAGTCCCAGCTACTTGGGCGGGTGAGGTGGGAGAATCGCTTGAGCCTGGGAGGCAGAGGCTGCAGTGAGCCAGGTTCATGCCACTACACTCCAGCCTAGGTGACAGAGCGAGACTCCATCTCAAAAAAAAAAAAAAAATCTACTGCCTGAGTACCACACAGGCCCCATGAGCTTGTCACTTTATCTTTGGCCCTTCCTTTCAAATGGGCACAACCTCACCTTAATGTGTACACACACACACACACACACACACACACACACGAATCATTAATTGTCCAGAGTAGGACTTCCAGTGCTAAAACCAGGGGGGCAGTACCAGGCCAACGGGAACAGGTGGTCACCTTAATATAACATAAAAGAATAAACAAGAAAAACAAGAGTCATGCCAGTAACACCACAGCTCAGAAATGATGGACCCATGCTAACATTCTGGTGTAGTTCCCGAAATTCTTTTGCTATGCATGTTTTAGGCAAACTTTAGGCAAAATTTGGATCATGTTATGTAGGCAGAATTCTGTATCGGATTTTCATTCAGTTTTGTATTGCCCATCTTATTAACATTCCTTAAAAGTACTATTTTCCAAGGCTGCATAATATATCAATAGAATGTTCCAGGTGGCTTAACCATTTTAATAGGTTCTTATCAACAGTTTCACTCACAAAACTTTAAACACTGCCCATAAATGTGTTTTCACTTGACTATTATCTTTAAGTTTCTAGAGGATAAATTTTTAGACAAGAGGATGAATTTTTTTTTAAAAGAAGTATTACAGGTTACCAAACTGCTTTCCAGAAAGGGTGCACTAAATTCTACTCTCAAACAACAGTGCATGAAAAATGTTCCCTCACCAAAACCACAATAGCATTTTAAAATATTTTTCTTTTTGGTAATAATAACAGTTGAAAAGCTGCTATTATGTTTTCATTGCATTAGTTTAAATTCGTAGGGTTAAATATATTGTACTATATTTATTTAGTCAACTATATATTTCTTTTTTGTTAGCCTGGTGTTTTTTAAAAAGTATTAAGTTATCTGTTTTCTCCTGGTTGTCTTTGTCTCTTTTTATAATCTCCTGAACTCTTCATAGTTTTATATTAACTCATAATGGAGGCAAATTTTACATATTTGTTAAATTTGTCTCTGATATTGCACAAACTTATGTTTCGAAATTTATCAGTAATTTCCTCTGTCATTTCTTCCAGAATTTCTTTCTTTCTTTTTTTTTTTTTTTGGAGACAGGGTCTTGCTCTGTCACCTACACTGGAGTGCAGTGGTGCAATCATGGCTCCCTGAAGCCTCAACCTTCTGGGCTCAAGCGATCCTCCCACTCAGCCTCCCAACCACAGGTGACAACAGGTGTGCACTACCATGCCTGGCTAATTTTAATTTTTGTAGAGACAGGGTATCATTATGTTGCCCAGGCTGGTCTCGAACTCTTGGGCTCAAGTGATCCTCCTACCTCAGCCTCCCAAAGTGCTAAGATTACAGGCGTGAGCCACTAAACCCAATCTCTTCCAAAACTTTTATGTGTGGACAACCCTTCTTCCTTTAGAGAGGAGTTGAATATCCACCTACATGTTCTTCTAGTTTATTTTTTATTTTAAGGATTTCGTTTTTTTAGTATTCATCTTATAGTCTTAAAATGTGAGGTCAAGCTCTATATTAGAACAAAATCACAAAGCCCATGGTACAATGGAGTTGTGTTGAAATGAGGAAATTGTTAGAAATTAAATCTGCAGGATACAAACTAGGGATTTGCATGAGACCTACTCTCAGTAATGAATCAGCTCATTAAAAAGCTGTACTTGACAATGAATAGGATTAATCAGAACATGCCAGGGACACTCAGTCCTCCCCCTCCTCCAAGCCCTTGTCTTCCTAAGGGTTGTCGGGGAAGACTGTTGAGAGTGGCAAGGATGAGGGACGGAAGCAGAGGGCAGCACATGGACCAGCACGGGACCATGGATCCGTCAGACCTCCATGAACTAGAGATTCTACCTGCTACTCAATAGCGAGAAAAGGAACTTCGAGGAGCCTGCAAAGAGTTTAAAATAGATCTCTCCTTTTCAAAAGGCAAAAGATCATGGAACTAGCTATTTTTCGTATAAAAAGTTGTTGCTACAGAGATAAAAATAAGGCAGTATGTTATTTTAAATAATCCTAAATGTAGCTTCCAACCACTTTTAGACTCCTGCACAGAGATAGATGCAGTACTATTGTAAAAAACCCAATGTTGCGAATGTGGCATCTCTCCCCAGCCTGACCCTCCACCTACATTTCCAACCTCTACTCCCTTCCCCAAAATCCAGAGCTGAAAATTGCTATTTTATGCAATACCTGTTTAGTGATTAATCATAAGGCTTTTTTTTTTTTTCTTTTTTTTGAGATGGAGTCTGGCTCTGTCTCCCAGGCTGGAGTGCAGTGGCACAATCTCGGCTCACTGCAACCTTCACCTCCCGGGTTCAAGTGATTCTCCTGCCTCAGCCTCCCGAGTAGCTGTGACTACACAGGCGCGTGCCACTACCGCCTGGCTAATTTTTGTGTTTTTAGTAGAGACAGGGTTTCATCATGTTGGCCAGGCTGGTCTCAAACTCCTGACCTCAAATGATCCGCCCGCCTCTGCCTCCCAAAGTGCTAGGATTATAGGTGTGAACCACTGCGCCTATTATTTTTTGTTGTTGTTGTTTTTACACTTTATAATAACGGTCATTATAAAGCGATTTACCAGAAATGAGAAAGACTTATTGGTGTCTCCTGGTCTGTGGCCCCTTTCTCAAAACAACTATCTCAAGTATTCCCTCATACTAGGGAAACATGAACTATTTTCTTTGGAGAATTCATTTATTCATTCATTCAGTCATTGTTATTGCCAACTGTCAGGCTACTCTTGATAATGGAACAGAAACCCACAATGGAGTCAAAGCTGCATTCCAGTTGCAGCTCTGGCACCTAATAGCTGGGGGGTCTTGGGCAAGCTCCTAAACCTTCTGAACCTGGGTTCCTCATTTCTGAAATGGGGCTAAAACTACACAAGCAAAAAATGTTATGAGGAGTATAAGGACGTGTGAAATACTAAGGCAGGAAAATTGTAGCATGTCAATGAATAGCAGCTGCTACTTGAAAAAAAAAGCTTTCCTTGTGCCCAATGCATCTCTGGATGAGATGTCTCCCTCATATGTAAATTTTTTAAAGTCCAGCAAACAATTTAAATTCTCATTTCCTCTCAGGTAGCTAATCTGCTAGAAATAGACCAACCACACAGTTCAACAACTATGCAATTACACATCATTTGGTTTAGGAAGATGATGCCACAGATGCATCTTCACTTTTAAAATTCTCAGGTGCCTGGCAAAGGATGCTGCTTTTAGAGACCTGCCCTCCATCAGGGTGGCTGCTGGCGCCCTGCACAGACCACTCGGATAGAGGCAGCTGTGAATGGACAGGAACAAGGGCTTAATGGACCTTCCATTTAAAAGCAGCCTCAATGAACACAAAAACTGAGAATGAGAAAGGCCTCTGGGTCAAATCTAACTGAGGAACACATACTTTATGACAACAGGTTTCACAGACGCTAGATCCAACATTCATCGGACCCACTGGAACTTAGAGAAGAACAAACACGTGCCCTGCCCCTTCCCTGGTGCTTACTAACACCCATCAGGACAGGGCTTTGTCCCCTGTGTGTGCACCTCAGTCCCAGGCCTCCTTGCTTTTCTGCTACGGTACTAAGATTGCTAGGAGCCATGAGGGGTTTTGCTTACTATTTCTATTTCCCGGGACACCGAAGTCTGCTTCCGATCACAGTGAGGCGCAGGGAGGGTTGAATGCAAAGGACTAGATATTCAAGTGCTAGCTAAAAGGCTTTTTTGTTTTTATATGAAGAGAAAATAAAACAACAACAACTGCATTTTCACATTATGCTACTTCTGTCTTTTTCTTAGGCAAATGTATGCTAATTGTAGTGATTTTTATCTATTTTCTGACCGAGGAAAATAGGAGACTGCTGTGGGTTGGGGTTGATTCTAGTAGCAAGGGTACAAGAGATGTCCGGTGGCCAGGATTTGCCATCCCCAGTAACCTTGGGTGTACCTCTCCATCACCCAAGGTAACTCCTCCCGAGGTATCCAGCCCACTGACTGTTCATCCCCGTGTCCCTGCCTGACCCCTGTCATTCCACTGGGCCTCGGATCTAAGTGTTCCACGATCTCCAGCACTTCTCGCTCCGTGGCCCCAGCTCCTGGCCTCCACACACTCTTCCCTTACCAACATTAACCCTCCACGGATTTTGTCTATCACTAGGTCCAGCCCTGATACCTGCCTTCAGCCCCAGCTGAATGGGCAGAGTGTCCCAACCTGACCTTCAAGTCTGTGTGTGGGGTTGAAAAAGAAGAGGACTTTCCTCCTTCCCCTTCTCTCCAGGGTTCTCACCACGGCAGTACCCTACGCAGTGGAAGTTAGAAGCCTCTGCCCCAACTGAACCCCAGCTCCCTCACACTCATCCATTCAGCTGAAACCCAACTCCCTCACACTCATCCATTCCTTTCTACCACACCCCGCGTCACCTGTCTCTCATGGCTTCCTGCAGTGTCTTGACTTACCTCTGCCTCTGACCTCAATTCATCTTGCACATCATATTCGATCCACTTGTAAAAAGTCATTTAAGGTCTCTAAATGTGTACTCGGTTTCCTTATGGGTAGAAGTGGGCATCAACAGCACCTATCTCATAGGGCTGTTATGAGAATTAAAACAGGTTAGGGGTATCGGGTACCTGGGATAGTGTCCAGCACACAGTAATGAACTCAAATATCAAATATTTTTGCAGTTACTGCTGGAAGTCCTGCTGTGGCCACGTCACACTCCATTAAAAACCTTCAATTGCTCCCTGCTGCTTACAGAGTAATTAGCTCAGGACTCAGGGTCCTTTTTTCCATCTGCCTCAAGTCACTTTTTTTTCCTAAACTTTATCTCTTCAAATTACTCCTTTTTCTCTTCAAATATCTTTTGCTCTGGCTAAAGCCTGCTCAGTTCAAATCTGGAACTGAACTGTCTTGGGTTCAAATCTCCACTCTAACCACTTATGAGCCTTCTCGGGCAAGTTATTTTAATGCTGCGGGCCTTACTTTTCTTACGAGGAAAAAAGTTTTCTTATGAGGAGGATTAGATGGGATAATGTGGGTGAGGCCTCAGTCAAGGGCATGGCAACACAGTTAAAGGTTGATTACTCTTCCTCTTTTCCACCCGTTTTGGTTTTGTTTTCTAACTTTTGTGCTATATCTCTGCCTAAAACTTCCCTCTCTGCACAGATAAACCTGTCCTTCAAGGCTCAACTCAAATGTCACCTTCTCCACATGGGTTTACTTGAAACCCACCCACTAATTTCCTTCCCCCACCAAATACCTACGGCGCATCATGCTATTCTTGGACACAACAGCAAAAGCTCCCGTGTGCTTGCCCTATGTCCTACACTTGACTGACAACATTTGTGGACAGGCCCCACGTCTGATTCATCTTTGAGTTCTCCACACGGTGCTGCATATAGCAGAAACTTGGTAAATATTTGCTGAGTGAAAGAACAAATTTTTGGAGCAAAGGCAAGAGGGAGTTCCAAGCTTTGAAGACTAAGGAACCAGCACTGTAGTATAACTGAGCAACAGGACAGAGATGGGTTTGTCCTGGGACATACTAGAGAAGTAAAGAATTTTTTTATTCCAAAGGAGCAGTGAAGCCAAACTATACAAAGTGAAGCGAAGCCAGCTTCCCCTGTCTCCTCCAAGTGAAGCATGGCCGCCTCCCCAGAGCCAAGGGTGGCTGCCATTTTAAACAAATAAGTCACCCTGCTCTGATGCAAACAGCCCTCAGTGCTTCAGTCCTGAAGGGAGGGACTCTTGTATACCATGCACTTGAAAAATTAGATCTTTGTTTCCAAGAGGCTATTCTAAACTTCTAACCAGGCCTGTCTGCTTAGCAATTCACTCCTTAAAAGCATGTGCTGGTAGCAAGTACAGCTGCATTCTTAATCACTTACACCCCACAACCAACTAAAGATAGCTTGAGGAGGTCTGCCATATGCCAAATTCTTCTTTTAAATAAGAACACAAGAATCGTTCATGAAAAAAAAAAAATTCAGTCATAGCCATCAGAAAAGGGAAAAGGAAAAAGATTTGACTTTTCTCTCCATGTTTTGAATGAAATACCAAAATAGAAAAATTTTGATAGAGAAACAGATACACACTACATCTTGGCACCAGGCTTATGTATCTGCATGGCCTGGCCTCTGAGACCCCTATCACAGTATTTACTCCTGAGTACCCTGAAAATGACTCAGGCCTGTCAGAAGTTAGCCACAGACAGCGCCAAGTAATAAACCCAGCCCTCACCGCCCCCATCCTGAACAAATGAGCAGGGTTAACTTTTCTCACTGGCAACCAGAATGGGTTGTGGCTTATGACATGTCTCTCTTTTTCCTTTTTACCTAAACCCTACTAATCACTCAAAGCAAAGCTCAATTCCTTTCTCTTCTGTCAAGCTTTTCACAACTACCTAAACCAAGATAATTTCTTGGTCCGTCACTAGGTCCAACCCTGCCCAGCTGTGGGCAGAATGTCCCAACCTGCCCCTTCAAATTTCTACAATCTGTTTCTAGCATCACTTTTTTTTTTTTTTTTTTTTTGCCCTTTACTCACAATACAAGGTAACATATGTATAATCCACAGACCCGGGGCTTTCTAAATAGATTGCCCACTTCCTGAAGACAGGAGCCTCATCTTAGCTAGACTCCTTTAGACATCTCCCCCACTCCAAAGTACCTGAGCTACATGGATGAGTAGAATCGATATTGTGAAAATGACCATACTGCCAAAAGCAATCTACAAATTCAATGCAATTCCCATCAAAATACCACCATTATTCTTCACAGAACTAGAAAAAAAAAATCCTAAAATTCACATGCAATCAAAAAAGAGCCTGCATAGCCTAAGCAAGACTAAGCAAAAAGAACAAATCTGGAGGCAACCTATTACCTGATTCCAAACTATACTGTAAGGCCATAGTCACCCAAACAGCATGGTACTGGTATAAAAATAGGCACATAGACCAATGGAACAGAATAGAGAACCAAGAAATAAAACCAAATACTTGCAGACAACTGATCTTTGACAAAGCAAACAAAAACTTAAAGCAGAAAAAGAACACTCTATTCAACAAATGGTACTGGGATAATTGGCAAGCCACACGCAGAGAATGAAACCGGATCCTCATCTCTCATCTTATACAAAAATCAACTCAAGATGGACCAAAGACTTAAATCTAAGGCTTGAAACCGAAGAGATTTTAGAAGATAACATTGGAAAAACCCTTCTAGACATTGGCTTAGGCAAAGACTTCATGACCAAGAACCCCAAAGCAAATGCAACAAAAACAAAGATATATGGGACTTAAACTTAAAAAGCTTCTGCACAGCAAAAGAAACAATCAGCACAGTTAGCAGACAACCCGCAGAGTGGGAGAAAATCTTCATAATCTATACATCCAACAGAGGACTAATATCCAGAATCTATAAGAACTCAGCGAGAAAAAAAAAAAATCCCATCAAAAAGTGGGCTAAGGACGTGAATGAACAATTCTCAAAAGAAGAAATACAAATGGCCAACAAGCATATGGAGAAATACTCAATATCACTAATTATCAGGGCAATGCAAATCAAAACCACAATGAGATACCACCTCACTCCTGCAAGACTGGCCATAATTAAAAGATCCAAAAATAATAGATGTTGGTGTGGATGTGCTGAAAAGGGAACACTTTTACACTGTTGGTGGGAATGTAAACTAGTACAACCACTATGGAAAACAGTGTGGAGATTCCTTAAAGAACTAAAAGCAGAACTGCCATTTGGTCCAGCAATCCCACTACTGGGAAAAGAAGTCATTATACGAAGAAGATACTTTCACATTCATGTTTATAGAAGCACAATGTGCAACTGCAAAAATATGGAACCACCCCAAATGCCTATCAACCAACAAGTGGATAGAGAAAATGTGGTATAGCTGGGCGCGGTGGCTCATGCCTGTAATCCCAGCACTTTGGGAGGCCAAGGTGGGCGGATGACGAGGTCAGGAGATCGAGACCATCCTGGCTAACACGGTGAAACCCTGTCTCTCTTAAAAAATAAGCCGGGTGTGGTGGCAGGCGCCTGTAGTCCCAGCTACTGGGAGGCTGAGGTAGGAGAATCGCTTGAACCTGGAGGCAGAGGTTGCGGTGAGCCGAGATCACGCCATTGCACTCCAGCCTGGTCAACAAGAGCGAAAATCTGTCTCAAAAAAAAAAAAAAAAAAAAAAAAAGGTGTATATATATATACACCATGGAATACTACTACTCAGCCATAAAAACGAACAAGATAATGGCATTTGCAGCAACCTGGATAGAACTGGAAACTATTATTCTTTTCTTTTTTTTTTTTTTTTTGAGAGGGAATCTCTCTGTTGCCCAGGCTGGAGTGCAGTGGTGCGATCTCAGCTCACTGCAACCTCTGCCTGCTGGGTTCAAGTGATTCTTCTGCCTCAGCCTCCCAGGTAGCTGGAACTACAGGCGCACGCCACCACGCCTGGCTAATTTTTGTATTTTTAGTAGAGACGGGGTTTCACCATGTTGGCTAGGCTGGTCTCAAACTCCTGACTTTGTGATCTGCCTGCCTCAGCCTCCCAAAGTGCTGGGATTACAGGCGTGAGCCACTGTGCCTGGCCTTAACTGGAAACTATTATTCTAAGTGAAGTAACTCAGGAATGGAAAACCAAACATCATATATTCTCACTCATATGTGGGAGCTAAGCTATGAGGACACAAAGGCATAAGAATCATACATTGGACTTTGGGGACTTGGGGGAAAGGGTGGGGATGGCAAAGGATAAAATATTACACATTGGGTACACTGTATATTGTTCAGGTGATGGGTGTACCAAAATCTCAGAAAATACCACTAAAGAACTTATTCATGTAACCAAACACCACCTGTTCCCCCAAAACCTATTGAAATATAAAAATTAAAAAACAAAAAACAAAAGCCCCCAACAAAGTACCTAAGCTAGTCTCAGCACTGCAGGGTATACACAGGTATAAACTCTTCTCCAATGAAGTTACTGATACTCAATCCTTCTGACATCAAATTCAGTGATTACCTATTAGCTTTCTGAGGTTTAGCTCTTATATTATTCTGGTCCCTCCACAATCCTCCCCCTCAATCCTTCTTAAATAGTTATATGACACTTTTAACTAAGTCAAGATTTGGTGATAAAACTTATTATATAAATATTCAGGGCCAACCCCGGAATAGTCCATGGTTATATTTTCTTTCTTGTAACTTTCTGCTTTATTCCTATATTAAATATTGCCTCCCTGTTTACTTTTGCTTAGTTTTCCATGTGTGAATTATTGTTTCATCCACAAATAGGGCCAGAAAAAAACAAGTTGTCAGAGAAACTGAAAAACTATTCTCTCAATAGGATCAAAAGCATTTTTGCTTGATGCCATCCCTTCTGGGACCATTGGCCCTCATCCCCCATCTTTTTCATTCCCATAGGTTATTGGGGTACAGGTGGCATTTGGTTACATGAGTAAGGTCTTTAGTGGTGGCCCCATGTTCCATCTAGGCCAACTGCGCTCAGGGCCTCAGTGTGTGGGCTGGGGTATGGGGGTCTTCCCTTCCTTTCTGTTCTGTGTTCGTCCCTATTTCCTAGATTCTTTGGTGTTCTCTCTCTCCTTTTTCTTTCTTGCTCTGATGGAAGATCTTTCTTTCTTGCTCTTTCACGTCCTGTTTCTGGTTCAGTCCTGAATCTGGAATCCAGAATTCAGGATTCTGCAGCAAAAACTCCAGCTATCCCACCTTCAGCTTTGCGCCACCCACCCTGGAAGGCAGTTCAGTTCTAGCGTTCTCTGCTCTACTAAATTCACACGCTGGCCTTCCATCTTACAAGATTTGGTTGGTATTTCTCTGGGAAGTTTCTGGGCTTATACTGTTTTTATTCCTTATCATCATTTTTAAATTTTTATTAGTTTTTTTGAGACAGAGTCTCACTCTGTCGCCTAGGCTGGTATGCAGTGGTGTGATCTTGGTTCACTGCAACCTCTGCCTCCCAGGTTCAAGTGATTCTTCTGCCTCTACCTCCTGAATAGCTGGAACTACAGACGTACCACACCACGCCTGGCAATTTTTTTTTTTTATTTCTTAGTAGAGACGTGGTTTCACCACGTTGGCCAGGCTGGTCTTGAACTCCTGACCTCAAGTGATCCACCCGCCTCAGCCTCCCAAAGTGCTGGGATTACAGGCGTGAGCCACTGCGCCCAGCCCCTTATTTTCATTTTACAGTTTTGGGAGGAAGCAGAGATATATACACTTGTTCAGTTTACCAGAAGCCTGCTGAATGGGAACTTGCAGCTTAGCAAGAAGACCCCCCGGGTGACTCACATGCATATCAAATGTTTACAAACAGAATTACAGTTAGTTGCCATGCCTCATACCATTTTTTTTTTTCCTGGTAGCATCAAGTACAAAGACTTATAAGTAGTGAGATCTCAAGAAGGTATTGGCCAGGCGCGGTGGCTCACGCCTGTAATCCCAGCACTTTGGGAGGCTGAGGTGGGCAGATCATGAGGCCAGGAGATTGAGACCATCCTGGCTAACACGGTGAAACCCTGTCTCTACTAAAAAAAATACAAAAAATTAGCCGGGCATGGTGGCGGGCGCGCCTGTAGTCCCAGCTACTCGGGAGGCTGAGGCAGAAGAATGGCATGAACCCAGGAGATGGAGCTTGCAGTGAGCCGAGATCGCGCCACTGCACTCCAGCCTGGGCGACAGAGCCAGACTCCGTCTCAAAAAAATAAATAAATAAATAAAAAAGGAAGTATTTACTACTTACAGTTGGTCAATATTTTAGTTAACTGCATGCTAACATCTACACTACTCAGATTATAAATTGTAAAACGATCAGAATATTAGCACACACACACACACACACACACCTGTTAATTTGTCTTAGGTAATTCTAAAGGAACACAGGTTTCATCACCAGGAGGATCAGGTATTTCATACAGGCTTGTTTGTGCAGGGAGGCCAGGAGTTTGAAAGCAGCCTGGGCAACATGGCAAAACCCCATCTCTACTAAAAATACAAAAAATTAGCTGGGCGTGGTGGCATGCACCTGTAATCACAGCTACTCGGGAGCCTGAGGCACGAGAATCACTTGAGCCCGGGAGGCGAAGGTTTCATTGAGCTGAGATCTGGCCACTGCACTCCAGCCTGGGAGACAGAGTGAGACTCTGTCTCAAAAAAAAAAAAAAAAAACCAAAAACAAAATCATGCTATTGGGGATCTGGATCACTGAGTGAAGGGTGGTGCCATCTGTCAAGTTAGGAAAGGCCGGGTAAGCGGGCTGCCCACTGTAGGGGATGAGAAGTTCTCTTTTGGATATTTAAGTTTAGACGCCTGTTAGACAACCATATGGAGATACTGATATAACTCTGGAGTTCTGAGAATGGCCAGGCTGGAGAAATCAATCTGAGAGTCATCTGCACACAGATGGGATGTGAAGTCATAGGACTAGATTCCATCCAGGCAGGCCTGCAGAGGGAAAGGAGAAGGGGGTAGGATTGAGCCCCTGGGGTGCTCCAGAGCCTAAAGCAGGCATAGTGAAGGCATAGGAATTCCTATCAGAGCTCATATGGAATCACAGCATCTCAAAACAAACTAGAAGTTAAACTCACACCTATGTAATTGCCTGAATTGGATTAATATAATTCCATAAAGAGCTGTGTCTGAAGAAATCCTCTGATAATTCAGAAATTTTTAAAATCAATAGGCATGGTACAGACATGCAGAGAATCATAATTAGGGTTTTAATGTTGCAAGACTACAGAAGATTTGCTTCATTATTAACCAAAAAAGGGTTACACAATGATGAGCACATTTGGTTGAATTGGGAAATATAAATGAATCTATGTTCGGGGCATTTTACACTTCTGCCAAAGAATTTATCGGCACAATCTTTCAGCCAACACTGAACTAATAACATTTGATTTACATCCAGAAGCCAAAATACATTCCCAAAAGCCAGCCAAATACAAAGCTTCAGACTTCACTAAAGGTCCACAGTGAATGCTGAAATGTCCAAGCTCAGGACCGGCTATAAACTCGGCAGTACTACATTAACCATGTGCAAACCAAACAACAGCCTCCTAAGGAGACAACTATTAAATATTTCCAGAAGGGGTTACGGATAGTAGAGTCAACATTTAGAATAAGATCAGATAGATATCCATTTCCTTTAAAAGACAGGGTCTCACTCTGTTGCCCAGGCTGGAGTGCAGTGGTGCATGCATCAAAGCTCACTGCAGCCTCGAACTCTTGAGCTCAAGTGATCCTCCTGCCTCGGCCTCCTGAGTAGCTGGGATTACAGGCATGTGCCACTGCACCTGGATAATTTTTTTAAAACTTTGTGTAGAAGTGGAGTTTCCCAGGCTGGTCTTGAACTCCTGGGCTCAAGCAATCCTCCCACCTTGGCCTCCTAAAGTGCTGGGATTACATGTGTGAGCCACTACACCCATCTGGGATAGACATTTTTGGGACACAAAGAAATCCTCAAAATACTAAAGACTAATTGAAATCGCATTAGTGGAAATGTAGTCCAAGGAGTAGCATCATGGGCAGCACCCAAAAGCTGAAGAAAAAAGCACCATCTCAGGCCCCACCCCAGGCCTGCTGAATGGGAACTTGCAACTTAGCAGGAAGACCCCACGTGACTCGCATGCATATCAAAGCACTGGTCTGAAAGGCCTAGACCTCAGGTGCTTGGTACTGTCTGTTCTGAGCCATAATTAGGTGAATATCATGCTCAAAATTTCATATACAACACTCTACTCCAGAAGCAGCAGGAGAATCAGTTTCCTAAAAAGGAACATTTGTGGCCAGGCGTGGTGGCTCACTCCTGTAATCCCAGTACTTTGGGAGGCCGAGGCAGGTGGATCACCTGAGGTCAGGAGTTAGAGACCAGCCTGGCTAACATGGCGAAACCCCGTCTCTACTAAAAATACAAAAACTAGCTGGGCGTGGTGGCGGATGCCTGTAGTCCCAGCTACTCAGAAGGCTGAGGCAGGAGAACTCTTGAACGCCCAGGAGACGGAGATTGCAGTAAGCCGAGATCACGCCACTGCACTCCAGCCTGGGCAACAGAGTGAGACTCCATCTCAAAAAAAAAGAAAGAAAGAAAAAGAAGAAACATTTGTGCTAGTAATGTTCTCCTTAATTGTTTTAAGAATTATGTGTAGGCAGGCAACCATGTTAAATAAAGGGAAAGTCTGTAATCAAATATACTCACAAAGTTAACTATATATATTACATGTATTAGTGAACTGCATGGAAACTAGGTATAAGCGCAAGTATATACTACTTGTCTACGCCAAACCAAGTTGTTTCAAAATCTCCTCTCATCTCTTTATTGGATGGCTAAACAGTCTCAGTAATGAGTTTCTCAGGGAGTTTTCTCTAGGAGCACATAATTTAATGCAGATATTCATTCATACTATACCCTATTCATTCATTCAGCAGATACTTCTTGAGCCTCTATTATGCCAGGCACTGAAGACAGCAATGAATAAAACAGGCAGACACCCTGCCTCCTGTGCAGAGAGAGGGGACCTGGGGTCCCCAGGAGCTGGAGTGTCAACAGACCCCCAACTTTGGGACACAAGATCAAAGAGAAGCCACCTAGCGAGCAAACAGGACTGGCTGTAGGTCTATAAAAAACACGTGCCTGTTTCTTACAAATGAGGGCACAGCCCAGTTATCCATGTACTACCTCCCCAGCATGAACAGACCACCTTTCCCTTCTGCCAAACAAACACCCCCCCCAACAACAGCACACCCCTGGGCCCTTTTATGATCTAACCTCACTTAGCTCCAGGCACCTGCTCCCTAACAGGCCTTTAATTCCTCACTTTCCCTCCTGCCTTGTGACTACATCTGGCAAGGTGTTTTTCTTCTGTCACACGTTATAAACACGTTGTAGAGATACTATAAACAATAATTATGACAATAATGACAATTTGCTAATATTTACCGTGTGCTTTTCTTATGTGCCAAGCATTAGCTCATCTAAATGTATATACATCAGCCCATTTTCCAGGAGAGAAAATTAAGGCTTAGCGTTTATGTCACTACCCTACGTCTCATGACCAACAAATGGCAGAATCAGGACTTAATGACCTTCTTATGGTACTTTCCACCTTGGTGGAGAAGAGCATGGAGATGACATAGTCATTGAGGTGATATATAGTGATAGTGATAGAGGAAGTCGTTATCCAGAGAGTTACTGAAATGTCCTTTTCAACCTTCCTTTTATCATTCAAATAGCAGTTAACAAGGACAAATTGCCGTAAATCATCCTCGATTTTCCCTCTTGCTTGGATCTTATTTTATTCTGATCCCAAATATTCCTAGCTAACATGTTTAAGGCTGAGTCTTTTCCCCCCTCATCACGCACTCATTACAAACGCAAATAACTGTGAATGACTGTCCAAACGAGCAGGACAAAACTCCCCCAATTAAGTCCAATACACACACCTGAACTTACTGGGGCTTCAACACCCCCAGAAGATTAATCAGCACCATGGGGCTCCTGAGAACACAAAGGCTATTTTGTGGGAGTGATACGGCACTGCAATCCTCTTTTCTGTGATTACACCTCATTTTATAACAATGTTCAGACATTTGGTTTGAGCAAGTATAGTAATTACATTTCTCACTTTGAACTAATTTAAGCAGCTACATCTGAGCTCCTCCACAAGTCCTCAGGCTTACCCGCCCTTCTCCTCCCACCCAGAGCACTCCTATTTGAGAAGACCCGGACTTCTTTGCTAAGTGACTGTTCCCACTTTCTGTCAGGCACTCCATAATTCAAACCTATTTCTCCAAGCTGACCCTCTTGCAATGGGCAGAACACCCCCACACTTTCTTCCTGGTACTCATATGGAGGAGCCCTGCAGAAAAACAACCAGGCAACCAGACTCTCCCACTATCCAACTGTGTGACCTGGGTTTAACTCCCCGGGCCTCAGAGTCCTCATCTGTTAAATGGTGCTCCTGGCCTCTGTGTTGGTGATGACACTTCTTTGGGCTGAGAGTGCTACCATGAGATTATAAAAGCGAACCACCCCCACGGTGGCAGGTCCTTCAGAGCCACAAAGACCCTGCTGGAGGCAGAAAATTCTGCTAAATGTGCCCTGCAAAGAAAATGCTGAGAAGCCAGCATTTCTTAATACTTGACACCCAAACTTACCATCCATCAACTTTCTAATCCTCCCACCCCATTCTTATAATTCACTCTTTATAGAGGTCAAGAATAAATGGAAATGTTAACAGAGAGCAACACCAACCCTTCCCCCCAAATCAAAGATCCTGGTTTTGCTAGGCAGGACCCAATATTTTATCCACTCATGTCTGTGCACACAAGTTTGTTTGTAAGACTGCAAGCTTTTAGAAAGGCAGTGACAAGGAGCCTCACTAGTTGTAGAAATAAAGTTGGTCATTATACTCTTCGTGCACCACATGTGAGATGTCCTGACATTCCACCTCTGGGGGAGGTTTTGGGAAGTAGGGGTGGAAATGGAAGGTTGGGGGCAGAAAGCAACTCACACTTCACTTTCCTTCTGCTTAGCACATCAGCCCACCTTGCTGTACACAAGAGGCAGGCTAAAAATAGTAACATCGTTTTCCTTTCCACCCTTGCAGGGAGCTAACCTGTTCCACCAGAATGGCCTGATAAAGGGGGCCACACTTCCTTAGAGATAAAATCCACCTTTCCTGAGAGCTCAGCCTTGAGAGTGAGGCAGGGCCCTCCACCAAGCTGCCTGCCCGGGAGGCTCAGGCAGGGCTCTGGTCCAAGTTACTGGACAGTGGAAAGTTTAGTCTCTCTTTTTTTTTTTTTTTTTTTTGAGACAGAGTCTCGCTCTGTCGCCCAGGCTGGAGTGCAGTGGTGCCATCTCGGCTCACTGCAAGCTCCACCTCCTGGGTTCACGCCATTCTCCTGCCTCAGCTTCCTGAGTAGCTGGGACTACAGGCGCCCACCACCATGCCCGGCTAATTTTTTGTATTTTTAGTAGAGATGGGGTTTCACCATGTTAGCCAGGATGGTCTCGATCTCCTGACCCCATGATCTGCCCGCCTCGGCCTCCCAAAGTGCTGGAATTACAGGCGTGAGCCATAGTCTCTTTCTCAAATGGGGCGCTGGCTCCTTTTTTTTTTTTTTTTTGGCTAAAAGTCCCATGACAGAAGGATTCTGACTTCACAGCTAATGTGAACTGACAATGAAGACTCCCAAACCACAATAACTTAACAGGAAACTGAGGTGGCTGCAGGTGTGTGTGTGTGCGTGTGTTGTGTATTGGTGGGAAGGATGATTAATACCTATGCCTGAATTGGAGGAAAACAACATATGCAGTGAAAACCCATCAAATGACAATTTTGGGGGGCATTTTGATTGTCTTCATCAAGTCAAGATTCAGCACGAAGGGGTTCTAATCTATTGCTGTGTAGCCATGAGAGCTGCAATCAAGAAGGTAGGTGCACGGCATGCAAACTTCCTCTCTGCAGGGGGTGGGAGGTGCTGCCAACTTAAAGCTTATCTCATTCTGAGTCTTCATGTCAATGACTGTCATGCACACCCCTGTTCACATGCCTTGGAAATCTAGGTTTGGGTGTCTGGTTTGGTTAAACCAAAAGATCAACTCTCCCCAGCTGGATCACTTGTCCTTTCACCTGTGGAGACGTGGTATCCACTCATGCCTCCATGCACACAGGTAGACAGAAAAGCGTGGGAAAGGTGGAGACAGGGAACCTCCCCATAACTCCAACTGGAGGACAGTTCTCTCTTCCACTCTTGGGAGTGTCTTAAAATACGAACATGACCGAGTGCAAAGCTCTAGCTATATTTTTACTTCTCAGAACAAACAACAACAAAATATCAAAAGATGGGCAAGGAAGCCAGAGGTCTAAAGGGGCAGGACGAAAGAATGTTATCAAAACGATTATGACATGGTCCCTGTGTAGAGAGGCATTCCCTAATAGGCCACCAACCCAGGCTATCTTCCTTTTATCAGTCTGATTTCAGCTCCTCACAAAACCAGTCTCTTGAGCTTCTCTCCTTGCCTGCTGGTTCCATCTTCTTAAGATCTTATCAGAGGAGCAAGATCCTTCCCTTCTGCCCAGATCTTGGGTCCTTTCAACAAAGCTTTAGGCTGAAACTTCTTTCCAGACACCAGTAATGATCACCTGGCATGTATTAGGCACCTCAAACATGTCAGACACTGCTGCGGATACTTTCATGTGCTACATGTAATTTAATCCTCACAAGCCTCATACTATGAGTCCTATTTGACAGACAAGAAAGCTAAAGTTTGGGAAGATAAATATGCAGTATAAGGTAGAGTCAGAATTCAAAATCAGCTCCCCTGACTTTGAGGCAGAAGCTGTTTTTATGACGCCACAGATTCCTGTAGGAATTCCCTGTATCCCTTCTTCTCTGAATTGATCATAGAGCTCCAGGCAAATTGCTCGGACCAGAACCAGAGCCCCCTTCCAATGTCTGTATGTACAATCCCAGTCGCCAGCCACAGGAATTAGTCAGTTACATAAGGGGACTTTTGAAGTTCTTTTTTTTTTTTTTTTTTTTTTTTTGAGATGGAGTCTCACTCTGTCACCTAGGCTGGAGTGCAGTGGCGCGATCTGCAACCTCTGCCTTCTGGGATCAAGCAATTCTTCTGCCTCAGCCTCCTGAGTAGCTGGGACAATAGTCACGTGCCACCACGCCCAGCTAATTTTTGTATTTTTAGTAGAGATGGGGTTCCACTATACTGGCCAGGCTGGTCTCGAACTCCTGACTTTGTGATCCGCCCGCCTTGGCCTCCCAAAGTGTGGGATTACAAGCGTGAGCCACTGCACTTGGCCCTGAAGTTCTTAATAGCCCATAAATATTGCCCTAATTCTGCCTTTCATCATAACCCTTATATCCTATAGTCCTTAGCCTGTGTGAGACCACAATTACCTGTAGATATCTCAAAAGTCACAGATGTCATTTACAGATCACCTCTTCATCGACCCCAGACCTTTATGCACATAAATCAACTGACTTAATACAACAGCCCAGAAAAGGAAGTATTATGAGCCCTTTTTCTATATTCAAGGACACTGAAGTTTTTGAAAGGTTCAGGTAATTTAACACTGGTCACACAGCTAATAAGCAGCAAAGGGAAATTCACACCCAGGTCTGTCCTAGTCTAGAGGTACTGTCTAACACAGTAGCAGCCAGCAGCCACAAGTGGCACTGAGCACATGAAAATGGAGATGTGCTCCAATTATAACATACAAGCGGCATTTTGCAGGTGTAGTACAAAAAAAGAATGTGAAATACTTCATTAGCAATTTAAAACATTAACTGTTGAAATGATAATTTTTAGATACACTAAATAATAGACTAAAATTAATTTCACCTGTTTCTATTTACTTTTTTAACACCCCTATCAGAACATTTAAAATTACATATGTGGCCTATGTTGTATTTCTATTGGACAGCACTAGTCTAAATCCTATGATTTTACCAAGTTCTACTGCCTCCCTATAATAACACAGCTTTTAGCAATTTACATCTCATGCACTATTTAAAAATGAATAAAGCCACCTTGACATCCTCACTTCTAGTAACAAGAATTTTGTTTCCTGGCAAGACTGATTTGAGTGCTAATAAAACTCCAGTTTCCTGCAAAAAAAAAAAAAAAAAGAATTTTGTTTTCTGATGAAGACTTTCAAGAGAAATTTTAGGCTGGGTGTGGTGGCTCACGCCTGTAATCCTAGCACTTTGGGAGGCCGAGGCGGGAGGATCACGAGGTCAGGAGATCAAGACCATCCTGGCCAATATGGTGAAACCCTCTACTAAAAATACAAAAATTATCTAGGTGTGGTGGCGCGTGCCTGTAGTCCCAGCTACTTGGGAGGCTGAGGCAGGAGAATCGCTTGAACCAGGGAGGTGGAGGTTGCAGTGAGCCAAGATTGCACCACTGCACTCCAGCTTGGTGACAGAGTGAGACTCTGCCTCGGAAAAAAAAAAAAAAGAATAATTTTAAATGCAAAAAAAAAAAAGTATAACATCTTGTGCAAGGCCAGGCGTAATGGCTCACGCCTGTAATACCTATGCTTTGGGAGGCTGAGGCAGGAGGATCACCTGAGCCCAGGAGTTCGAGGCTGCAGTGAGCTTTGATCATGCCACTGCACTGCAGCCTGGATGATGCAGTGAGACCTTGTCTCTTAACTGAAAAGAAAACAAACAAACAAAAATCCTTCATGTGCAGGTGTCAAATGATCTGCAAGCAGCCTACACAGGGGTGTCTCTCTCGCTCTCTCTCTGTCTCTCTCCTGCCCATGCTGGGTTCTTTAGCATCGTTCATGGCATCTGATTATACCTCTCAGGCAGAATCTCCTTTTAAAATCACTATTTATACTCGTCATCCCAGTTCTTCAACTCACTAGGTAAAAATGGTTCCCAACTGGCCCGGCATGGTGACTCAGGCCTGTAATCCCAGCACTTCGGGAGGCCGAGGCGGGCGGATCACGAGGTTAGGAGATCGAGACCATCCTGGCTAACATGGTGAGACCCCCGTCTCTACTAAAAATACAAAAAGTTAGCCAGGCGTGGTGGCGGGCGCCTGTAGTCCCAGCTACTCGGGAGGCTGAGGCAGGAGAATGGCGTGAACCCGGGCGGCGGAGCTTGCAGTGAGCCGAGATGGCGCCACTGCACTTCATCCCGGGTGACAGAGCAAGACTCTGTATCAAAAAAAAAAAAAAAAAAAAAAAAAAAAAAAAAGGTTCCCAATCAAAAAAGAACCTAAAGGATGAGGCTTTTATAGATAATCAGTTAGCTTGAAAGATGTAATGCAGAGGGTCTATCGTGAGACGGGTAGGAGCCTATTGTACTTGTAGACTTTTCCTTTGGAGAGTGGTTCTCAGTGCAGGGCAACCAACTGCCATCGGGACAGGGGTCACGGTCTGCACAGAAGGACCTCAGACTGTTTGTTCGAGGTGCCTTCACTGTGGAAAACCTATCAGAGGATGCGCTTGACCTACTGCAATTGCTAACTCTAAGGTTTAGTTCTCTTTCAGGGTTTTCCATTTTTATATTATAATCATCATCTGCTGCAGCAGCTACCTTTAAAAGAAAAAAAGTTTGCTTTCCACGTACCAGGCGCTGTGCTGAGCACTTGGCCCACATTATCTCATTTAATCCTCTAGCAATCTTTTGAAGAATTACTTTCTGTACTTTCTGGACCCAGGCAAGACTCAGATTCAACAGCAGGCTCTGATAGCAACATTGAGGGACACCGAGCCTCTCTTTCCTTCTTTCCTAACATTGCTGTGATATCCCTGCTGCTTGCGGTGGGAGGGCGATTGAATTGGTTGCAAAAGTGCTAATATGGCATCGTTTAATAGTTACTTAAATTACATGCTTTTAAACAGCACTCCCACATGATGACATGACAAATGGTACTTATTCCTATATGCTGAAATGGGCCACACATGCATAGGTTGTGTGAAGTAAATGGCTTGAAGGGACTTGTGAAATTAAGCTACAACAGGGGACAAAAGTGAGGGATGGAATGTTGGCCTGAACAGCTCACTTCCTTGCTTTAATTGGCCTCTATCTTAGTGTTAATTGACTTTGAGTTAAGTGGCTTTCATACAAATCAAGGAAAGCTGACCTTTGGAACGCTGGTGACTTGTTGGGTAAATATGTCTTTATGGACTTCATAAAATTCAGATTGTGTAAACACATACTCAGGAACTATTAAAAAGCACTGGGTGGCTGGAGTAAGGCACAGAGGTGGCCTTTAGGATTGAGTACTCCGTAGTTTAACATTTAAGAAAATGAACAGCAAGACCAGGCACGGTGGCTCACGCCTGTAATCCCAGCACTTTGTGGGGCTGAGGCGGGCGGATCACAAGGTCAATAGACTGAGACCACCCTGGCCAACACGGTGAAACTTTGTCTCTACTAAAGATACAAAAAAATTAGCCGGATGTGGTGGCAGGCGCCTGTAGTCCCAGCTACTCGGGAGGCTGAGGCAGGAGAATGGCATGAACCCAGGAGGCAGAGCTTGCAGTGAGCCGACATGCACCACTGCACTCCAGCCTGGGCGACACAGTGAGACTGTCTCAAAAAAAAAAAAAAAAAAAAAGAAAAAGAAAAAGAAAATGAACAGCAACGATGCAATGACAATTTAGGAGGTGAATCTCAAACTGTGGATGTAGGCAGAGGAATCACCTGGAGATAATTTCAAAAACGCAGATTCCCTAGACCCCATACTCATGAAGGCAGATTCAGGAGGCCTGGGTGGGCGGCAGACACCTGTATTTCAACAAGCCCGCTGGAGTACTGACTCTGAGTAGGTGGCCTAGGACCAGCTTCAAGAAAAAATGATTTTGAAACCATCCCTACAGGGCTGACAAGAATTGCATGCCAGATTCTGGACAGAAATACAGTTGTAATTAAGCACTAATCGGGCTGCACTCTGGTCCATTTCCTTGTTGCTAAAAGTCACCTAGCACTAGATATTGACTATTTGCAATCCCATTGTTCCTAGAGGTAGATTTCTGGCAACAGGGTCATATGACTGTTTAAGAGTGGATTTGCATCCCTGTTGTTCCTATAGACTGGATCTCTGACATTAGTCAGAGGCTTTTGTTTAATGATCCTTTGTTTTTCGGCAACCAGTTTGAAGACCCCCCACCCCAAGAGGAATGAGATCAGTATGAGAATACAGCTTCTTCATCTCCTTGCCCTGAGACTGTATGCTGCACCCTTTAATCAATCAATGATCTTCACATTTTGGCCCACTCCAAAACCCTTAAAAATCCTAGTCTCAAACTCCACAGGAAGATGGATTTGAAGTTTCCTCCCATGTCCTCATTTGGCAGTCCTACAGTTAAACTTTTCTCTGCTGCAACCCTGTGTCTCGTTGCATTGACTTGCGTGCACATCAGCAACTGACCTATTATGGTTACAATTTTGGCATCATAAGCAGATCATTCACCTTCTTCCCTACCAAAGAATACCACCCAGGAATTCAAAGACCAGAGTCCTTCACCTACAAGTGGGCTGATCCTTGGAACAGTGGGGAACTCCTTTCCCCATCCTTGCCTCGGAACCAATAAATTGTCCAGCAAGTGACCATACTGACACCAAGAGGACCTTCTTTTTTGCCTACCCCTCTCAAGGGGAGAGATGTTTCTCCTCTGAGGCCCAGGTGCTGATGGTGACCAACATACTTTCAAGAGAAACCCAGTGGTGCAGGCTCCATTAAGGACAGCATGCATTTTCCATGCCAACAGCCTGGAGCCTTTACCCTGATGGTGGCCTCAAAGCCACCCTAGACTGCACAGGGAGGCCAATACCCACAGTGCGTAAGAGGCTGAGGCCTCTGGAAAAGCATCTCATTTCTGGGTTCCCATGTTATGAAGAGATGTGGTTGTATCTGTCCACTGATCAGGAGACCAGGATAATGTTTGGCCAACAGAAGAGAAGAGAGGAAACCCTCTGTGTTGTGTTGTCTGCAGGGCGGTCAAAACAACAGAGAATTGGTTATCGCTGCTGCAGAGGGCAGTGGTTCCACAGAAGAACTCGCTGACGATTAGAGCTGCATACCCAAGTCACCGTGCAAGTGGGACCCAGGCATTCCACATCAAGCACACATCTAAGCATACGCTGCAGGGCCAGCCAGTGTGGTAGGACAGGGCATCCTTCTCAGCTCCCTTGATTGGCATATTTTCTGATCCTGTGTTTCAGTCCCTGGGAGGTCTGAGTGCTTCCATCACAAATAGCCCTAACTCCAAAGCTTATCAGAGTGGTTCATCACGACATTTGTTTTTTCTACTGAACATACAGACTGCCAAATTTGGTGACTTAAGTATTCCCAAGGCCAGAAAGCGTCACATCTATAAACAGTTTACGAATGAGTATAAATTTTCAACAATCAAGAATGAGTATTTGTTGGTAAGAGTTAGTGTGTGTAGTTTTATTGAAAAAGTCACAAAAAACTCTAAGTTGTTAACATTCCCACTCTAGGGATATACCGTCCCAGAAAATGCTAACAATCCAATTTACACCAACATGCTACCAGTAAAACTACTTAAAGAGAGAAACATTAAGTCTTAAAAAAATTAAAAAGGTGGTGGGCTGAGCATTTTCAAAGAACAATTTGTTTTTTCACAGGCATGCATGACAGCACATACTCATTCTCAAACATGTTTGTTTGAATTAAGTGATTCTTAATTTCATCTGCTAAATGCTGAATTGTCCCTTCTCCAAATAGGGGAAAGGAGGAAGCGCTGCCTTGCTTGGTTTTTACACGTGTGTGAGTACTACATTTTTCACATTATCATCGCCTATCATCAGTATAACCTCTGAAGCTAATATTCCTGCTGCCTTTGAGAACCACGGAGGCTGTGAATGTGAAGTACTTGCCCAAGGGCCTATCAGTTGTCATGGAGGAGTCTTTCTTCAACCTTGGTCCCCTGAATGTCTGGGAAGGGGCCATCATTCCCACCACCCACAACTAAGACCCAGCTCTGCTGTTTGCTCTACTGCCAGGTCATTCAGACTTCTACAGCGTTCTCAGAGGTTCCAACCCCTTGTCAAGACGCATTAGTACTATAGAAAGTAATGTATATGCTTGGTGAACTGCAGGAACCTTAAGGAGATGCAAGACTTTGGCCATTACTGGAGTAATCTCAAAGTTGATCTTTAAATTTCTGTGAAGGGAGCTTTTGGGACGGGACAGGGAGAACAGAGTTGCAGAGGGGACTAGGCAGGAATTGATTGGGAGCTAGAAATCTATAAATAAGGATGTAAAAACCAGATAGTTGTGTCCAGGATTCCATTTTTCAGGAGGGAAGTGTGTCTCTGAGTCATTAGTTGACTCTATCCCGTTTAAAAAAAATTTTTTTTTGTTTTGGTAGACACAGAGTCTTGCTATGTTGCCCAGGCTGGTCTTGAATTCCTCTTCTCCTGTCTTAGCTTCCCAAACTATTGGGATTACAGGCGTGAGCCATCACAACTAGCCTAAACAAAATGTTTTAATCATACTAAAATATACATAACATAAAACTTACCACTTTAACCATTTTTATACAATTCAGTGGCATTAAGTACATTCACGCTGTTGTGTAAGACTCTGTCCCATTTTTATGTATGCCCTTCACATTTTCTCCTAAGACATTAAAACAACTTTTGGGCCTTCCCCACATTTGCATGCAGTGCCACACTTGTGGGTGACAAGATACAATCTTAAAACCTGGCATCAGTCTTTGTTAGAGACATCTGTTTTAAGTCAATGTATTTTCATTTCTAGGTAAAAGCATATGATTTTATAGCTCTGCTTTCCTTTAAATTCAAGCAAATACCAATCCTATGTTAACAAAGTTTTGTTAAAAAAAAAAAAATTCAAATACAAGGAATTATTCCTGTTCCCTGCAAAGTAACTGGCCCCCACTCCACCAAAAAGGGGCAACATTTTAAAACACCTCTATATTTACTGCTTTAACCATTAAAATAGCTAAATTCATATCCTAAAGACATCTGTGTTACATCACCAAGGAAAATTTCTGAAAACATTAATAGACCTTTTAAAGTTTCAGCCAAACCTTTTAAAATAAAAATAAAAACCAGTTATAATTTTGGACTGCTGTAGGCGATTTTTTTTTAATTTTTAAATTTTTTTTATTCAAAGAGACTCTTTGGATCAACAATTAGAATTTATTTTTTATTGGCTCTTACAATTCGCTTCACATGTAACATCCATTTGGTATATGCCTCCCTGGGAGGTTATCGGTCATCTAATTTGAAATGAGAAAGAACAAAGGGCGAAAGAAAAGGAGCAACATTCCTCTCCTCAGCTCACTAATACGAATGTGTGTCACCTTTTAAATACCACCCAGTATGACAGATTAATCGGAATGAATTAATGGGCAGAAGAGTGAGAGGTGGATCTTTAAAAAGACTAAATGCTCCCTGGTCAATACTGCCCAGGTTGGTTGCAACCTTCTAGGTTTGATTTGGGTGTTGCCCCTTCTAAATCCCGGATTAGCTAAAGCATGTTAGAATCTCTTGGATTGTTAAAATACCAACTCAGGAGGATGGGAGGATGGGGGTGACATTCAGATTCAATTGGTCTATGGATGAGAAAGGTTAAGATGGGAGAGATGAAGAGTGTTGTTTCTCCTTGGTGACATCCCCAAGCAACCTCAGATATGCTCTTCCTTGGGGCCTCTGGTTTTGTTGCTAAATTGTCCTTGTTAAGACAGTTGGGGGGGTGTCTATTTCAGGCTGCATGCCAACCAACACACTGCCCAGGGACGGGATGGGAAATGAACCACACACATCTAGTTCTCCTGGTCACTGTTGTACTGCTCCATCCTGAACAAGAGAGTGTGGAAGAGTGGGTCTACAGGTAAGCCATTATAACCAAACTACCCTCACTGTTTAGCCTCACAAGGGATCCTTTATGCTAAGAAGAATGCCCAGCTGATGGGGATTAACAAGAAAAGCAGAGGGGAGGGGGTCGCTGGAAGCCCAAGAGAAGGAAATTTTTAAAAAATACAAGTTTCCTGTCCTGCACAAGCAGTATGAATTTTGTTATCCCAACGGGAGTCCTGATGGTAAAATCTAGTTTCAAAGTAGGATGGGGAAATGGATCAAGCCTTACCATGGCAAAGCTGGGTGGGACCTCCTAGGCGTCTGTGGGACCTTGGGCTCTCCGGATACTGTGTCTTGGTTTGGGGACTATTTTCATTCTGTCTCAAGCCTAGGTTTGTAGATGCCCTTGGCCATGATACTTACTAGCTGTGTGATTCAGTACAGAGGACAAGCCCCACTTTATTCGGAGTTAACCTATGGTGCAGTGGCCTTAGAAAAACTTAAGAGTAAAAAGCTACCATAAAAAATGCTGGTTATATGTATGACCAGACGGTCAACTCCTCCTTCTTCTCTCTCTTTGCTATAACAGCACCTGTTGGCTTCTAAGTGCACAGAGTTCTCACAATAATGTGCCAAAACTGCCACCCTTCCCATTCTGGCACCCACCTCCCCCCACCCCAGGAGACCTGCATATCAGATATTACTTCCTGCTGTCTATGACCACACCACCTTGGCAGTTAACATCAAAAGCAAACACATGGGGAGAACAGAAGGCGCTGGAGCAGGGGGGCAAGAACAAGCATAGGTAATGTTTCATAAACATTTTTCTGGTGCCCAGGTGCAAAAACCTTGGAACTTCACATGTATTTCAACTGATCATCTAAGGACCCACCTTCTCTCTCCCAGGATAGTGAGCTGAAGGCCCTTCCCTGCCTCCACTCCCAGTGCTCCTGTACCTGGAACACAGATATGCGGAAACCAAAGCTTAAGACCCCTACCTACCATGTTCAGGAGAGCTACACAAGAACAGCATCTGGGAAGCTCATCTACCTCCACCTCATGCAGGGTGTGACCAAGGCTAGCCATCTGTTCAATGCTGGTGGTTCAACATCTACCTGGGCCACCCTTATCTCAATTAATTTCCACCATCTTTTTCCTATCTCCTGAAGGTTCAGTAACTCAAAGCGGTTGTCATGAATGTTTAACACAGTACCCAAAACAGGCCTGGAACCAGATGATATCTCACTGATCTAGCCCAAACTAACTAGCTTTGTGACCCTGAGTTAGTCACTCAGCCTCTCCAGATTGCAAATTATGTGTAAAAAAGAGGGAGCTGAGCTCGTATTTTCCTAAGATCCTCTCTAGTTCTAAAAGGTTATGGTCAGATGGAAACCATTTTACTTCAGCGAGAAACGGCAAACCATTCACCACTTCACTGATGAGTGCTGTGAGAAGTAACAATACTGAAACCAAACAAAAACAAAACTTCACTTGGGTAATTCTAGGCTGTATGTCTGATTTACAAAATAAGTTGGCTAATTTTGTTCTGAATTTCACAGCCCCCTTGACCATCTTCCCCAACAACCATCTCTTCACAATATAGGTTTCTATATCCAGGCTCACTGCATTTAACTAAAGTCAGAGAGAAAAATCCAGCTGAGATCTGTCAGACAGAATTATTAGTGGTCTCCCTGACTCCAGCCTAGCCTGCACTCTCTAACTAATCTGTTTGATTCTACCAACATATCACTTCATCGTCTCTTTGTTTCAAAGCCTCAACCAGCTCTGTTCTACTCAAAGAACAAAAGTCCAAATACACGCTTTGTCAGCCTGGCTGGTACTCAATATCCTCCCAAATTTAGCCTCACCTGACTTGACTGTCTTTCTCTGAGCTCCCCCAGCATAAACTCAGACACGGAGTGTCCCTATCTGTGGAAGAAACCTTTGGACATGAGATGTCTCCTCTCCACCTTGCTGACCTGTCTCCTCCCCTAAATACTACCATCATCCTTTTCTGAGTCCTCAAAGACTCAAGACTCACCTTGTCGGAAGTGAACTCTCCCCTGGCTGGTGCAGTGATAAATATTTCTTTCTTTCTTTCCTTTTTCTTTCTTTCTTTTTTCTTTTTTTTTGACAGGGTCTCACTTTGTTGCCCGGGCTGGAGCATACTGGCACGACCTTGGCTCACTGCAACCTCCGTCTCCTGTGTTCAAGTGATTCTCATGTCTCAGCCTCCCAAGTAGCTGGGACTACACATGCACGCCACCACGCCCAGCTAAGTTTTTGTATTTTTAGTAGAGATGGGATTTCACCATATTGGCCAGGCTAGTCTCAAACTCCTGACCTGAAGTGATCTGCCCACCTCGGCCTCCCAAAGTGCTGGGATTACAGGTATGAGCCACCGCACCTGGCCTTTAATTTCTTATCTTTTTTTTTAATTTAAAACAAGAATATTATGCTTATAAGTAAGAATAAAAGTCTGGTTTTTTTTAAATATAAATTCTGCTTGCAATATTTAGAATGAAAAGAATCCTTAAATATTACTTTATTATTCAATCCCTTTATTTTAGAGATGAGAAAACTGAGTCTAGGGATGCTGACAATCTTGCTCAAGGCCACACAGCAGGTCAGTGACAGACCTAAGTTTTCTGACTCCCATCCCAGAACTTACCACACTTGGCAACCGGGTACCTATCTGCTTTAGACTTGGTATCCACATTCAAGAGCTTTTAGTGTTGAGTGTATCCTCTTTTCCACTTGTGTACCACACAGACAAGGTGTTCACACAAATGCTAACTCCAAGAGTAGAAAGGGGACAGAGCTGGCAGACAGAAGATTCACTCCCCTAACTCTTCCTCCTTTAATCAGACAACCCAAACTTTATACATAGTCTGTAGGTTAGACTCACTTGTAACTCCCCCCTATCCAACTCCAACTAAACATGTCGTTTGCTTTCCTTCAGACCTTCCACTAAATCCACTCCAGAGTACCAAGGCACCCTCTGTGTATTCATCCCTCAACCCCAAAGAGTGCCCACACTTACGTTCTTATATCCAGAATGCGGTTCATAACAATAATTCCCAACTTTCCAAGCACAAGGACTCAAAGGGAAAAAATTCAGGGAGCACTTCCCTTCACAGGGATTATAGTTGTGTGTGTGTGTGTGTGTTTATTAACTGTGAGCCAAGAAAAATATATGCCAAACATCCACTGTGAATTCAGTAGTATTGTAATAAGGTTGTATTTTATTAGTCTACAAATGTAGCTACATACACTGAAAGACAGTAATACATATACTTGGGAGACATTACGTATTTGGTTCACAAACAATGCATGGAGTGCATATGGTTTCCCAGACACTAGTTTGGGAACCACTGGGTAGTAGCATCAGTTCAAGACTTGCAGATGAGATATCTAAATGCTGGGGAGAGACCTTAAGTTTTATTCACCTTCTTCTGAAAGAAAAATGTGACAGCCAGGGCAGGCGCGGTGGCTCACACCTGTAATCCCAGCACTTTGGGAGGCTGAGGTGGGCAGATCACTTGAGGTCAGGAGTTCGAGACCAGCCAGGACAACATGGTGAAACCCCTCCTCTACTAAAACTACAAAAATTAGCTGGGCGTGGTGGCGCTTGCCTGTAGTCCCAGCTACTTGAGAGGCAGAGGTGGGAGGATCGCTTGAACCCAGGAGGTGGCAGTTGCAGTGAGCCAAGACTGCACCACTGCATTCCAGCCTGGGCAATAGAGCAAGACTCTGTCTCAAAAAAAAAAAAAAAAAAAAGGAAAAATATGACAACCTAATGAAGATACAACTGGAGGGTCTATAGTTTATTTCAGACTTCCCATTGTACCCACCTCCGTGTTGGAGTTATTGATAGCACAGGCCTTCGTATTTTTAGTACCCCTTTTGGGGGGAAACAAAGGAGCCTCTCACTTGTTTCAGTCCTCTAGTTTATTCTTGACTTTCCCAGCAAAGCTGCCTCAAGTAGAAAGCCCAATTCCAATTCATATTCTGGTCTCTTCCCGATTTCTCACCAGAATTATCTCTAAAGAGTAAGCACTGACAAGTGATGGATAATTTGCATTTTAACCCTATTCAAATTTGGGTAAATGGTTTAATATGCATGCTAATATTCCATCATTATTCCAATTAAGGAAACTATTATGTTAAAGTGTTTAATCAGGAGAATTAGGGAGAACTCCAGACACCTAAAATTAACCTCTAATAGTCTTGACATTCATTTCATTTAAGTGCAATTTGCCAAGCTACAACCAACTCCCGCTTAAGACTTCTGCTTAGGCATGTGGGGATTCCTGATAAGACCTAAAAGCAATTCATTTCCTAACTACATTGCTGTCTAAAAGAATAAACTAAAAGGACCACAATACAATCAAATCCCCAAGCAGTCACATTCCAAGAGATTTAAACATCATCATCTTGATTCCCAGTAACAACAATGCTCTTTGCATCAGAAACAACACAACCACTTCCTCTTTCTCTGACCTTCTCTGTTTAATTACTTCCTGTGATTTCTTCTAGGGCTGAGCGCCCAAGCCTCCCAGGGCGGCAGCCTTTCCGTGCATACATGACTGATTTGTCTGACAGTCAGACATTACACATACAGTTTGGGACTTCACATTTCTTTTTAAGTGATGGATCTCATGGGCCTCCTAGCATTCACCAAGAACTTTCTTTCAGCCATAAAAAAAGAAAAAATTCTTCTAGTACATTTCCATTTAAAATCAAGCTGTACCTCAAAGCTGGAAGTCCTGCTAAGAATGGGGAAGGACAGGCACCTGATGATACCTCTCAGTGTATGATCACCACCTTCTTATCAAATGAGCCTCTTCAGCAAACATTCAAAATGCTAAAGATGTGAAGTCATCTTTTTATTAGGGTCTGGACAATGAAGATAAAACCATCACAGCCATGGATAAGCCCATGAACCCTCAGTGGCATCATTCCTGGGGAGTTTGTTAAGAATGCAGAATCTCAGGATCAGAATCCTCATTTTACCAGATTTCCCCAGGGAATCCCTATGTAAGCTCAGGTTTGAGAAGCACGGCTACAGGATCCTCCCCACAAAACAGCAAGGCTACAATACAGGTCCAGGTGAACACAATGCTGTGTTAGCCATATTGCTCTCACAAGCTTTCCATCAGGGGTAAGTTGGCTTACTCTTTCCAAAACAAGTATTTGTAGAGTTGCTGTTTATATCTCAGTACAGAAAAGGCCACCTGGATTGGCACTGGCTCCCTATTCCATAGAGCTGAACAGGAATGCAAGGAAGAAATGTCACTACATAGTTCTGAGGTGTTTACAGGATTCTAAATGAGTTTTAATTTCATTTGCTCAACAGTAATATAAACCAAGCTATTCAGACAACACAATTTTTTATACGAGAAAACTGAGGCCCTGTGAGGTTGTAACACAGACTGTTGTTCTACAGATGTTAAGATTTGAAGTCAAAGGACCTGGGTTAAAAATAACAAATCCTGCTGTGTGTGTGAGACCTCAGGCAAGATAGTGCCCTCTCAGAATCTTTTCCTCACCTGTGGTATGTAGACGCTTGACGGTTGGACATATTCCACCCATGTGTGAATGTGTACATGCTTGTATGTACAACACACACACACACACACTCTCTCTCTCTCTCTTACCCTCACTCATTCTTTCTCTCATACCTAAAAACAACTTGAAAAGCTTGCTTGTTTGAAGATTCTGGCAAGGGCCTGTAGGTCCTTCAATGCTGTGCATGAAGAGTTCCCCTACCCCAAATATGAGAACCCCAACACGTCACATTTCTAGTTTGCAGCTCCAGGAGGAACCCAGCAGGAAGGAGGGGAAGAAAAAGGAAAACAACTCTAGTTAGTAATCAGTTAGTCAGTCATCAAGAGGGCTGTCCTCACACCTTAAAGCAGATGAAACTGTCTGGCATCCTAGAATGTAAGTGCCCCGAGAGCAGGGACTTCCTGAGCCACAGCTCTGGTATTGTATGGCAGGCTAGGTGCTCTATATTTGCAGTAAGTGAATGGCACATGGTAGGCATTCAATGGCTAGTGGCTCCCTCTCCTCTGGCTGTACTTCCACTCATTTATTTTATCCAATACAATAATTTATACATAATTTTGCAACTGGGGCCTAAGTACATTCTAAATTCAAGTTATTCCGATTCACAGTATATCACACTCCAAATCAACACCTATAATCTAGTATCCCCAATTTTCCTTAGTACAAAAGACATCTTAGAATGGATGGTAAGGTCTTCAAAGGTTTTTTGTTGTTGTTTTTTGTTTTAACAAACAGCAGAGTACTGTTCTGAAGTGTGCTCACACACAGATCAATGAGAAGGCAACCATTATTAGGCCTTCAGGGCCAGAGGTGAGCTGTTGAGCCCAGGCACATCATTCTAGCAAGGCAGATTTGCTTTGCGAGTCTGAGCCTGAGAAAAAAATCAAACTTGACTTAACCTTTAAGCAAAGGGGAGAAATGTAATAACTATATTAAGACTATAGTCACACTTACGCTGCTTTAAAAGATCTATAAAAATGAGTAAAATTACTGGGATGTTGATAAATTAAACCTCTAGTCTAGCACTATGTCTGTATTCCCACTCCATCGTCCACTTTATTCCTTGGCTGGAAAAATAAAATGAAATGCCAAACATGGCATTCAAGTAGACAAAACATGTCATAAGCCAAGTGACTCCTAAGAGGATGGTCAGTCCCACCCATCCCCACCAAGCCTACTGACTTTCGTTTTAGAGACAATTTGAATGCTGCTGGTAATAAGGTATCTAGACCACATATCAGGAATGGCGTAGGGATGGCAGGGGAGCCAAGGATGCTATTACAGGTAGGTACTCTTACCCTAAGAGAACAGACAAGCTATAAAACTCAGAATCTCAAAAAGCACAGCCAACTGGGATCACTGAGTAAAGGGGCCAATGGTCAGCTGGGCATTATTGATTATCACAGTACAAAAACTACCAGGACACCATCAGAAAGCCAAAAGAAACAGTCAGTCTTAGAACATGACTTCTAAATCCTAATTATCCTCCCACACGCTCCCTGAGGAGCCTTGAGCAAGTCATTTCAGCTCTCTAAGGTATAAAGTGAAAATCTCGTTTCCTGCCTTGTAAAGTTCATGGATCTCCTCTGCCTTGTAAATTCTGAAAAGAAAGAACACCTTATTACATGACGGGGGACAGACCTGGGGTAGATGGATGCCACTGAATCTCAATTTTTCAGGTGCTGTGCTAAAATGTTTTACCAAGGCTACCTCATTTATGCTTTTTTTTTTTTTTGAGATGGAGTTCCACTCTTGTTGACCAGGCTGGAGTGCAATGGTGCGATCTCTGCTTAGCACGATCTCTGCTCGGCACAACCTCCGCCTCCCAGGTTCAAGCGATTCTCCTGAGCCAACCTCCCGAGTAGCTAGGATTACAGGCATGTGCTACCATGCCCAGCTAATTTTGTATATTGAGTAGAGATGGGGTTTCTCCATCTTGGTTGGGCTGGTCTCGAACTCCTGACCTCAGGTGGTCGGCCCACCTGGGACTCCCAAAGTGATGGGATTACAGGCATGAACCACCATGCCCGGTCCATTTCTACTTTTTAACAGCCTATTAGGTATACAGCAGAATGAACCTCATTTACATTAACCCAGGGCTGGTGGCTTGGGATACTTAGCAGGGTCCCTTAGTGGCAGGGGAAGAGGTACGGTCTCACTCCAAAGCCCATGATTCTTCCACTACCATCATGGCAGCCTCTCCTTTAGTAGTTTTGAAAAAGCAACTCAAGGTCTTTTTCGGATATAGGTATCCAAAAAAGATAATTGTTAAATTGTGAAAAATTGTTAAATTTTTATACACGGTACAATTATTTTTTCAATTAATGAATATTTACTTCAACCAACTGATAACTGTTTACAGAAAGCCTACTATGTGCTCAGTGTTCTGCCAGGCCATGGGTATGAGGGTTAATAAATTATTCTCAAAGGGCATGGTGGTGTACACCTGTGGTCCCAGCTACTTGGGAGGCTGAGATGGGAGCACTGCTTGAGCCCAGGAGTTCAAGGCTCCAGTAAGCCATGATTGCACCCCTGCACTCCAGCCTGGGCAACAGAGCAAGAACCCATCTCTAAAAAAAAGTAATAAAAATAAAAGATGAAGCTATTCCCATGCCAGGTGCAGGTGGCTCATGCCTATAATCCCAGCACTCTGGAAGGTCGAGACAGGGGGACTGCTTAAGGCTAGGAGCTGAAGGCCATCCTGGGCAACGTAACAAGACCTCACCTCTACCAAAAATTTAAAAATTAGCCAGGTGTGGTGGCGCACACCTACAATCCCAGCTACTCAGGAGGCCAAGGCAGAAGGATCACTTTGAATACTCCAGCCTGGACAACAGATCAAGACTGTTTCAAAAACAAACAAACAAACAAACCAACAAACCTATTCCCACACCTAGAAAGACAGATGGGCCAAGCTTCTCTGTGAATTCTCAGTTAGTATGGATGCAAATACAAAATAAACAGTGCGTATCTGAAAAGTCAGTACTGGAGGCCAGAGCCAAAGCAAAGCAGTAAGAAAAAGAAACAAGAGGAATAAATAATGAAAATGAAAAGACAAAGATGTCATTGCCAGATGAACAAATGAAAGTCAATTAAAAACTTAACTGATAATTAAGTTTTAAGCATTAACTACAGGAAATATATTGAAGAACAAAAACAACCAGATCTGAAAAATCGTTATTTCAGGACACAGAGGAGCCAAAACCATACATTTTAGAAGCTCCCAATATTTGTTCTAATCTCTTCAATCACAAGTGTTAAATGCTAAGGGTGAAGTCAAAATCTGTTTCTTTACCTTTACCCTCTAAGTGCGAGTAAACACAGAAAGTTTGTTTTTAAATAAATATTCAACTACCCTTTGAGAGTAGCAGGAAGAACATAAGCACAATTTGATAATATGTGTGCAATATGCCACATGTGAACATAATGTTGATAAAGGTTACCTGAGAAAGGGAAATGGGTAGTTATGAAACAATTGTTACTTAATTTAGCAAACTCCCATGATCCTGGCCTGACTTTCCTTCCATGACATGGGACATATGTCAAGATGTAACAATCCTTCATGTCTGTCCAGGGCAAGCATATAAAAAATATATTTTGTTCCACAGGGGCACTGGAGCATCAATACAAAATATTTCTTCTACTTCAAAGTCACTAAGAGCCCTAGAAAATGCCTTAAAAGCACCACCACAATGTTCTAGACTTAAATAGTAATTTTTAAATATTTCTAAGAATAAGTTATCAAGTTTATTGAGATGACAGGGTCTTTTTAAAAAACTCGGCCTAATTTACCTTAGTAAAAACAAGCCCAAACAAATAATCACATACACCAAAACTTTCTGGTCTGCCTCTATTATCACTTGTTCAATTTCTGAAAATTTTGCTGTTAGACTGTATTTGTGTTCAGCTGGCAATACAGGAATGATGCCAATATTGGAGTTCATCGGCACAGCTGTATCCACCCTCAAGTGTTAAGACTCCAACAGAACCCTGCAGCTATTGCAAATTGTTAATACTGTGATTTCTGCAGAGATTCTCCTACAGAGGCATAGAAACAGGCCCTGTCTTATTGTGGTCAAGATTTTTTACTTGTCAGTTCTCGCAACAATGAATGGAATCAAAATGGGTTTTGAGTTACCAATGACAGATCACTACCACCAGATAGTTCTGCATGGAATTTCCACAAACTACCAGAGGCTCAATGTGAACATGGTTGAGTTTCTCAGGAGGCTTATATATATACCCTAAGTTAACCAAATACAACAACTGTAATTATTGCATTAGTCAGTAGAGATGAAAGAGCACTTTAAAATAATTAAATCCATTATTTTATTCAATAGACATTAAGCAACCACAATGTGCCCAATGGTGTTGGGCCAACAACTAGAAAACTAGGCATTTGAGAAGTAACCTTGAATCCAAAAAGCTCAAATTCGGATGCAGAATCTAGCTGGGTATAAGCCCAACTTGAAATAATAATTGCCATATAATGTAGGGAAAAAAATAATACACACAGACATTGATTTTGACTTGCATTTTGACTTTGACTTGATTTTGACTGGGAGGAGGGGGTTATGGTGGGAAAGTCAAAAAGGACCACCCAAACGCAATGGCTCAGAGATGGCTGGGGGCATGAGCAGAATGTCACCTACTGGAGAAGTGAAGGAAGAAAGAAGAGAATTTCAGAATAAAAGCAAGAGTAAGCAAATTGCTAAGGCAAAATAGTTTTGGGTATTGCTACTGATCCACTTTGTATATATTATACTGGATAAAAGGACAGGAAAGCAGAGGGGACCAGCTTTAGTCAGAAAGGAGGTTGCATTTGCTAATATTCCCATGGAAACAAACCCAGACCACAACCAGCTGATGGAGCTTAGTCCACTCCAGGTCTACCACCTCACTCGCTGTTCAGCCTTGCACTAGGCACTTAACTTTATACTATGACAGGTCCTAGCTTACAAGCTCCTTAAGGTCTCTTCAGCTTTTTTTTGTTTTTTCTTACTTTTAAGATTTTTTTTTTCTGGAGACAGGGTGTCACTCTGTCGCCCAGGCTAGAGTGCAGTGGCACAATCACAGCTCATTGCAGCCTCGACCTCCTGGCCTGAAGCCATCCTCTCCCCTCATCCTCCTGAGTAGCTGGGACTACAGGTGTGTGCTACCACATGCGGCTAATTTTTATTTTTTATTTTTTTGGTAGAGACAGGGTCTCACTGTGTTGCCCAGGCTGGTTTTCCCGGCCTCAAGCCATCCTCCAGGCCTGGGTCTCCAGAAGTGTGGGGATTTTCTGAGGAATAAATCAAGATTCTAATTCTGCACAGTCAACTCCATATTTTTAACATTTAAGGGTTCTACTCATGTATAGTAGAACCATACCCCCTGGTAGAAACATACCTCCCTTTTTAAGGCAAAAACAAAGAAAATGGATCAATACTCACTGTATCGGTTTAATTTCCACAACTGTTATTTCAGTTAACATAGATCTAACATTCCAATAATAACCAACTCTGAATTTGCACTACTCTCATTATCTTTGAGGTGTATCACAGAATTCTCAAGCCCAAATTTATTTAAATCCATTTTAATTCAGTATGCCCCTCATGCTTCACAGCATTTTCTGGGAAGATAAGTGAAGTGAGAAAAATGATGGCAATGACAGATTGTCACCAGTTCAGAAGAATAATGAACAAGCATGATTGGCAGAAAGGCTGCGAGCTCTGAGTCAGAACGACTGAGGCTGGACCACCCCACTGGTTCACAGTGGTTAGTTAAGAGCACAGAGACCTTCCTGAACCAGGCTACTGGAGTGCTCAATTCCCAGCTCCTTCAGTTACTCATAGGATGACCTTGAGGAAAGGACTTCACCTCTCTGTGCCTCACTTCTCCCATTTAATAGGGATAATAATACCAACTACCTCGCAGGATTTTTAAGAAGACTAAATGAATAAAGTGCTTTAAAAAAAAGTTTGCTGTCTCGGGCAACTAACTTGACCTTGGCTTTCTCATCAGTTAAATGGGGGTAATACCTTCTTCACAGGGTTATCTGAAAATGAAGCTCAGCCTGAAAGAAATCTATCTCAGTGCCCTGCAAAGAGCCACACAGGGCACCTGTTTTATGCCTAGCCCTGTACTATAAGCTTTACATAGGCTATCTCATTTAATTCTCACAGCAGCTCCACAAAATAGGTAGTGTCTATTCCCATTTTGTCCACTCCATATAAAACTGACATGACATATGAAAGTAAACTGCCTTAGATCATAAAGTGAGCAAATGGCTAAGCCTTAAGCCTTAAATACATGTTACAAACGCATTTAACTCGGGGTCTTCGATTGGTCTCTGGCTGAATAACCAGTTATAAAAGACATTTTTGCAGACAATTCAGGCAGAGTGTTAAAGACATCAGGGAATTATTAATTTTGTAAAATGTGATAATAGTATTGCGGTTTCACAGAACAGTATTTTTATCTCTTGAGAAGTAAGCTCAAATATTTAGGTACAACAGTTGTCCCAATGTCTGCAATGTCTTTGAAATGGTTCAGCAAAAATACTTACACCTGTTTTATTAATGGGAAACATTTCAACGTTAGGAAAAATATGACTGAAAGGGAAGCTGCAAATCCATTCCCAGCAAGAAGTGGGTTACAGAGAAGAGTTCATGAAACGAACAAAAGAGAAAGCTGAATGGCAGCTCGATGTCTCCAGGGTTAGAGCTTGGTTCAGTAAGGTTTATCTTGTCTGCAAATTTCCAAGCCATTCATAGCCATGATCAAATGCTTTAAAGATAGTGACAAAACAGGTATGGATTTAAAAAAATTTTCCAACCCTATGCACAGAGGACGACTTACAATAGTTTGCTGATGCTCTTCGCTTCTTAAGTTATATTTTAAAAAGTCTGTATAATTGTAAATTTTAACATGCATTTTTATGTGGAGGGGGGACGAAAGAGAATGGTCAGTGTATTTTCTATATGGAAGATATCTCTTGGGACCATTATCAACAAGAGCAAAGAAACTTTCCTGAATTGCCATATATTAGAAGAATTTTAAATTGACATGGAAAACAACATTAGAAAACAAAACATTGTTTTTTTTAATTAAGCACAATTTTACTATTTGCAAGATTCTGATTTACTGCATTCTGATGCTAAATGAAACAGATATTATCTGGACCATTCAACGAAACCTTTACTACATGTAGACTATCAAGTCTATTTTACCTAAAGTACAAATATATCTTTCCTAGGTCTCCAGTTTGATGCCACCAGTTCTCTTAAGTAGCAACCCCTGCCTGGTTCCAAAGGTATCTGAGAGACCTCAAACATAAAGTCATTACAAGAAAAAAACAGATCAAATTCACCCAAAGTAGGAATCTAGCAAAAATCTAATCAAATATGGCTACCTTAATCAAACAATAATTTTAGCTCTAGACTTAAAGACAGTGGCAGCAAACAACAACAAAACAACAAAAAAGCAATCACAGCAAGCTCTGTAATTCAGAGAGAAAAACCTTACTGTCACTAACATTTAAAAGGAATTTTTCAGATGCGTCATTACACAGGTACGTTGAACAAAATAATAGACAGTGGCTACCATGGCAGTTTACAGCCCACGAAGTCGCTTTCTTCTCAGGCATTTTAAGTTTTGTGCCAAGGTCATCACATTAAAAAATAACCCCTATAAGCCCATTTCTTCAGTGGCTAAGGTGCCAAGGCTTTCTCAGTCTCTAAGTGAAACTAGAACTCCTCAAATATCTATCCTCTCAACTGGACTTGTGACAGCAGTGGAGGCTACGGCTTCATGCTGAACTTGCTCTGAGAGCCTGAAATGGAGCTATTCTTTCCTCGCTGGTGATCCCACTCGAAATCCTTCTGCTTTGGATAGCAGATGGAGAAAGATGCAAGGCTGACAAAGCTGCCACAAAAAGAGCCAGGTCAGGCCTGTATTCCCAAGGGGTGGAGCCAAGGTAGAGTGGTCAAACCTCTCCAAGAATCTGCAAGGCCAGAGCACAGCAACCAGCCTCACTGCTACTACTGCTACTCTGTGTGCAGGTACAATCGAGGGCCCATAAAAATATTGATTTATTGGCCACGTTCAAAAGGCAGCAAGGCCCAGCAGCATATTCCTTCTCTGTATTTCAGCCCTAAAAGCGCAACTTTTTTTCATTTTACCATTTTAAGATGCTATATACGAAGACAAAGCAAAACGTCTGAAATAGAAACACCAGCAGATGCGGTGGGACGTCTGCGACAGGCACAGCAGCAGGGATCCTCTCCTGTGACGGCTGTCTGGAAGATCAGGGGTTACTGCAGTCAAAGTTCCCTGGGGACTCACAGGAAGGAAACTGAAATTCCCTTTCCCAAACACCAGCCCCACTCCCGCCCGGACTGGCAACAGCAGACGCCAAAGGATAAAGGGGGTATATTTAATAAAGTGAGTAGATTTCCTAGAGCAGGGCACAGCACTGTCACCTGCTGCAAGAGACAAGCCTCCCAGTCGCCCAGCCCTGAGTCACTTCCCCTCCCAGCACTCTTGAGGCTCAATGCCTGCGGGGGGCAAAAGACCTGGGGCCTCCGGAGCACGCCTTCCGAAGCCCGCACTCCACTGCAAAGACGCGCGCGGGGCCTCCCTCCAGGGCGCGTCCCCGCGGCTGCCAACTAGCTCTTTGCGCCCAAGCCCGCGCCGCCGCTACCTTGGCTAATGGCAGCACTGAATGAAAGGAACCGATGCAGGCTCCGGATTTATGAATGTGCAGGGGAGGAGGGGAGGGATATCATGTGACAATAAAGGAGCGCGTCTTATTCACAAAAAAAAAAAAAAAAAAAAAAGTGGCTGGTGGCGGGCACAGCCACTGAGCAGCAGCGGCGGCCGCCGCGCGGTGACCGCTCAAACCCCAGGCATAAGACTTGAGGCGTCGGGCCCCGCGGCCCCGCCCCCGTCGCACCCGAGACTGAAAACGCCTCAGACCAGGGAGGGAAAATGCCAAACTGGACCCCTGAACCGCGAGGCAGGAGGCAGCTGCACCTCCGCCCCGGGCTGGCGACAGTCACGGGTCCCGCGCGGGGCGGCCCAGGATCCCTCCGGCGGAGCGCCCCGAGCATTGTTCCCCTCGGGCCCGCGGGCCAGGCACAAGCCCGTGCACGCGCACCCGCACCCGCGAGGACACTCACATACACACACACACACACACACACACGCGCCCCCAGCGCGATGCCCCGCACGCCCCCGCCGCACACGCCTCGGTCCGCCCCGAGCCGCCCGACCCCGCAGGACGCGTGTGCCGGCCACAAGCGCGTGCACAGGTACTCACGCGCCGCGGGGCCCCTCGGGCGGCTCCAGCACGCCGGCCCGCGCGGGGACCCTGGTGCACCAGACCCCCGCGCAGCCCGCGCCTGTCCTCCTCTGGCTCCGCCGTGTTTTTTATGAATGAAAATGTGGTATGCAAATGAGAGCGATTCAAGAAAACGAAATGGCGGAGCCTAGGCCCCAGTGGGCTCCGGAGCGGACTGCAGGGCTCGCGGGGCGGCGGGAGTCACAAAGTCACTGTGCAAAAACCCACCAGCCCCGGGAAGCCGGAGTGGGGGTGTCAGGTCTTCCGCTCTAGCCGCCGAGGATTTCGGGGGCGGGGGAGCTGTAAGTCCTCCGAGAGGGAGCGGAGACCGCCCGGAGGTCACCCGCACGCCCTTGGCCCCCGGAGCTGCCACCAGCCCGCCGACCCTAGGCGTGCGCCCGCCAGCCCGCAGCAGTTTTTGCCCTCTCCTCACTTCAACAAGCAGGGAAGCCTCGCGTCCCAACCCCGACAGGTCAGCGAGTCGCTGCACCCCACGCCAAGTTCACCCAATAAGCGTCCCCGCCCGCATCCTCAGCCCCGGCCCCCACGCTGCCCCTGCGGGGCACCCTCGTCCCACCCCGCGACCAAACTTACTCGTCTGGGTGTGTTTCTTCGGTCATTTTCTTGTTCACCTAGACTCCTGTCCCGCGGCGGGCAGCTTTGCTCCCTTCATCTTCCTGTCCGCTCGCCCCCCTTCTTCACATCTCCGGAGATCGCCTGATTTGGGGAGGGGGGGCGGCTAGAGATGAAGGGGGCGCCGCAGCAGAAGGGGAAGCAGGGCGCGGGATAAGGTTTGGGGGAAGGGGTGCAAAGGCAGGCTGCGCGGGGAGTGAACGCCGCAGCGCCGTGGGGAGAGGCGGGCGGAGGCTCCGGGTGCTCGGGAGCGGGCAGAGGGGGCGAGATTTGGGAAGGGGACGGCGGTGGGGGAGAGCAGGAGAAAAACAAGCGCGCCTCGGAGCGGCAGGCACTGCTGCGAGGAGGAGGAGAGCGCCGGCCGCGGGTGGGGGGGCTCAGTCCGGGGTCGCCCCCGGGGGGCCGGGCCAATCACGGTTCCGGGGAGCGGTCGGCGGCCGGGGGAGGTGCGCCTGGGAGGCGGTGCAGGGCGCCCCGTCCGAGCCCCATCTCTCGACTCCACCGATTTACTCCATATTGGATTCTCACCGCGGCCAACAGGAGGAGGAAGTAGGGCGGAAGCGATGACGTCTTCCCAGCGGCCAGAGGTGGTGGAGTGCAAAAAGCTTCCTACTTGCGACCGAAAAAAAAGGGAGAAGAAAAAAAAAAAACTTTGTCCCGCCTACTGAGCACGCCCCGCTTCCTCTCCCCCTCCCTCCTGGCTTCCACTCCCGGAGGAGCCGCGGAGCCGAGTTGTTTGCTTGCGCCGCGACCGTCTGGCTCCGAATCCTCCTTGATTAGGGCTCCGGGTTTTAGGAAGCCCGAGAGGAGGGAGGAGGCGGGAGCGGAGGACTCGTACACATCTGGCTCCCGTTTTTGCCCCCTCCCTCCTTCCAAACACCAAGATTAAAAATCGGGGGGTTGGGCGGGGGCGGAGATGGGAAACTCAAGGGAGGGGAAGGAGTAAAACAGCTGAAGAGGTGCTCAGGCTCAGAGGCACAACTACCCCCACCGCGAGGTGGGAAGGTAGGGGCAGCGCAGGTGCCAGGGGCTGGCTTCTCCAGCCCAACCCAACCAGAGAGGGGAGGGGGTTCGACTTTGCCAAGGTTCTGAAAGGCAGAGGCTTTTCCGTTTCACGTGAATCTTGTGATTTTTTTTCTTTTTTGTCTCAATAGAGGAATGGATTTTTGTTTTGTTTTGTTTTGAGATGGAGTCTCGCTCTGTCCCCAGGCTGGAGTGCAGTGGCGCGATCTAGGCACACTGCAACCTCCACCTCCTGGGTTCAAGTGATTCTCCTGCCTCAGCCTCCCGAGTAGCTGGGACTACAGGCGCGCGCCACCACGCCCAGCTAATTTTTGTATTTTTAGTAGGGAGGGGGTTTCACCATGTTGGCCAGGATGGTCTCGATTTCTTGACCTCGTGATCCGCCTGCCTCGGCATCCCAAAGTGCTGGGATTATAGGCATGGGCCACCGCGCCCGGCCAAGGAACGGATGTTTTTAAGAATCATTACTCATGCAAAGAAAAAGGTCAACCCAGCACAGCCCAGAAACGTTTGCATTTCCGTAGAAATTATGGAATTTCTCGCGTTAAGAAGCAGCCCCGGCCGGGCGCGGTGGCTCACGCCTGTAATCCCAGCACTTTGGAAGGCCGAGGCGGGCAGATCACCTGAGGTCGGGAGTTCGAGACCAGCCTGACCAACATGGTGAAACATCGTCTGTACTAAAAATACAGAATTAGCCGGGCGTGGTGGCGCGTGCCTGTAATCCCAGCTACTCGGGAGCTGAGGCAGGAGAATCGCTTGAACCCAGGAGGGGAAGGTGGCGGTGAGCCAAGATTGTGCCACTGCACCCCAGCCTGGGCAACAAGAGCAAAACTCCATCTCAAAAAAAAAAAAAAAAAAAAAAAGAAGAAGAAAGAAAGAAAGAAAAACAAGAGACATAGTCCCTATCCCTTGCTGCTCTCCAAACACAGTAGACTTTTCCATCCTCTTGAATGTCCATGGGACAATCCAGATATGATGTTAACTAAATAGCAACCACTGAACAGGTTAAGAGATTAAATATTTGCCTCAGGCTGGGCGCAGTGGCTCATGCCTGTAATCCCAGCACTTTGGGAGGCTGAGGTGGGCGGATCACCTGAGGTCAGGCGTTTGAGACCAGCCTGGCCAACATGGCAAAACCCTGTCTCTACTAAAAATATAAAAATTAGTTGGGTGTGGTGGTGGGCGCCCATAATCCCAGCTACTCAGAAGGCCGAGGCAGGAGAATTGTTTGAACCCAGCAGGAGGAGGCTGCAGTGTGACGAGATTGCACCATTGCACTCCAGCCTGGGCAACAAGAGCAAAACTTTGTCTCTAAATAAATAAATAAATGCCTCAAATTTAGTATTCCTAAAATTTACATGCATATAAGAGCCACAAATGCTCCAAAAAGTTTCACCTTGAGTCAGGGATAAACTGGTGGTTTACTCCAGGCTTTGTGCTTATCACAGCCATGATCTCTGTGGACATGGAGTGGGGTTCACGCTGGTGATGTGTGGTGGTGGGGAGGGCATGAACCAGGGGATGGAACAGCTTGGTTCTGGTTTTCTCCTAGCAGTCCTGAGACCCCGAGTGAGTTTCTTTATAAAACAGGAATAACAAGGCCAAGCTTGTCTTTATCAGTTTTTGAGGCTATTGAGAGTTCCTGAGAAAGTACTAAGCAAAGGCAAGATCTCATTGTCTTCCAAATCCCCAGATGGCTAAGGAATCTACCCAAGTCTCACCTTTGGCCATGGTTGCTCTTCTCCCTGGGAGTGCTGAAAGAGATCCCACCCTGTTATTCCTGAACTTCCCAGAACACAGGCACTTACCCATGTCAAAATTATCCGCCCTGTGGGCATCTCTTGGGCTCCACCCTCCAGTTTCAAGGTACACAAATGGCAAGGTGGCAGGTGAGGTGATTAATTTCTGCAGGTAGGCCAGCTCTATGAGCAGGTTAAATTGGTGTCATCACCACTCACTCAGCCAGCTCTCTGCTTAATAGCAGTGAACGACTGGCCCAGCCTATGGACTAGGTTGCCAGGGGAACAATGATAAATATTCTGAGGTCCAGAAGTCCCCAAGTCCCCACTGGGATCACCTGGTGCCATACTCCAGCTGGGCTATCTCAGGCAGGCCCTTAGGTCCACTGAGCCTTGGGTTCAGTGTCTGTTGGGTCGGAGTAGTACCCACAACATAGGGTTGCTGGGAATCTTAAATGGGCTATACAGATTCCTGATAGCCCTTTCCTCTCTCTGGCCAGCTGGTTTACCAAATGACCCCCTCCTCTCTGTCCTTCATGTTCCTTTAAATGAAGCCTGCCAGTTCTCTTCTGTCTTGTTCAACACCCAAAAGGGGCCTTTTGATGGAAACATTACTAGCAGGTCACTTCTTGGTCCTCCCCATCAATTACTGTGGTTGAGGCAAGTCTGACTCCTGCAGCTCCATAGAATAAATGAGGATATTGGGCGAATAACTCAGATATGTCTGTTGATCTGAACATCAAGGTGTTATCAAAGTCCATTGGATTGTTGCTGGAATAGGGGATATCACAGATTTAGGGCTTTAATTGATGTCTCTGCTGAAAGAGCTAAGGACCCACATCCCTGTCTCTCCCCACAACCGGCAGAACACGGGGCTGCGGGAATCTCTGAACACGATCAAATCAATAGTGCTCAGTCAGAGTAGGATCGTAAAGCTTCAAAAGTAATATCGATCTGCTCACAACTTCACGCAAACCCAGCGGGGCCCCCAGCAGGTCCCCCACCTACAGGCTTCTCAGTTCCGAGTCCTGGGCGAGGGAGCACCCCCACCCGGGCCCTTCCCGCGGGCTGCCCGGAAAGCCCGGAGCGCGGAGCCGGAGCGACCCTCCGCGGCCGGGGACGGGCATGCTCAGTAGCCCCGCAGGTCCTGTTTCACTGGGAAGCCGTCCGCGGCCCCCACCCCTCCTGCCTGGCTCGGGCGCCAGGAGAAGCGGACATTTTAGCCTCCTCTGCAATCCGCTCTCTCGTTCGTGTCCTTCTCCCCCCTCTCGTCCGGTAGGGCCGGCAGTGTAGATTTCCCCAGGGGCGGGGGTGGGATCTGAGCAATCACTCGCCCTCCCCACTCCCAGGGGCGGGGAGGGGGTGATTTAGGGAGGACTTCACGGGGCCCAAAGGTTCGCACCGCCCCGCCGCGGCCCAGCCTGCAGAAGCCCCCCGCTGCTGCGGCGCCCCCGCTCCCCGCCCCGCGAGGCGCGCGCAGCTGCGCCTGGGCCTGTCCTCGCTTCACCCCCACTCTGCCCTTTCGGTATTTCTCAATGACCGGCGCTCCGAGGACACTTCCGACGCGGGAGGGAGGGGGTGTCATTAGCGCTCGGTTATCAGTTCCTTCCGGTCTCCCCGAGCTCAACCCTGCGCGCGGCCGGGCCGCGCCTCGGGCGATCTGGTGCCTTTATTATGATGTTTAAGTAAGCAGTCGTGTGTGCCAAGTGAGTTTGTAGCCCAGCTGTCTCCCCCAAGCCCCGCTGGCAGGAATGGAAACCCAAGCTCTCTCGTAATGCAGGGGATGATGCAAACTTAGAAACTGACCCGGCGCCCGGGAATGAGGCCCCCCCGCCCCGGGCGTGCGGCGGCCCAGTCGGGGCATGAATGGCTGGAGCCCGATTGCATAATCCGCGCGGTATAAATAGCCGGCGGGCGGGCCGCTGACGCGCTCGGTTGTGCCGTTATCGTGCAATGCTTCATCCCCGGTGCCGTTCACTCCCAGGTCGTTTTCCCTTTCAGCTGCAATGCCGGGATTTTAAATAGCAGAGATGAAAGGCCCCTGCCCCCGCCTCCCTCCTCCCCTGAGTTCATGTATTATGAATGAAACGGCAGCCTCGCTGCTTCCTGAGGTGCTCCACTTCAGGTAGGAGAGAGACTCAATGTCAAGGCAGCTGGCTACTAAAAGTTGGGTGTGTGCGCGCGTTGGGGAGGGACGGAGAGCAGGAAATAATTGACAGGCTGGGAAACATTCTTTTCGAGAAAATGTAACCGCTCAGGGTTTGCCTCTGGAGTTTCAGTTTACAACTGTACAAGCCTCAGTCAATTTAAGAATGGATTATGCAAAGGGGCTTTCGACTGCGGCTTGCTCGCCCTCACACCCTAGGCCGCTGTCTCTGTGGAAAGTGCTGTTTCATTCAGAGGAGCTGGTTTCTGCCCTCCCAGGGAGGCAGCACACATCCCCTCTCCCCTCTCATCCCCCACTTTAAGATGAGCCCTGAGAACCCTTGAGGGTCTCGAGAAAAGCGAATGCTGGTCACTGTAGCCATTCTCTAGTTCCAGAACCCCTTGGAAGCCTCAGCGAGGTCCAAAGCTGAGTAAGTTTTAAAACGTATTTTTTTCCAACAGTTTTTCAAAAATAGGTAGTCATTTTAAAAATTAAAGGATGCAGCAAATTTTCGTCTTCTCATGAATACCAGATTTCAACTTAATTTCTTAACATAAAAATGGCCAGTTCTTCACAAATGCATTTCTGACATGTGAAGGGCAATGGTCAAGGTCATGATTTTTTTCATTGGATACCCATTGCTCCAGTCTGCCTTGAAAGCACCAGGGCTCTATGAGGCAGTGGGGATACAGGAGTGAAGAAACCCAGGCTCCTTCCCTCCAGGGATTCGGTCAGCTGGGGCAACAGGCATGTAAAAAACACATGAGGCCGCGAGGTAACAGCTCTGAAAAATGGAGTAAGCAGAAGAGAAAGCAGGGGTCAGGGAAAGGATCCTTGAAAGATGCTGGGAGTGCCCTTAGATAACTGGAAGGGGAGGGATCTCGGGGATAAAGAGCCGGGTTACCACAAAGGCCCTAGGTGCGAAATAACTTTGGGAGGAGGGGGAAGGAGGTGCGGGAAAGGGTGGAGAAGGGTAGAAGCCAGGTCAGGGAGGTCACACAGGCCTTGCTGAAGAAGGTTACCCTTTATTTTGAAATCATGGAACCTTTTGTAGTCGATTCACAGCTGATCTTTGTCTAGTCCCAGATCACTGCAGTGGCTCCCAAAGTTATGCAAATGTGGGGCAAGTGGGCATCCATTGTTCTGGGATTAGGGCATCAAACCAAATTCACAAACTGACAGCTCCTAGGCCAGATAAGGCCCCAGACAAGTTTTGTTTTGCCTGTTTTTTTTTTTTTTTTTTGTTGTTGTTTTTTAATCAAGCTAACAGCTTAAAACCAGAATATTTCACATAAAACTCAATATTTTTGGTTCGTCCTGAAAAAAATTAAAGACTTAGCAACTGTGAGTGCCAGATTTCTGCGGGGCAACAGTCGATGGTTGCTGAGTGGAGGCTGCCCTGTCTGTCAGGCTTCTGGCTCCTGGAGGCATTTGAGCTTTTGACCCCTGGCATAACAGGATGTTTTGTGACTGGGTGAAGGCCCCACTCTGAGACCCCAGGCTGGTAGAGCTTGTCACTGGGTAAAAGCAATTTGCATGAGGAGCGCTGGGCCTCTTGGGAGGCCAATCCCCAATCTCCTTACCAAAGACACTGTATTCTACCTAGGCAGGCAGCCCACAGGCAGGGAGCAGTGAGGCTCCTAAAATAACAATGAACATTGATCCCAGCTTGGGCTCTGTTTCTAGGGAACCCAACCTAAGAGAAGTAGGCTCTCTCCCACCAGGGGAGCTGGAGGGGCTCAAGTGATCAGCTGAGAAAATCACCAAATTTGTGGAACAAGTTTTACAAGTTACATAACCGAATAGTTTAAGCAGGGAATGCTAGGCTCAGGTTTTATACTTTAATAGGTTATTCTAGGCTTGAAGGATGGTTTGTTGGGAGCAGAGCAAAGACTGGTTTGGGAGAAATTTTCCTTTTCCATGACAGGAGTAACAATGCATGATAAAGCACAGTGACAAGGGCCATGGAAAGAAGTAACCAATTCCAAAGACACAAATGGGGTAGAAATGACTTGGCTTTATGATCTGTTAGATATGGGGGCTCATGGAGAGGTCTAGGATAAATTCCAAGTTTCTTTCCCTTTTCCTTGGGAAATTGGGTGTTTTCTGGTCTCTTAACATGATTAGGGTAATAAGTGGGGAGTAGGAAGAAGGCTGGGATCACTCAAGATGGAGAGGCACGATGAGCAGTTGCTGCCACACAAGTCTGGGACCCACACAATAGGTCAGAGACTGAGGGATATACATAGGACAAGACTGAGTGCAGCAGATCCTGGAGGTGGAGGTGGGGAGACAGTTCCCTGAATACATCTTTTGAGCAACTGGATTCAATCTTGCCTGAAGCCTGAGGATGATCTGGACTTTTAAGATGTATAAGCCAATATATTGTTTTTTGCTTGAGCTAGGTTGAGTTGGGCTTTTGTCACTTGGAGCCCCCAAAATTCTAGCTAACAAAGTAGAAAACCATACTTTGGATAGTGAAAAAGATTGAGAGGAACTAAGGAATGGAACATAAGGGGAATTTTAGAATGTGTGTTTGCAATTTAACACAGGGACATCTGGGGTCTTTGCCAGGGAGTTTCATAGAGACTCTGATTTACTAGAACAAACTTCTCCCAGGAAGTTAGTCAACACTTTATGGGTTGTGCTGTCCTCTGTTTTTAGTCTCAGCATCCTACCATCACCACCTTAATTCACATGTTCACCTCCCTTCTCACTCCTAAAAACATGCCTCATTTTTACTACCTTTATTTCCCGTCCCTTCTGTAAAGACCAAAGCTGGGAAAGGAAGCTTAATAATATAAGAGAATCAGAACTTTTAGAATTGGAAGAAAATGAAGGATCGAATGTTGTGGCAACTCTGACTTCAGTAAATCAAACATCTTACCCAACCTTTTTGGAATGGAGAAAGGAAGAAAACAAAATACAATATGATATGGTCCCTGTATCAGTTAGCTTTCGGTGTATAACAAACCACCACAAAATCTAGTGGCTTAAAATGATGAACATTTTACTGTTTCTCATGAGTCTCTGGTCTGGGCTGGCTCAGCTAGGGCTGGATGGTCTAGGATGGCCTCGCTGATGTATGTCGTGTTTGGCAAGCTGATTGCTCTGGTAGGGCCTGAGGTGGGCCAGCTCGTCTCTGCTCCACATGATCTGTTATCCTCCAACAGGCCAGCCTGAACTGCATCACGTGGTGGTGGTGGCAGGGTTCCCAGATCAGCAAGAGAGAACAAACCCCAATGTGCATGTACTTGTTAAGCCTCTGCTTGCATCACATTTGTTACTATCCCATTAGCAAAAGAAGTCACACAGTTGGACAGGCGCGGTGGCTCACACTTGTAATCCCAGCACTTTGGGAGGCCGAGACTGGTGGATCACCTGAGGTCAGGAGTTCAAGACCAGCCTGGCCAACAGGGTGAAACCCTGTCTCTACTAAAAATATAAAAAATTAGCTGGGTGTGGTGGCAGGCACCTGTAATCCCAGCTACTCGGGAGGCTGAGGCAGGAAAACCAATGGAACCCAGGAGGCGAAGGTTGCAGTGAGCTGAGATCATGCCATTGCACTCCAGCCTGGGCGACAAGAACGAAACTCCGTCTCAAAAAAAAAAAAAACAAAGAAAGAAAATAAGAAGTCACACAGTCAACCCAGAGTCAGAGTCAAGGAGTAGTGAAATAGACTCTCCTTGTTGATGAGAAGAATGGCAAAGTCATATCACAAGGGATGTGCATACAAGATGAGAGGAATTTGTAGCCATCTTAATAATCTACCTCAACCCCTAACCCAAATTTTACAACGTAGAAAAAGATATTTGTTTTGTTTTGTTTTGGTGGTTTTTTTCTTTTTCTTTTTCTTTCTTCCTTTCTTTTTTTTTTGAGATGGAGTCTTGCTTTGTCACCCAGGCTGGAGTGCAGTGGTGTGATCTCAGCTCACTGCAACCTCCACCTCCTGGGTTCATGCAATTCTCCTGCCTCAGCCTCCTGAGTAGCTGGGATTACAGACATGCACCACCATGCCCAGCTAATTTTTTTTGTATTTTTAGTAGAGATGGGGTTTCACTATGTTGGCCAGGCTGGTCTCGAACTCCCGATCTCAAGTGACTCACCTGCCTTGGCCTCCCAAAGTGCTGGGATTACAGGTGTGAGTCACCATGCCTGGCCTGTTTTTGGGCTTTTTTTTTTTTTGAGACAGAGTCTCGCTGTGTCACTCAGGCTGGAGTACAGTGGTGCAATCTTGGCTCACTGCAACCTCAACCCAGGCTCAAGCGATCTTCCCACCTCAGCATCCCTAGTGACTGGGGCTACAGGTGGTCACCATCATGCCTAGTTAATTTTTTTAATTTTTAGTACAGATGAGGTCTTGCTATGTCGTTCAGGCTGGTCTTGAACTCCTGAGATCAAATGATACTCCTGCCTTGGCCTCCCAAAGTGTTGGGATACAGGTGTGAGCCACCGTGCCCAGCCAGGGTATTTGTAATAATAATATACATTTATCTCATATATGATATATTGTATACTTACATATACAAATATAAAATATAAACATGATACATATATAAGTACATGTATCATGTATTTACATAAGTATATTTTATATAGATATGCTATTTCTATATAGCAGTACTATTGATGAAATTCACTTTTCCCTTTACAGTCCCTGATTTATGGCCAACTAAAACTGCTTAATGTTTAGTAGATTTGTGCATGCTATAAAACTCTTCTCAATTAATTTAATGAATCAAGAAAGAGTCCTTAAAAACTTTTTATACTTGCCCTTCTCTGTCAGCTTGAAAATCCTATTTCTGTTATGCTTACGTCTTAAAATAGGCATGCTACTGAAGAGATCTGGGCAATTAAAATGTTTGTAAACCAAAGCACATTTTAAAAACACTAGGGAAGCTTAACTATTTAGGGTTACTTTAGATTAGATAATTTGGAAAAGCAAATAATCATTCCTGAATTTGTTCATAGAACTCATATCTTAAATATAGTTTTGGGATTAGTTAAAGCAAGGCTCACCTGTGTGTTTTTTTGATGATGACAGAGGTGGTGCTCATGGTGATGATGGTGGTGGTGGTGATGATGGTGTTGAGAGATAGCAGTGGAGATGGTGATGGGAAGGATGAGGATGATAGTGGTGATGGTGGTAAAGGTGATGGTGGTGGAGATAGTGACGGTGATTTTGGAAATGATGGTGGTGGAAGGATCTGAGATAGACACTTTTAGTTTGCTGCAGTGGTTTCCCTGTGGTCCATCTACCAGATTGCAGGCTATACAGATAGCTGGGGCAAATGCATTAGAAAAAGGAATAGAAGGCCGGGCAAGGTGGCTCACGCCTGTAATCCTAGCACTTTGGGAGGCCGAGGTGGGCGGATCACGAGGTCAGGAGATCAAGATCATCCTGGCCAACATGGTTAAACCCCATCTGTACTAAAATACAAAAAAAAAATTAGCCGGCCATGCTGGTGCATGCCTGTAGTCCCAGCTGCTTGGGAGGCTAAAGCAGGGGAATCACTTGAAGCTGGGAGGCAGAGGTTGCAGTGAGCCAAGATCATGCCATTACACTCCAGCCTGGAAACTGAGCGAGACTCTGTTAAAAAAAAAAAAAAAAAAAAAAAAAAAAAGGAATAGAAAAACAGGAAGTCAAAGAAAAGAAGAAAAGTAGGTAGAGTATATGATGACATGCCTGCTAGGCCAGACAGTTCCCCACAATGCCAGGAGAGGCAACCAAGTACTCTTCCTTCAGGCCTCATTTGGATAAAACTTCCTCCAGGAAGCCTTCTCTCATCTCACCTCAACTGGGCGAGGTGCAAGGCATGTACACCCTCTCCTCTGTCCCAGTCCTCTCCATACCTTTCGATAATTGCTCTTCTACATTTCCTTCCCACTAGATTGTAAGCTTACTGAGGGCAGGGTTCACATCTTATTCTCTCTCATTCAATCTTGAGCCACTATGGCACATAGTGCATGCCCTGTGATGCTTACTGAGTAAATGAACGACAAGCCAGCACAACTTGCTTTCTTCTTTCCCTCTAAAAGTGCATTTTACTCCACGGCATCAGAGAAAGTATCCTGAATGGCTTCTCAAGTGTCCTTGCCTAAGGCCCTGGGCTTGCTGGTGTCAGGTGGCTGGGAAGGTGCTCCAGCTGATTTTATAGCATAAAACCATGTAGTACTAGAGTTCTAAAGGACATTAAAGAACTACCTGTTTTAAGATGAGGAAACTGGGGCCCAGATAAGCAAAGTAACTCAATTATGTCACACAGATAGTCAGAGTCACACCAAACCATAACTTGGGGAACTCAAGAGTCCAAATTTTATAATCAATGTGACTTTGTTGGAATAATGCTGGATACACCTTTGGCACCCACTGCTAATTATGCTGGTGGGAGGCAGTGTTGCTTATCATTGTTGTAATTCATTCACATAGGAAAAAATGAAGACTTGCTTTTAGGTTTCCAAAGACCGACTCAGGGATATTTATATGGCTTGCATTTGTGGCTCACATTAAATTCTATTGGACACTGCTGGTCTAGGGCAATAATGATGATCATGGTAATCCCCTTCTCTGGGCCAGTTCTTGATTTAGGGATGGCTGTGTTTCTTCTTTTAACTGAGCATAGTTTTTTCCCTGTGCTTTTCCTTACACCGAACTGTCACAGTGTGGCCAATAAAATGTAGGAAAATGTCTGCTAGGAACAGACATTTTGGGAAAGATTTGAATCCCTGAGAAAAAGAGAGAAGAGTGAGCAGAAATGCCACCACCCACCCCTTCCTGCCTTTAGAAGTTCTTGTGTGAAGCAGTGATGCCAGGAGCTACCAGGAGGGGAAAGCCATGGAAGTCAAAGGAAAGCTGACCTAGAATCCTGAAATCGTCAAGATAACTGACATAACCAGTCTTGGAAACTACCTATATCTGGACTTCACATTATGCGAAGTAGTAAGCGTCTATTATTTAAGCCACCTTTATTCTGTGTCTTGTTACTTTCAGCCAAACTAAGTGATTCACACAGCATGGCTTCATTGTGTGCATTCCCTGCTCTGCAGGGTTGTAAGTAAATCTCAGTCTTCCAGCAGCGGGTGCCTGGGCTTGGTTTGCCACCTTGCAGAAGAGGACTAAGCAGCAGTTTTTAGACATATCTCTTTGAGATGTCATCTGCTGATATTTGTAGGCTGAGAAATTTTTGGTGCTTTTTGTGTAACAACTTAACATTGGGCAATCTACAAAAATGTAAAAACCTCTAGCCTATGTATGCTTACAAGCATGCGTTATATGCTTGTAACTTATTGTTGCTTTATAAAACTCAATGGTTTTGTTCCATTGTTATTTGTGCTTATGAAATAACATAAGCCTTAATTAAAAAAAAAAAAAAAACTTGGCCGGGCGCGGTGGCTCACGCCTGTAATCCCAGCACTTTGGGAGGCTGAGGCGGGCAGATCACGAGGTCAGGAGATCGAGACCATCCTGGCTAACACAGTGGAACCCCATCTCTACTAAAAATATAAAAAATTAGCCGGGCATGGTGGTGGGCGCCTGTAGTCCTAGCTATTCAGGAGGCTGAGGCAGGAGAATGGCGTGAACCCGGGAGGCGGAGCTTGCAGTGAGCCGAGATGGCACCACTGCACTCCAGCCTGGGCGACAGAGCGAGACTCCGTCTCAAAAAAAAAAAAAAAAAAAAAAAAATAGCCAAGTGCAGTGACACACATCTATAGTCCTAGCCACTCAGAAAGCTGAGGCAGGAAGATTGCTTGAGCTCAGGAGTTCGAGACTAGCTGGGCAACATAACAAGACCCTGTCTCAATTTTAAAAAAAGAAAAGTAAAAAGAAATGTAAGCCTTGTTCACTGTATAAACAGTTAAAGTGCAAAAAAGTATTGAGAAAAGAATAATGTCCCAGTAATCTCACCACTCAGATATAACCCCTGCTATTAATGGTTGATTTTTCTTTTCTTTCTTTCTTTTCTTTCTTTCTTTTTTTTTTTTTTTAAAGAAGTTTTGCTCTGTCGCCAGGCTGGAGTGCAGTGACATGATCTTGGCTCATGGCAACCTCCACCTCCAGGGTTCAAGCGATTCTCCTGCCTCAGCCTCCCGAGTACCTGGCACATGCCACCACGCCCAGCTAATTTTTGTATTTTAGTAGAGACAGGGTTTCACCATGTTGGCCAGGATAGTCTCGATCTTTTGACCTCGTGATCTGCCCACCTTGGCCTCCCAAAGTGCTAGGATTATAGGCATGAGCCACCGCACCCCACCGGGTTTTTCTTTTTTCAGACAGGGTCTCGCTTTGTCTCCCAGGTTGGAGTGCGATGGCATGATCTTGGCTCACTGTAGCTTCCGCCTTCCGGGATCAAGCTATCCTCTTGCCTGAGCCTTTCAAGTAGCTGGAACTACAGTTGTGTGCCACCATGCCCAGCTAATTTTTGTATATTTTGAAGAGATGGGTTTTTGCCATGTTGCCCAGGCTGGTATTTAACTCCTGGGCTCAAGTGCTCTACCCGCCTTGAACTCCCAAAGTGCTGAGATTACAGATGTGAGCCACCGTGCCTGGCCATGTTTTTACATTAAAAAAAAAAAAAAAAAAATTGGGGGTCTGGGCTCACGCCTGTAATCCTGGCACTTTGGGAGGCCGAGACAGGTAGATCACCTGAGGTCAGGAGTTCAAGACCAGCCAGACCAACATGGTGAAACCCCACCTCTACTAAAAATACAAAATTAGCCAGGCATGGTGATGCATGCCTGTAATCCCAGCTAGTCGGGACGCTGAGGCACAAGAATCGCTTGAACCCGGAGGCGGAAGTTGCAGTGAGCTGAAATCACACCCTTGCTCTCCAGCCTGGGCAACAAGAGCGAAACTCCCTCTCAAAAAAAAGAAAAAAAAAATTCTAATTTTTAATTTTTGTGGGTACATAGTAGGTGCATATATTTATGGTGTAGATGAGATATTTTGGTACAGACATGCAATGCATAATAATCACATGGAAAGTGGGGTATCCATCCCCTCAAGCATGTATCTTTTGTATTATAAACAATCCAATTATACTCTAAGTTCTTTTTTTTTTTTTTTTTTTTTTTTGAGACGGAGTCTCGCTCTGTCCCCCAGGCTGGAGTGCAGTGGCGGGATCTCGGCTCACTGCAAGCTCCGCCTCCCGGGTTCACGCCATTCTCCTGCCTCAGCCTCCCGAGTAGCTGGGACTACAGGCGCCCACCACCACCGACTAATTTTTAAAAGAATGTACAATTAAATTATTATTGACTATAGTTGCCCCGTTATGTTATCAAATAATAGGTCTTATTCATTCTTTCTATTTTTTTGTACCCATTAACTATCTCCATCTCCCCCCTGCCACCCCCGACTACCCTTCCCAGCCTCTGGTAACCATTCTTTTGCTCTCTATCTCCATGAGTTCAATTGTGTTGATGTTTGGGATCCCACACATAAGTGAAGACATGCGATATTTGTCTTTTTGTGCCTGGCTTATTTCAGTTAATGATTTTCAGTTCCATCCATGTTGTTGCAAATAACAGGAGCTCGTTTTCTTCTATGGCTGAGTAGCACTCCATTGTGTATATGTACCATATTTTCTTTCTTTCTTTTTTCTTTTCTTTTCTTTTTTTTTTTTTTTGGAGACAGAGTCTCACTCTATTGCCCAGGCTGGAGTGCAATGGCGCGATCTCAGCTCACTGCAACCTCCGCCTCCCAGGTTCAAGTGATTCTCATGCCTCAGCCTCCTGAGTAGTTGGGATTATAGGTATGCACCACCATGCCCAGCTAATTTTTGTATTTTTGGTAGAGAGGGGTTTCACCATGTTGGCCAGGCTGGTCTCGAACTCCTGACCTCGTGATCCGCCTGCCTTGGCCTCCCAAAGTGCTGAGATTACAGATGTGAGCCACTGCGCCCGGCCTTGTACCATATTTTCTTTATCTATTCATCTGTTAATGGACATGTAGGTTGCTTCCAAATCTTGACTATTGTGAACAGTGCTGCAACAAATCTAGGAGTGCAGATATCGCTTTAATATACTGATTTCCTTTCTTTTGGGTACGCATCTAGCAGTGGGATTGCTGGGTCATTTGGTAGTCATATTTTTAGTTTCTTGAGGAACCTTCAAACTGTCCCTATAGTGGCTGTACTAATCTACATTCTCATCAACAGTGTACAGGGGTTCCCTTTTCTTCACATAGTCGCCAACATTTGTTATTGCCTGTCTTTTGGTTAGGAGCTGTTTTAGCTGGGGGTAAGATGATATCTCATTGTAGTTTTGATTTGCATTTCTCTGATGATCAGTGATGTTGAGCACCTTTTCTTTTCTTTTTTTTTTTTTTTTTTGAGACAGAGTTTCACTCTTGTTGCCTAGGCTGGAGTGCAGTGGCATGATCTTGACTCACTGCAACCTCCATCTCCCGGGTTCAAGCGATTCTCCTGCCTCAGCCTCCTGAGTAGCTGGGATTACAGGTACACACCACCACACCTGGCTAATTTTTGTATTTTTAGTAGAGGCGGGGTTTCACCACGTTGGCCAGGCTGATCTCGAACTCCTGACCTCAGGTGATCCACCCGCCTCACCCTCCCAAAGTGCTGGAATTAGAGGCGTGAGCCACGGTGCCCAGCTGAGCACCTTTTCATATGCCTGTTTGCCATTTGTATCTCTTCTTCTGAGAAATGTTTATTCAAATCTTTTGCCCATTTTTAAATTGTATTATTAGATTTTTCCCTATAGCATTGTTTGAGTTCCTTATATATTCTGGTTATTAATCCCCTGTCTGATGGGTAGCTTGCAGATATTTTCTTCCATTCTGTGGGTTGTCTCTTCACTTTGTTGATTGCTTTCTTTTTCATGTGGAAGCTTTTTAACTTGATGGGATCCCATTTGTCCATTTTTGCTTTGGTTGCCTGTGCTTGAAGGGTATTACTCAAGAAATGTTTGCCCAGACCAATGTCCTGGAGACTTTCCCCTAATGTTTTCTTGTAGAAGTTTCATAGTTTGAGGTCTTAGATTTAAGTCTTTAATCCATTTTGATACGATTATTCTATGTAGTGAGAGATAGGGGTCTAGTTTTATTCTTCTGCATATGGATATCCAGTTTTTCCAGCACCATTTATTGAAGAGACTGTCTTTTCCCCAGTGGATGTTCTTGGCACCTTTGTTAAAAATGAGTTCACAGTAGGTGTGTGGATTTGTTTCTGGGTTCTCTATTCTGTTCCATATGTCTATGTATCTGTTTTTATGCCAGTACCATGCTGTTTTGGTTACTATAGCTCTGTAGTGTAATTTGAAGTCAGTAATGTGATTCCTCCAGTTTTGTTCTTTTTGCTTGGGATAGCTTTGGCTATTCTGGGTCTTTTGTGGTTCCATATAAGTTTTAGGATTTTTTTTTCTATTTCTGTGAAGAATGCCATTGGTATTTTGATGCAATCTGCAGATTGCTTTGTGCAGTATGGGCATTTTAACAATATTGATTCTTTCAATCCATGGACATGGAATATATTTCCTTTTTTGTGTGTCCTCTTCAATTTCTTTTATCAGTGTTTTGTTATTTTCAGTATAGATATCTTTCACTTCTTTGGTTAATTCCTAGGTATTTAGTTTTATGTGTGGCTATTGTAAATGGGATTACTTTGTAAAATTTCTTTTTCAGATTGCTCACTGTTGGCATATAGAAATGCTACTGATTTTTGTGTGTTGAGTTTTTTTTTTTTTTTTTTTTTTTTTTTTTTTTTTTTTTGAGACAGGCCTGGCTCTGTTGCCCAGGCTAGAAAGCAGTGTGATCTTGACTCACTGGAACCTCTGCTTCCTGGGCTCAAGGCATCCTGCCACCTGCCAGCCTCCCTAGTAGCTGGGAACACAGGTGTGTGCCACAATGCCTGGCTAATTTTTTGCACTTTTTGTAGAGATGGTGTTTCGTCATGTTGCTCAGACTGGTCTTGAATTCCTGAGCCCAAGTGCTCTACCCACCTTGGCCTCCCAAAGTGCTGGGATTACAGGCATGAGCCACCACTTCTGGTTCTGTGTAGATTTTGTATCCTGCAACTTTACTAAATTTGTTGATCAGTTCTTGTTTTTTTTTTTTTTTTTTTTTTTTGAGACGGAGTCTTGCTCTGTCGCCAGGCTGGAGTGCAGTGGTGCGATCTTGGCTCATTGCAACCTCTGCCTCCTAGGTTCAAGCGATTCTCCTGCCTCAGCCTCCCGAGTAGCTGGGACTACAGGCACGCTCCACCACCCCAAGCTAATTTTTGTATTTTTAGTAGAGACAGGGTTTCACCATGTTGGCCAGGATGGTCTCGACCTCTTGACCTCGTGATCCACCCACCTGGGCCTCCCAAAGTGCTGGGATTACAGGCGTTAGGCACCATGCCCAGTGATCAGTTCTAATAGATATTTTTGTGTGTGTGCAGTTGTTAGATTTTTCCAAATATAAGATCATATCATCTGCGAACAAGGATAATTTCACTTCTTCCTCTCTCGTGTCTGATTGCCCTAGCTAGAACTTCCATTACTAAGTTGAATAATAGTGGTAAAAATGGGCATTTTTGTTGTGTTCTAGATCATGGAGAAAAGGCTTTTAGTTATTCCCCATTCAGTATGATACTAGCTGTGGGTCCCTGCTAATGTTTTAAGTGTGTATTTTTATAGTCTTTTTCTGTATAGAAAGTATAATTTTAATAAAAATAAGATCATGCTGAACATACTCCTTTGTAGCCCCTTAAAAGAAAAACAACTCAGTGGTAATATGCAGAGGTCCTAAATGTCTCATGCATGTTTTCTAGAAAGCAGCTATGACTTGATACCATTCTCTTTAGTCTTAATGCCACAGATGTATAGAGCTTTTCACAGATGTGAAAATAGTTTTAAATACATTATTTTATTATTTTATGCCCCCACCATAACCCATCTACACTTCTACAAATAGTGAACTTATTTGCTTAACTGATTTTCTTTACCAACTAAATCATGAATTTCTGGAGGCGGTGGGGAAAGCAACTATCAAATAAACTAAATTTTATACCCACATAATTATATGTGTCAGAATGCCTAGTGTATATAAAGTACTCAGTACACATTTATAGAATGAACAAAAATATGCTTGTATAGTTTTTGTTTTGTCACGACTGTAATTGTTCTGTTGGTAAATTTACACTACTGTCTCCATTGAAATTCTCATTTCAAACTAGTTAAGATCACACAATGATTAAGATCACAAAAGAAAGAAAGAAACATTATCATCATCAGCATCATCATATGCCTCACCACTATTAAACCCTTTAATGGTTCTGGACTTTAAGGTTCTGCCTGCTAGTTGTAGACGTGAATTTTAAGCATTGAAGTTTTACCCAAACCCAAACAGCTCAAAGATAAGAGGAAACGTCATCAGATATTCCAATATTTCAATAAGCCTGATATTTTTTGGTGAGCTGATTTAAAAAATTCAGGTAGCAGGCCAAATGTGTTCATTTTTATCTTGATACTTGTCATCATATAATCTCCACTTTCCTATCTCTTCTTCCTCATTTCCATTTCCTCCTAAACCAGTTGCAGACCAGCGCCTGTCCTCACTACTTCACACAAGCTGCTCTTTGGTCAGGTCACTTCATCTGATTGCCAAATCTGCCAGTCTTTCTTCAGTCCTTGGCTTGTCACTTAACAGGGCTGACCACTTCTACTATCTTGAAACTCTTCCATCAGTGACTTCTGTAACCCCAACTTCTGGTTCCTCTTTACCTCTCCATTCATTGATTTATTCAGCAAAAAATTTAACTGAGTACTGGTGTTAGGTGCTACAGTAAAGGAATGCAATCATATTAATAAAGCTGGTATTAATTGAGTGTCTTACCAAGTGCTAGTCAATGATTCAAAAATTTAAACACTTTACATGTTTACATGTGTGAACTACTTTAATCTCACTAGAACAAGGGACAGCAAACCTTTTCTTTAAGGGCCAGATAGTAAATATTTTCAGCTGTACAGGCCATATGGTCTGTGTTGCAACCACTGAACCCAAACTTTGTAGCATGCACGTGGGCATAGATAATACATAATCTAAAGGGTGTGGCCATGTACCAATAAAACTTTATAAAACAAGTGACTAAGTTTGGTCAGGAGCTGTAGATTGCCAACCCCTGCACTAGAATCTATCTAAGTTCCACCAGGGCAGGAATTTTGGTTGGTTTCAATATAGAAAAACAAATGCTTAGTTAATATTTAATGAATGAAGGCTGTCCTTCTAAGATAGAAACTATTTGAATCCCCATTTTATAAACAAGACAACCAAAACACAGAGGTTAAGTAGCATGCCCAATGTGACCAACTGAATTGGCAAATCCAGGATCAAAACCCACATAGTTTGGCATTAGAACTTATGTTCTTAATCACTGTACTGTACAGTGGTGACACAGAGAAGGTTGTTAACTGTTCTCTTGGAAGTGGGAGTGGGAGCCAGGAGAGGTAATTTTAACTGGATCTTGAAGAATGAAGAATTCACCAGGAAGAAAAGTAGAGGAGAGGGAGAGGCTTTGCATTCTAGCATGTGGAAACTGCAGGTATAAGAAACAGATGTCTGATACAATGTGGTATTATGAGCAAATTGGCAGTAAAGGAAAAACATTGCTTAGGGAATGCACTCAATTTTCAGCAATTCACATGTCTGGACACAGGTTTTGAGGTGGAGAGTGGCAGAGATGGGCTAAAGAAATATGCCGGGGGCCTTGTGTGACATGTGGATGAATTTGGATTTTAACTTGGTGGCAGATGGGCTACTGAAGTGTTTTGAGCATGGGAAAGAATGACCATATTTGCATTTTAGGTCAATTTTTAAAATTACATTTTATTTTAAAATTAGATGATACATGCATATTGTACAGCCTTCAAAAGCTGAAAAGGTCTTCTTCCTGCTTGTTTCCACTATCCAGTTCTGTCTTCCAAAGGCGCCCACTGTTTCCAGTTAGAAATATGACTTTCGGCCAGGCGCAGTGGCTCACACCTGTAATCCTAGCACTTTGGGAGGCCAAGGCGGGTGATCATCTGAGGTCGGGAGTTTGAGACCAGCCTGACCAACATGGAGAAACCCTGTCTCTACTAAAAATACAGAAAATTAGCCAGGCATGATGATGCATGCCTGTAATCCCAGCTACTCGGGAGGCTGAGGCAGGAGAATCACTTGAACCCGGGAGGCAAAGGTTGCAGTGAGCCGAGATCATGTCACTGCACTCCAGCTTGGGTGACAGAGCAAGACTCCGTCTCTAAAAAAGAAAGAAAGAAAGAAAGAAAGATGACTTTCACTGTAGTGTGAAGAATGGATCAGTCCTGGGGCCATAGCAATCTCTTGACAGAATGTCACAGCTCTCAGATGTCTCCGACTTCCAGTAATACCTCCCTCCCTCACCACTTCTGGCCTTGAGATGGTATCTCAGTCACTAGCCTGGAGGGCTGTGGTATCACTATGGTTTCCCTCTCCATGCATTCTTACATTCTAAATGGGGGTAATATTGCCTCTAAAGGGGTGAAAATTAGTTTGAGGGAGCAAAACAATCTTAGATATGAAATGGTTTGTTGGCCTCCAAAGCTCAACCCCACTCACCAAAATTTTGTCAAGGGAAATTTAAATTTTTCTCTTAGGATGAAATAAGGAGATAATGACAAAAGGTTGAGCAACACTGCTCTACACCTTTGTAAATATTTCCTTGACTAGATCCTTTTCAAATGACTCAGGCTGAATGTGCACCTGTTTCCGCCCAGGTACCTAACTGATCCAGGAGATAATGGAATTCAGAGGCTTGAATGGAGGATAGTGATCCATGTGGTCATAGAGAAAAGGCGGTGTAACATCTTGGGAGTAAGTGTGGGCTGCTGGGATTAGATCCTGGCTCTGCCATTTACTATTGGCTGTGTGACTTTAACTCCTCGATGCCTCTGCAAAGTAGGGGATAACAATGGTACCTGTCTCCTGGTTTTGCTCAGGATATTGCTTAGCGTATGTTAGCTATTGCTCAAAGACTCAGATGGTAGAGCATCAAAGGAGGAGGGAGTTTTGCTGGAGGATGGAAGAGCTAAAGGTTTAGAAGTAGGATTGAGGAATGTGGAGAGCGCCAATACCACTTTCCATGCCCATGGGTTGTGGGGCATGGGAAAATGAGTAGCATCCTTTCTAGAATTCAGCAATGGAATCACGTTCCTTAGGGATTACAGTCACTTTTCAGTTAAGGCAAGGAATGAGCCAGGAGGTTAGAAGTGGAAAGAAGTTTATATACAATTGAATGAAAGCAGGGCACAGAAGAAAGATCTGGGAAGGAAGAAGGTAGAAGGTGGAGAGGAAGCCCAGAGCAGGATAGCAGATTGGAGATTAGGGTAAGGGAGAAGAGACCTCCGGAGGCAGGAGCACCGCACAAGATGGCTCAGACTGAACAGAGCAGGAGGTGGTGAACTATGGCCGGATATAACCAGCTGCTTATTTTTGTATAGCTCGCAAACTAAGAATCATTTTTACATTTTAAGTGGGTTTTTAAAAATGAATATGAGAATATTTCATGATACATGAAAATGATATGAAGTTCAATGTCAGCGTCCATAAATAAAGTTTTTTTGGATCATAGCCATGCCTGCTCATTTAAACATTGTCTATGGCTGCATTCCCACTACAACAGCAGAAATGAGTAGTTGCAGCAGAGATTGTGTGGCCCACACAGTGGAGACTATTGGCCCTATCTGGCCCTTTATAGAAGTTTATTGCCCAGGCACAGTGGCTCATGCCACTGTAATCCCAGCACTTTGGGAGGTTGAGATGGGCAGATTGCTTGAGCTGAGAAGTTCAGGACCAACCTGGGTAACATGGCAAAACCCCATCTCTTAAAAAAAAAACAAAAAAAGAAAAAAATTAGCCAGGCATGTCGGTGTGCACCTGTAGTCCTAGCTACTCAGGAGGCTGTGGTGAGAGGATCGCTTGAGCCCAGGAGGTAGAGGTTGTAGTGAGCCTTGTGTTCATACCATTGCATTCCACCCTGTCTCAAAAAAAGAAAAAAGAAAGAAAGAAAGAAAGAAAATTTGCTGGCTCCTGTTCTAGCACATCATTCATAGTCTGCAATATGAATGGCACCTCCAGGAGGTGTGCAACACAGATCACCTGGCTCTAGGAGCACTCAGTTTGGATAGTGATAAAGGATTACAGTGAGGAGAAGAATGGATGGAATTAAATGGCCTCAAGGCTCTTTTTGGAATGTAGTCACAAGGTTGTTTTGTTAGAAAAAAGCAAGGCTGTCAGCCTGGATTCAAGCCACCACCTCTTGGCTGGTGAGGAGCTAGGTGTGGTAGACACTTCTGGTTGCCCACACAATTTTTGTTTCTCCTTTTGTTCCTTATTAACAGAAGGCTGATTTTATCAAGGTAGCAATGTACCCTGTTAAAAATAATAATCTCGATAAGAAAAGTCCCCAAAGAATGATGGGGACATGTCAATAGGACACAGAGCCAGCTTAAAGGGGTTCCTAATGGCCAATCTGGGACAATTCCATGTTAAAATAAACTCTGATAGTAATGGGTTGTAACTTATCAAGTAGAATAAAAATCTTTGAGTCCGTACAGAAATAAATGAATAAGTGGAGAAAGGAAAGCTTTCCATATGGTGCAAGGCAAACTCATACATGGAAAGACAGAATTAGAAAATTACCATCTTATTGTTTCAGGCAAGGATTATCAATGGATGCTAAAACTAGTGGGTGAAGTTTTGATGAGAAACATGATATTTATATCATCTCAAAGCCTCTCCTCACAGATTCTTATTAATTTCAAAGGGTAAAATAGGGACTTTATAGTAGAGAAATCTGACAGATACTACCTTACCACCTTAACCAAGTTATAAAAGCTAATATCATTAGTAACAGAACAAGTCAAAATAGGGTAGCTTCTGCTATGATGCATCAAGAAGGATGCAGCATCACTTCTGTGGTATTCTAGCCAAAAATACCTAACCTGAATCATGAGGAACTGTCAGACAAACCCAAATAAGGGATGTTCTGCAAAGTAACTGGACTTCAGTTTTCAAAAATACCAACAACATGAAAGGCAAAGACAGATTGAGGAACTATTTCATGTTAAAGTAGACTAAACCAACATGACAACGAAATGCAATGTTTGGTCCTGGATTGGTTCCTGGACCAGAAAAAAAGCTTCTTCTTTGTTATAAAGGACATTAGTGGGACAATTGGCAAAAGCTGTAGATTAAATAATAGCATTGTATCAGTGTTAATATTCTGACTTTGATCATTGTACTGTGGTTATGTAAGAGAAAGTCTTTATTTTTAGGAAGCACATACCAAACTGGAAGTAAATGAACATCACGCATGCATGAGAGAGAGAGAAAAAAAATGATAAAGTAATTGTGGTAAATGTTAGTATTGGGAAATTTTGGGTGAAAAAATACAAGAATTCTTTGTACTACTTTTGCAAATTTTGTCCATTTGAAATTATTCCAAAGCAAAAAGTTTAAAAAAATACTCATTTTGCCCTGGTACTCATGCAGTGAGATATTCATATACCCAATCTTGGCCAATGGGTTGTAGGTTTTAGTCTAGTGAATAGGGCTTATCAGAAAATGATTGTTTTTCCTCATAAAAAGGGAGAGACTTGGCAAATGCCTTTTGCCCTTTGTCCTTCCCCTTCCTGCTTGGAATAAGAGCTTAATACCTGGATGTGGAGCAATCATCTATGATTATGAGGACAGAAGGAGCTGGAAGTAGCACGGGTCTTGATGGCTTCTTTGGGCATCAGCCTTGGACTGCCTGCCTCTGAATAAGAAGTCTGTTAGTACACTGTAGTTGGGTTTCTGTTACATATAGTCAAATCCAACTCCAACTGAGCTAGACTGTCTAAGGCTCCCAATGATGTTTACAGTTTTGAGTTTGTGTGGCTTGACTCCTCAATGTCCTTCACAGGCAGCTGCTTTTGGTTGCCCCTCACATGTGGGTGTTCTGCAAGTTTGGTTCTTGGCCTTCTCCTCCCTCTGCGGTCTGTCTACGTGGGCTGCCTCATCCACTCCCACTTACCATATAGACTCTGATGATTCGCAATTACCATCTTCACCTAGAATTTTCTCCTGATTTGCAGGCTACATATTCAGCTACCTAGTGGATATCTATGTCTATGGTCCATATTCACTTCAACAGTTGCAAAGCTATATTGCCTTTTCAGCTACACACACATAATCACGCACACATCCAGCCCACAATCTAACCACTTTCCCAAGCCAGAAACGCAGGAGTCATCATCCTCTCTTCTTCCTACTTTTTTACCCCCTACATGCAATTAGTCATCTAGATCTTGATGACTGTACCTCCTAAGTAGTTTCTGAATCCATCTCCTCTTCTCCATTCCCATCAGGTAGATGCCTCATCATCTGTCACTGGTATTTTTTATTAACGTTTTAAATAGTCTCCCTGTCTCTGTCCTTTGTTCTCCTAACAAACTGCTATCCATTATTTTCTAAAATGCAAATATGATCACCATACTCTCCTATGTAAAAATTTCCTACCACTTCAACTGCTAATGGTAATTCCCACCCCACCCCGTCCCCTCCCCACGACTCCAGTTCCTACTATGACATAACAATGCTCATAGGATAACCTCTTGGCTGCCATTCTGTGCCATTTCTTGATGAAGGAAGGACTGTTGACTGCCCCTGGCTGATTTATTTTATTCTTAGGAGGCAGATTCTCCCAAGTCTCCATAAACCAGTGATCTTCCTTTGGCCCCAACTGTCTCTTACCCACAGCAATTTGTACCTCACTTTATTCCATGTCAAAAGACCTGCAGTGTTCTTTTACTTGTCACAAAAATAAATTTTATACATTGATCAAAATGAAGTGTTCGGGCCACTCTGTGTGATAAGTGAGGGTTGAACACTGCCTGAATCCAACAAACACCATTCATACTACACTTGATCTTAACCAAAAGGCTGAGAAGCAATAACAAACACCATTCATATGATGACATTTTAATCAGTTCGTAGTAGCCCAGGTAGGCAAGCTCCAGGGATGTTTATAATGCAACCTGGCCCCACATTATGAGTCTCCTGTCTTGGCTACTTTTGAGTTAAGCAATCCTGGGCTCCCGGGACTGATTCCTTCATTTCCTGAGGCAAGCTGCTGGAGTTTGGATGGAATATGTGATTAAGAATCTTTAGCCACAGAGCAGGAAACAAGGGTACCCAGCTTTGGAGGCACCAGCCATTCACTTTTTCCCTTAATAACCTTCCCCATCCTGTTCTAGCAATATACTTTTTTCTTTTTTTTTTTTGAGACGGAGTCTCACTCTGTCGCCTAGGCTGGAGTGCAGTGGAGCGATCTCAGCTCACTGCAAGCTCCACCTCCCGAGTTCAAGCGATTCTCCTGCCTCAGCCTCCCGAGTAGCTGAGACTACAGGTGCTCACCACCATGCCTGGCTAATTTTTTGTATTTTTAGTAGAGACGGGGTTTCACGGTGTTAGCCAGGATGGTCTCAATCTCCTGACCTCATGATCCGCCTGCCTTGGCCTCCCAAAGTGCTGGGATTGTAGGCATGAGCCACCATGCCCGGCCTATTTTTTTTTTTAAACCCAGATCAAATGGAGCCTATTAAAGGTAGAGTTGGACATTCCTCCTATGAGCAGAGTTAGACAGTCCTCTTAGAGCTTCTGTGGTATTTATTACACTCTAATACAATTATGTGTTTGTATGTCCGTTTCCCTGCATTTGGTTTCTTTTAATAGCATCCAAATGCAAATCTTACCTTTTTTTTGTTTGTCCTTCTATCAGCATACAATAGAGCCTGACATAGAGAATAATCAATAAGTATATATTGATTGATTAAATGAATGGATTTTTTGTTGTTGTTGTTCCAGGTAGAGTGTAGTGGAAAAAGCCTAGACCCTGGTACTATTCCCAGTTCCTCTGCTAACTTGCTATGTGACCATAGTCTCTCAGCAGCTCCTTCACCTCATCAATGAAGTGGAGTCAGTACCACCCACTTTGGAATAATTGTTTTGAAGATTAAAAGAGTTAATGATCATTTATCCATTGAATTGTAGGGATATGCTGAATGCTTCTTATGAGCTAGGCACTGTGGTAGGTACTAAGGCTATAACGTTGTCTTTTCCTCATAAAGCTTTTCAATCTAGCGGGAAAGACAAGTAATTAAACAAGCATCTACAATAACATATAGTGAAAATTGGAATAGGAGAAGAATAAGGTGCTATGGGAACATACAACAGGGGGCCCATCTTAATCGAGGGGTTAGGAAGAACCTCCCCAAATGGTATGAAAGAATTGTAAAGTACTATACTCATGTCAGGTAGGATGTTATTACTATAGATGAGACTGCCGTTGAGCTCATAGAAGGAAGCCATCACACTGTGGAGAGTGAGGCTTCCTGAAAAAGTGGAGTGTTGAGCTGGACTCAACTTCCTTTGATGTTGCTGGCTGATCTTCATTAGGAAGATGTGCCCTTTGAATGGTGTTTCCAGGATCAGAGATGGATCTGTCTTCATCTGTCCATACCCCAACTCACCTTGTTGCTATAAGAAACTGAGCCCTCCAGTTCAAGAATACAAACCACAGAGAGGGGAATACTGAAGGGAAATCTAAAAGGTCAGTGATGTTTCTAGGCAAGGCATCTGTGGAAAGCTGACTTCCGCCTTCAAATGCATCTGGAATCCAACCACCTCGCACCACCTCCTTTGTAACCCCCTGTCTAGACCACTCTCATTGGTCACTAGATTGCAGAGACCTTCAGACTGGTCCTCCTGTTTCCACCCATGCCCTCTTAGAATTTCTTCATGCACATTCCAGCTCCAAATGTCTGTGTTCCTGCTTTGGGCACATTTGAGGTGAAGAAGACCAGTGATTTGCCAAGGAAAGAAGGGCTTGTCTGAAAGAGTCAGGAAGGAAATTTATGCTCCCTTAGAAGATGAGAAAACAGAGATAGGGGCTGCTCACCTACCCCTCAGTGTCAACCTGTAGTAGGTAAATAAACAACACCAAATAAGTCTTCCTCTGTTGTTTTTATACTAAAGGATTTTCAGATAAGCCACTGCTCGTTGACCCTTTCCCAGCCTCCCCTCCTCCTCATTTCCCAGACATTCCCTAAGTTGTCTCCTGGCTACAAACTTCCCATCTTTCTGCCCCCTCATCTGTTTCCCAGCCTTTTTCTGACTCACCCTTCACAGTCTCTTCCAGCAGTGCACAAACATCCTCTTGTCTATCAAAGTCAACTTCCAAACAGTCATCATGGTGCACCAGACTGGAGGAAGGAGCAGGGGAGCCAGCACCCTCTTTGGTCAGCTCCTGAGTATGCTGAATGGATACTCAGCGTGGGTTTGCAGGGAGGATTGTTAACTTGACCCAGGCTTCGGACAGGGCTGCCTCCTGCAAGGATGATCTATTTCAGATTGTGGCAGTTTTCTCTTCTTTTTTTCTTTCTTTCTTTTTTTTGTAGACAGAGTCTTGCTTTGTTGCCCAGGCTGGAGTGCAGTGGCGCGATATTGGCTCACTGCAACCTCCGCCTCTCAGGTTCAAGGGATTCTTCTGCCTCAGCCTCCCGAGTAGCTGGGACTACAGGCGTGTGCCACCACACCCGGCTAATTTTTTGTATTTTTAGTAGATACTGGGCTTCACTGTGTTAGCCAGGATGGTCTCGATCTCCTGACCTCGTGATCCACTCACCTCGGCCTCCCAAAGTGCTGGGATTACAGGCATGACCCACCGCGCCCAGCTGGTTGTGGCATTTTTCAAATGTCAGCAAGGTAAGAGACAGAGACACCATCTTTTCCAAAACCTTCATTTTTTTCTTCCCCCCAATTTTTATTCTGAAAATATTTCAAACCTACAGTTAAGCTGAAAGAAAACCCTCACAAAATTAATATATTCTTCACCTAGATTCAGCAGTTGTTAACATTTGCTTTCTCTGTCTGCCTTTTTTTTCTCTCTTTCTCTTTCGAGATAGCTGTCTGCCTGTCTATGTATGCATGTATCCATCCATTTCTATAAGCACACACACAACACACACAATGTGACAAACCCTTTGAAAGTAAATTGCAGAGAACTTGACATATCATCTTAAACACTCTATCATGCATTTCCTAAGAATAAGGCCATTATTTTCCCTACATACTGTGATATGATTATCACACTTACAATAATTAACATTAGTGCAATAATACTACTACCTAAAATATAGTCCAGACTTTTGTAGTTGTCCCGAAAATGTCTTTGAACACTCCCCCTCCCACCCTCAAATCCAATTAAGGATCAAGAATATCTTCTTTTAACCTAGAAATTTCCAGGGCAATACCAAGTTTGGAAGAGGCAATATGGTTCCCAGAAACAGGGCTTTGTAGCTATATACAATTGGGTTCAAATGTCAGGTTTTTCCCAGCTATGTGACCATGGAAAAATTATTTCACTTTCTCACCTCAGTTTCTTCATATAATGGGAATGCTGTTACCCAGTCTAAAGATTTTGTAAGGATGAAGAATGATGTAGTTTTCGTGCTTGTCAAGTAGTAGGCACTCAGGGCAAGTTGCTCCTCTGGAAAGAGAAGCAGAGAAGGGAACTCAGTTGGGTTATATAAATGGCTGAGAACTTGTGTAGCTAAACAAATGTAAGTGAGCTTACTATATCAAGGTTAAGACATTTTAAAACTATTTCCCCTGCTCAACGTAAGCCTTTAGCAAATGCCTCTTGCATATGGGAATACAAACTTTGTGGGAGCAGGGATTTCCTCTGTTTCATTCAATGTTTTGTTCCCAGTATCTGAAACACAGCTCATTAGACAACTTTTGAATGAATGAACAAGTGAATAAATACCTCTTACTAGGTAAGTTACCACTTTTATGTAACTCAAAAATGTGAGCCTCTACTCTTCACTCCCTTTTCTTTTTTTTTTTTTTTTGAGATGGAGTCTCACTCTGTCACCAGGCTGGAGTACAGCCGTCTGGAGTGCAGTGGTGCGATCTCGGCTCACTGCAACCTCCGCCTCCTGGGTTCAAGTGATTTTCCTGACTCAGCCTCCCGAGTAGCTGGGACTACAGGCGTGTGCCACCACACCCAGCTAATTTTTGTATTTTCATTAGAGACAGAGTTTCACCATGTTGGCCAGGATGGTCTCGATCTCTTGACCTCGTGATCCACCCGTCTCAGCCTCCCAAAGTGCTGGGATTACAGGCGTGAGCCACTGCACCCAGCCTCTTCACTCCCTTTTCTAGAGTTGATTTCCTCTGACATAAGGTGGTGTCTCTGTCCGTTATTACCACAGTTATTCTAACAAATTATTCTGAAGCTCAGTTACTCAAAACAACAATCATTTGTTTTCATGCTCAAAGGTCTACAGGTTGGGCTACAACTTGGACTGAGCTAGGCTAGCTCTTGGCTTTGGGCTTCAAGCTCCAGGTTGGATCCAGTTGTGTTTCTTATGTCCCTCACCCTCCTTGGACCAGTGACATGCAATCTTTTCCCTGTATCTCATTCTGGGGCCCAAAGTGAAGGGTGCGGGTGTAGGGGTGTGGACATGGTCTCTCTAAGCTGAGTTGACTTTTAGGTTTCCCTCATCACATAGCTGCAGCATGAATAGTCATTCTCCTAACAATTTCAATGGGCGATTTTTGAACTTGCTAGACAGATATATGCATGCACTTCACATTCCCTTCCCAAAGACAAACACGATTTCTTACAGGCATTATAAGCTACTAGGAATAAGAAGGGAGTGATGCACCTCTTAATGGATGTTCTCTTACTTCCTGAACTTTCTGGAAGGGACTTGACTAAATTCTTGGCCAAGAGCTCTTGTTCTCAGTTTTCATGGAGATAAGAGCAGGGAGTGGTTTATTCTCTAAGTTAAACCTGTGTAACAAATCATGGTAGGATGAAGAAAAAACAGTGTAACTACAACAAACCTTTACAGTTCTTCTTCAGCCCTCCATCCGCATCCAGGCTTCCTCATGCCACCCAACACCGCTATGTCTTATTGCAGATGACTTTGCTGCTGAGACTATTAGACAGGAGGCACTGCAGCCTATCTGTGCATGCCCCATCTGCCATCTTGTCCATGTCTCCATCTACCTTTGCTTTCTTCCATTTTCCTGTCCAAGGCTAATCCTGACATCTCTGTTAAAATATCATTCCAGATTTTCAATATACCAAATGACTCCCATTCTCTCTTCTCTCTTCAATCTCTTTCTCACCACGTGCTTATTTCTTTGTCCATTTAAGCCTCTTCCCTCTGAAACAAAACAAAACAAAACAAACCCAGAAAAACCTAGCCAGGCATGGTAGCTCATGCCTGTAATCTCAGCTACTTGGGAGGCTGAGGTGGGAGGATTGCTTGAGCCCAGGAGTTTGAGGCTGCAGTGAGCCATGATCACTCCAGCCTGGAGTGACAGAGTGAGACCCCCCTCTATAAAAAATAAATAAATAAAAATTAAGAATACCATGCTTGATCTTGTATCTCCCTCTGGATTTGGCCATACAAAGTTGTCTATGGGAATCTAACTGAAAAAGGAAGATGACTCCTATGGGAAATGGCAGTTCTTGGGAAATAAAGCTAGTTGAGAAAGAAGTTGTCAGATGAGACAAATGTATTATTGTTTGATGGTGAAGGAAACAACCAACAAAGAACTAGATCTAATACATGAGTTCAGGAAGGTTGCTGGTCAACATATAAAAATTAATAGCATTTATCTATATAAGCAATAACCACCTAATAATGTAATTAAAAATATGAGAGGCTGGATGTGATGGCTTAGACCTATAATCCCAGCACTTTGGGAGGCCAACCTAGAAGGATTGCTTGAGTTTAGTAGTTCAAGGCTAGCCCGGGCAACCTGATGAGACCCTGTCTCTATTAAAAAAAAGAGAGAGAAAGAGAAAAAAAGAAAGAGAGAGAGAGAGAAAGAAAGAAAAAGAAAGAAAGAAAAGAAAAGAGATGGAGAGGGAGAAAGAGAAAGAGAAAGAAAGGAAGGAATGAAAGAAAGAAAAGAAAGAAAGATTATTAAAAAATATGAGAACATTAAAAAATGGTCATCAAAACCCATAAAGTATGTAGGAATTAGCCTAACCAAGTGTTATGAGCTGAATTATGGTCCTTGTCCTCCAAATTTCATATGTTGAACTCCTAACCCCCAATACCTCAGAATGTGACTATATTTGGAGGTAGAGTTTCTACACAGGCCATTAAGTTATTGTGGGGTCATTAGGGTGAGCCCTACTCCGATATGACTGGTGTCCTTATAAGAAGAAGTGACTAGGTACACAAGCACACACACAGAAGACCATGTGAAGAATCAGGGAGGAGAAAGTCATTTACACCAAGGAGAGAGGTCTCAGAAGAAACCAACCCTGCCAACACCTTGACCTTGGACTTCCAGCCTCCAGAACTGTGAGAAAATAAATTTGTACTGTTTAAGCCACCCAGCCTGTGGTACTTTGTTATGGCAGTCCTAGCAAACTGATATACCAAAAATATACAAGACCTCTGTTGATGTAGGTTTGAAAACTCTCAGCAAGCTTCTTTTTCCTGTTTCTTGTCCTCCCTTCCTGTGCTATTTGGTCCTTAGCCATTAGATGGGGCAGAGCAAGGTGGCCTTCTGCTGGGCTTGGGGATGGGAGCTGGTGACAGAGTGAACCAAACAAGAAAAGGTAAAGGGTTGTAGAACAGCTGTGTTCTGTATAGAGTGGGGTAGAAACCCAAGGAATCTATGTTATGGATGAGCTTTGGGGAATGGCTTCCTAGTTTCCTTTTAAATTTTCCTTGACTAAAATATAAAGGCACTTATAGGTTGTATAATCCCCACTCCTTCCTTTCTTCTGGTGGCAATAATACAAGTGAAAGTGCATTTCTTCTGGCACCTACTTTCTCGTTGTTACAAGGCAGGGAGTCTTCTCATTCAATTTGGAGCTGTGTTCCTGTCACTCTAAACAAAGTAGATTGCTTTCCTTCCCTATAAGCAGGGGCCATCTGGTGAGGGGGCATTTGGCTTGAGCTTGGAGAATGAAGCAGCCACTCAGGCATCCTACCTTATGCTTGAAATGCCATTGTCAATGATAATGACTAATATTTATTGAGCACTTATTATGGTGTCAGCACTGTTTGAAGTATATCACATATATTACTTCATTGAGTCTGCCAACCATCCTATGAGATATGGCACTATTAATATCAAACCTTTTTTAGAGATAAGGAAAACTAGATACAGAAAGGTTAAATAGTTGGCCTAAGGTCTCTCACTGGCAGCTAGGGATGGAAGCAGGATTGGAACCTGGGAAGCCTGGCTCCCAGGTCTAGGCTGGTGTTTACTACACTGCACTGTCCCTGGTATTTAGACCCTGCACTGGGAATTTACTTCTCTAAATGTCTTTTTTTTTTTTTGTTCAGCCGTCTACACTGAGAAGTTGATAGGGAAATCCATTTTCAGTCATTCACACTGCCGTGTAAATTAGATTCTCAGATGATTTCATATCCACTTGAGAGTAGATTACCAAGACACTAGAAGTTTTGATATTGAGGAGAATGTATTTCACACACGAAATTAACATTCACTGGGTGCCAACTGGGATTTGACAAGTGTTGTTTTATAGAAGCCTCCCAAATGGCCCTGCAGGGTAAGAATTAATTACCTTCCTTTTATGTTAGAAGGAAATGGGTGTCTCAGAGGTTGGAGCCCAAATCTGGTCCCTGGGCATTCTCGATGGCTGCTTGAGGCCCTCTGACACTTGTGGCTGGCTGGGAAGACACAGAGGCTTCTGGAGGGGAGTGGCAGGATGCTAAGGCCAAACGTCATAGTTTTGTGCAGTTCCAGGTCTAGGAAACAGCTGGTTTTATTTAGTGAAAATAATTGCTGCAGGCCAGTGTCTCCCTACCTCTCATGGACTTTTGTGGTAGGGTGGAAGATGGGTATGTAGCAATATGTTCTGTAACTGCAATTTAGTGCCACAGGTCTCCTGAATCCTCCACCTCCTAAGCAGGGGCATTTTAATAGTCGAGGACAGAGAAGAGAGAACTAGAGCTAATTTATAACTTTAAAATCTTGTATTACCTTTCCTACTTGCCTCCAGTCTTTCAAATACATATATCCCAAATGCATCAATTTCTATGCGTCTTGAATCTGGAATCTACAGCCCACCACCCCCTACACAGACCGTTCTTCGTTTTGTGAATGAACTTTATCTGCTGTGCATTTCAGCTTAGTCTGGAAACCTCTGCTTAGGATTGCCAGCTTCGGCTTTTTTTCAGAGGTCTAAAGAAGAGGTGGTTCTGGCAGGTGTAAGCCCTCTGATGTTTCAGCCTACAAATATGTGAACCGAAGTCATGTCGATTTGCATTTCTGGATTAGCAACAGATGGTAGTTATGAACTAACTGACTGACAGAGAGGCCCCATTGGAAGCAGTATGGGAGCAGATCCAGGCTCTGCTGTGCAGTTATCAGTTGGTCTAACTCTTCTTTCAGAAAATATTCTCTCCGGAGGAGAGGCCTCAAATTGCAGATCCCCATCTAGGCATTGAAAAGGCAGCGTACAACCCTCCTTTTGTAGGCACCTCCCAAAATAACTTTCAGCAGGATATGGCTTGTTATATTAGTTCTGTAATTTTATTTTCCAAATGATGCTTGTCTTTGAAGCTTGGCTAGGGGAACTGTAGCTAAGATTAAATGGGGTCCAAAGTTTTGTGACAATACTTCCTTAGATTTACATGACTTTTAAAAAATAGATTTTTTTTTATCTCTTAAAATCTGTGACAGAGAATATTGGGATTTTCCGTCCTGCCATTTGTTTCCCATATTTGTTATAAGTAATGAGCACTTCTTATTTGTCAGGCCCTGCATTGGTGCTGGGGAAGACACAACAGTGCGCAGAAACCAACCAGCCTCTAATTGCAAAAAATTTCACAGCCCAGTGAGGAGGCTGACATTAATCCAAGGATCACACAATGCAACTACAAAATGTGCTAAGGAGGCAAGTGTCTGGTGCTAGGAGAGTGTGCAATTTGATATAGTCTGAGAGGTCAGGGTATGGATGTGTGAGCCAACGAGGAGAACAGCCTGTGCAAAAGCCCTGGACTGTGTCTGGTACCAGGACTTAGCCAGTTAGGGCGAGCAGAGCAAGGGAGGGGTGGACGGTGGAGCTGAGACCAACATGGAGAAACCCCATCTCTACTAAAAATACAAAATTCAGTGGTTTCCCACAGCTCTTAGAATACGGACCAAATAAGTCCAGGCGAATGATTCTTAACCCTGGATGCTTTACCTCAGGAACTTTAAAAAACTACCAATATCTGGCCTGGCACAGTGGCTCACACCTGTAATCCCAGCACTTTGGGAGGCTGAGGCAGGCAGATCACCTGAGGTCAGGAGTTCAAGACCAGCCTGACCAACAAAATTAACTGGGCGTGGTGGCACATGCCTGTAATCCCAGCTACTTGGGAGGCTGAGGCAGGAGAATCGCTTGAACCCGGGAGGTGGAGGTTGCAGAGAGGTGGCAGTGAGCCGAGATCACACCATTGCACTCTAGCCTGGGAGATAGAGTGAGACTCTGTCTCAAAACAAAACAAAACAAAAAAACTACCCATATCTCTCCCCCTCTCTCCCAGTTGAATCAGAATCTTTGTGGGTGGGGCCTAGGGGCTAAATGTTGCAAAAGCCTCATGGTCTGGCACGTCTTGCTGGGACTACAGGTGCCCGCCACCACGCCTGGCTAATTTTTTGTATTTTTAGGAGAGACAGGGTTTCACCATGTTAGCCAGGATGGTCTCGATCTCCTGACCTCGTGATCCGCCCACCTCGGCCTCCCAAAGCGCTGGGATTACAGGTGTAAGCCACCGCACCCGGCCTCAATTCTCTTTTTTTAAGACAAGTTCTTGCTCTGTGGCCCATGCTACAGTGCAGTGGCGCAGTGAACTGTGGTTGTGCCATTGCTCTACAGCCTCGACTTCCTAGGCTCAAGTGATCCTTCCACCTCGGCCTTCTGAGTAGTTGGGACTACAGGTGCATGCCACCATGCCTGGATAATTTTTTAATTTTATTTATTTATTTTTTTGTAGAGATGGATTCCCACTATATTTCTCAGGGTGGTATTGAACTCCTGGGCTCAAGTGATCCTTTCGCCTTGGCTTCCCAAAGTGTTAGGATTATAGGTGTGAGCCACTGTGCCCAGCCTTCAATTTTTTTTTTTTTTTTTTGCTTTAACTTTCTACTGTTACTTCCAATCTCCCATTCTTGCTCAGACCCTCCACTTGGAGTGGTAAAGAAGGCCTGGTTGTGTGCCCCTTACTACACCCTGTGGCTTCAAAACTTGGAAGACTTGTTTTATACTGAGGCAGTTTCCAAAAAGCACTACTTTCAGCCGGGCGCGGTGGCTCACGCCTGTAATCCCAGCACTTTGGGAGGCCGAGGCGGGCGGATCACGAGGTCAGGAGATCGAGACCATCCTGGCTAACATGGTGAAACCCCGTCTCTACTAAAAATACAAAAAATTAGCCGGGCGTGGTAGTGGGCGCCTGTAGTCCCAGCTACTCGGGAGGCTGAGGCAGGAGAATGGCGTGAACCCGGGAGGTGGAGCTTGCAGTGAGCCGAGATCGCGCCACTGCACTCCAGCCTGGGCGACAAAGCAAGACTCCGTCTCAAAAACAAAAAACAAAAAACAAAAAAAAAACAAAAAGCACTACTTTCAGCAACAGCATCACTTCATATTTACTGTGCACAATGGGCAGAGTAAATGAAAGAAATTACTTTAATACATGAGTGAGCCAGAATATGCTATGTATAGGCCCATGAACAAGAAGATAGCATTAATACTTGAGAAAGTGTCTTTTAGGAAGGATGTATTCAGGATTTTCTCTCCTTACACTGCCAGATTCCCAGAGACCAGACCTAACACCTACCTCCACATCACCCATTTATTCAAATTCCTGAAACATCAATGATTCCAAAGTAAATTAACCAGGCATTTTGGTGGTCTCTGCAATATTGGACACTTTAGTTAGGATTCTTTGCATCTTCAGAGCACTAGTTACACAGACACTGTAAACTCTCTAGGGTGATAAGGAGGAACAAAGGGCACCGAATGCTTTCTTTGTGTGGATACGGAAACTGAGTGGTTAAGTGACTTCCTTAGATGACTTTTTAGAAGGGGCATCGGAATGGAGAAGGGAAGTCAGGGACTCTGGGCTTCAGCACACGGCTCTGGCCATTTGGCCTGATAAGCATTCATCTTTAAAGACCTGAAGATGGTGAACTTTTTTGAATGACTTGTCAGACAGATGGAGTGATGGCTTCCAGCCATGGAACTCACTTATCGTGGATGTCTGTCAGGGTTAAAAGTTCTATTTGCAGGCCTCTCCCATCAGGTTGTTTTTTTGTGTGTGTTTTATCCCCCACTAGTATGGATCCTAACTGGCTTGGTTGGCTTGGATAATGGCATTCATCCTCTGCTCCCTGGGGCATCAGATCACAGAGGGGTAAAGGTGTGGGCACTATGCCAGAGCATAAGCTCAGAAATAGTGCTAGCTAAGAGCAATTTCTGTTGACTTATCTAGAAATCATGCCCTAGCATCCATTAGGATGCCAGTGTATTTTTCTAGGGCAACAAATTGACCAAATAACCGTACAAACCTGCTGCCTCCCTGTTTCCATTTTCTTGCAATGTTGTTTTTCCATCCACTAGGGATGAATGAAATATCCTCTCAAGTAGATCTCTAAATAAATAAAAATAGAATAGGAAATCCATGTAGTGCTTACTCTGTGCCAAGATCTCTTCAAAGTGCCTTACATACATTCTTAACTCATTTAATCCTTACAATTGCCCCCCTGAGATGGGTACCATTACTATCCCTGTTTTACAGACGGAGGCACAGAGAAGTTAAATTATTTGTTCAGGATCACACAACTAGTAAGCAATATAGCTGAAATTTGGATCTAGGCAGTTTGATTCCAGACTTGGTGTTCCCAGTTACTTCCCTAATTATCCTCTTTATAAAGGGTAAATTAAACTGAAATTTCATTAGGCTGATCAATGCGGAACTGTAAAAAAATAAATGAATAAATACACTGAGATTCCAATCTTAACTTTGCTATACATATATCTACAACAGGTTATCATACTGACCACAGCAAAAAATTCATTTGGATGTTTCTAGTGCAACTAGAAAGTGCACTGCTTGAGGGCAGGGGCCTCTAAGTCCTCCTTGTAGGCCTAATACCTTACATATAGTAAAAGCTCACTAAATATCCCTTGAATGTTATGCAAAAGCATTTGGAAAACTGAAATACTGTGAAATATTACTACACATGTTTACATATACCTATATCTCTAAGCCAAGCAGGACTACCTATAATTAGTATCTCTACCATTTCTCCCTTCCCCGCCCCGCTCTCTCTCTCTCTCATGCATGTTTTTTTGTTTGGGTTTGCTTGTTTGGTTGGGTTTTTTTTGAGATGAAGTCTTGCTCTGTTGCCCAGGCTGGGGTGCAATGGCTCGATCTCGGCTCAGTGCAACCTCTGCTTCCCGGGTTCAAGTGATTCTCCTGCGTCAGCCTCCCAAGCAGCTGTGAATACAGGTATGCGCCACCACATCTGGCTAATTTTTTGTATTTTTAGTAGAGATGGGGTTTCACCATGTTGGCCAGGCTGATCTCAAACTCATGACCTCAAGTGATCCGCCTGCCTCGGCCTCCCAAAGTGCTGGGATTACAGGCATGAGCCACCATGCCCTGCCTTATAATGCATGCTTTGTACAGACATTCCTCAACCCACCAAGCTTTGCAATTATTCCTTAGTTGCCCCTTATGACAGCTGTATGTAGCAGAATATACCCAGCAATAGTGGCGGGCAAGTCTCAATTTGCTGATGTATTCCCCTCTGCCCTTCCTTCCTCCCCTTTCTCAACAGCTTGGAATAGTCCATGCTTTGAAAAAAAAAATTTAAACTTAAAAATTATTTTCAGTGATTACAAAACAGTTAAATCACTTTAAAACAACCCCACTGTCATTACTGCATTAATTGGCAATGATTTGAAATATAAGGAATACAGAACTTTCAAGCGTTTAAGAAAGGGACTCTCTTATCAACATGATTTCTCTTCAAACTTATGTTTCAAATGGAATTCCAGTATTTGTTTATTTATTTATTTTTTGAGACCAAGTCTCACTCTGTCACCCTGGCCAGAGTGCAGTGATGCAATCTCGGCTCATTGCAACCTCCGCCTCCCATGTTCAAGCAATCCTTGTGCCTCAGACTATTGAGTAGCTAGGATTACAGGTGTGTGTCACCATGACTGGCTAATTTTTGTATTTTTAGTAGAGATGGGGTTTTGCTATGTTGGCCAGCCGGTCTTGAGCTCCTGGCCTCAAGTGATCCACCCGCCTCAGCCTCCCAAAGTGCTGGGATTATAGGTGTGAGCCACCGTGCTTGGCTGGAATTCCAGTATTTATAAAATTAATTTTATAACCAAAGCCAGGACTGGGCACAATGGCTCATGCCTATAATCTGAGCACTTTGGGAGGCCAAGGCAGGAGGATTGCTTGAGGTCAGGACCTCGAGACCAGCCTGGGCTACATAGTGAGACTCTGTCTCTAAAAAATAAAAAATAATAATAACTAAAAAAGAAAAAAAATACCTGAATCCAGTTTTTGTTGTTTATGCAGCCATTTGTAAGTGGATCAACCCACTTGTGAAGGAACCAGATTTTTGCTAGTATGTGGTGTATGTATGACCATGAGCCTCATGTTTGTATTGTCCAGGATAATCATTATAACCAGCCATCTCTTACATCAGTTAACAGTGCCCCCACTGAAAACTTAGCTCTTAGGGCTCTGGCCCCAGAACTTAGAAGGAACTGACCTCAACCCTGTGAAGCTGTGAGAGCCAGGAAGTTACCTGAGCAGGATGGTGTGTGGTTCCATGGCCTGAATGTCATTGTCCCCCAACCCCAACATTTATATGTTGAAATCCTAATCCCCATGTTAATGGTTAGGAGGTGAGGCCTCTGGGAGGTGATCAGGTCATGAGAGTGGAATCCTCATGAATGGGATTAGTGCCCTTATAAAGAGACCCCAGAGGGCTAGGCTTACCCCTTCTACCATGTGAGGATGCAGAGAGAACAGGAAATGGACCCTCACCAGAATCTTTTGGTACCTTGATCTTGGACTTCCTGGCTTCCAGAACTGTGAGAAATAAATTTCAGGTGTTTATAAGCCACCTGGTCCATGTTATTTTGCTGTGGCTGTCCAAACAAACTAATACAAGTGGGCTCCAGGATTAAACTTCATCTGCTCTACGCTGCCTGCTTCATGCCCCCAGAGATAACAGTGGCACCATCCCGAGGCTGTTGGAGAGCTGTGAGAAATGGAACACAGCCAGGAACAGGGGAGACAAGCTCAGACAGGTAGGTCTGACACCTTTCAGACTTGGAAGTGTCAGCCAGCAGAGACCAACATCTTCTCAGCTAAAAGGTCAAACCACTTCCAGACAGCTTGAAGACTTCCCAGGTATGATCTTAAGACTTCATCTGGCTGGGCACAGTGGTTCATGCCAGTAATCTTAACACTTTGGGAGGCCGAGGCAGGAGGACTGCTTGAGGCCAGAAGTTCAAGACCAACCTGGGCAACATAGCAAGACCCCATCTCTACAGAAAATTAAATTAGCCAGATGTGTGCGTGCCTGTAGTTTTAGCTACTGGGGATGCTGAGGCAGGAGGATCACTTCAGCCCAGCAGGTGAAGGTTCCAGTGAACTAGGATTGTACCATTGCACTCCAGCCTGGGTGATAGAGTGACACCCTGTCTAAAAAAAAAAAGACTTCATTCCAGCTGTGTCTGTCTCATCCATACCCTGCCTCTGATTTCCCCTTGCTCATCAACTACAGACAACCACATTAGTCTGTGCCTCTCTGATTTTTGCCTGCTTGTTTGTGACAGTTTGGGGTCAGCCCTGAGGCTTCCACTCAGAGATCTTTAGTCCTCTGCCCATGCCTTTTGCTCCAATGTATATACCATCACAATTTTACATTTACATAGGCTAATTTATGACAGCCAGTACTTATGTAGCATTTACTTTGTGTCAGGCACTTTTGTAAGCACAAAATTATGTTTACTTAGAGCAGAGGAAAGTCATGTTTCTTTAGACCAGTGCACCAATCCTGGACAGCTTGTTAATTACAGAAATCCCAGAGTTTCTGATTTAATAGGTCTGGAGTGGTGCCTAAGAATTTGTGTTTATAACAGTGTTGATGCTTCTGGTCCAGGCACCATACTTTGAGAACCTGTGTTACAGAATGTCAGATAACCTGTAGGCGGGCTTGTTAGAAAATGCTCTTGTATGACATTGGAAAGGCATGCAGTAATCTTTTTGCTTTACTTTCAACTTGGATGGTTTTCCTTAACAAAGGAAAAGCTGAGCTGAACTATTCATTACAGTTCTCTTTCAAGGGTTGGATATTGATAGATCATAGCACTCTGGAACTGGAATATCAGGTGTTTCTTAGGGGCTTCAGCAGTTGGACTTTAGAGTGGAGGGAGAGGCTAGGGAAATGCACAACCACAGGTGAGTACCTGCTGTGTGTCAGGCACTGTATTGGGCACTTGGCTGCCATAATTATCTCATGGAGTCAATCACCCAGTGGTGTTGGTATTATTCTCCCATTTTGCAGATGAGGAAACAATGACCGTGGCTTAGAGGGCAGAGGGTCTCCAGCAGAACTTCCCAACTGGTATGTTGGAATGCGTAATGAATGTATGCTGAGCTATTGATCTCAGCGCTAGTGGTGCTGGGATGGGGCCCAAGGTGCCTGGAGCACCCTGCCCCTGTCAGTTTACCCCCAGGGTACTCTGGCCACAGGACAGACCCTCAGTGAGCTCAGATCCAGGGGTAGACACTGCTCCTCCATCCTCTGACACTCACAGCTCTGTGAGTGAGGGGCAGGACTCAAGGAGTCCTCAGGAGCCTGCTCATGGTCACGGGCAGTGTTCCTGGAGGTGGAAGACACTCAGGATTAAGGCTGAGGGGCTACACTGGCAAAAACCTCCTGGGTACCTTTGGGGGAAGCAGACTCCCTTTCAGGTACGGAAACAAAAGTTCTCTGATGATGCTTATGCACCACACCTTAGGCTACAGCTAAGAGAAGGCAAAACAGGACCCTCAGTCATTCCAGCTCCATAAAGCTGCCTCTCAGTGAGGACGAAAGGTTATCAGACTTTGTCCTTGGTGAACTGTGACAGAAGTGAAGATTTATGACCCATACTTTAATAGTTTCTTGATTGGATGATTAGAGCTCCCTATATCTTTATCTGCTAGCTAAGTAGTTTGGTGTCTGCACAAGGCCCAAATGCTGTAGTCAGACTCCTGGAGAGTCAATGGCCATATATGTTGGGGGAAAGCTTAAGTAACTCAATTGACTTTCAGTTGTTGAAAGCATTGATTTTTTTTAATTGCACTTATGGCTTAAGACCCAAAATAGCTTTGGACGATAGAGCAGAGGTTGCAGTATTAGTTCTTTAGTCAATTCTTGACATATTCTGCCCTCTAAAAGGGCCAGTTACTACATCGGTTACTATATTAGGAGCTTCCAGTTCAGGCCTAAGATTTTCATTGATATGACTTAAGGACAATTGATGCTTAGATTCTTCCATTGAGAAGGTAACTTCAGGAGATTCTCATGTCTCCACCAAGGTTCCAGGAGATACTCTGCACAAATAAGACATGTCTGGGGAGGTTTGCAGCCTCTTCTGTTTTGAATGTGATCTGTGATCTGCTGGCCTTTTCTGTTTCCCTAGGGACTTTTGCTCTCAGAAACTTGCTACCAGCTTGTGCTGTGGGGAAAGGAAGGCATTTTCCAGGGAGACCAGTCATTCTTCATGTTTGTATAGTGCTTTCCAGTCTTTAGTGTTACAGAGAACATTAAAGTATTTTAGGCTAATCCTGCTTTTAAAAATGAAGAATTGAGGTCTAAGGAGGCTAAGTGATTGTCTGAAATGTCACAACAGGAGGCAGGGCCCATGATTATAAATCCAGGGTTCTTGCCAGGATGCAAGACTAATCTATTTATGGGTAGGGGATACAGGCTCCACTAGGTCCATTGAGAGACGCTCTTATTAAGTTTATACAGGTATGTTACTTCTCTGCTATCTTCATGTGTAGGATTGGGGTGGGGAGACAAGGTCACACTCAAATGAGAGTGTGGGAGAACAACCACAGCTCCCCTGCCTCTCCTGTGGCAGGTCCGAGAAGGCTATGGAGAGGTGCCCCTTTTCCCGTCTTCTCCCCAATTTGGAAAGGAGTTCAGGAAACCAAAGCTAATGGAATCAATGTTAAATAGATTAGCTCTTTCATTGGCTTAAGTGGTCCAGCTGAAGAAATGTTTGGGAACAAGATACCAGAGAGGCAAGGTACTTACACAATTAAAATATAAAGAATATAAAGATTGTGACTGAGTGGTCTTTTTGAGGTGACTTAAATGAAGGGCAGCCATATGTACTGACAAGGTAAAACCAGAGCTAGACAGCAATTGAAGTGGTAAAAACAGGTTTCTGTTTATGACTATCTCACTAGGGGAAAAGAGATCACAGTGTAGAACTGGATTCACTTCTGAATACAGTGTGGGCAAGTGGGAATTTATAGCCAGGAACAGGGTGGGGGTTGGTGGGTGGGATAAGGGAGACTCTAGCTAAACAGGATTTTTGCTGAAGACAGGGCAGGGTGATCACACATCACCTGGGGATGGTGGAGGATGAGGAACCCAATCAGATATGGAGAGGGATCAGATATGGAGGGTGGGGGATTCTGGCTAAACCAATTTAGCCGGGTTCTTGCTAAACTTGTCTTTACAAGGAAGTGTACAGATAAACTTAGGAGAAGATCCAGGAGCCTGACTAAAGTTTGGTCAAACAAAGCATCTTTGTCAGATCAAATCTGGGAAAGGAAGAATTTAAAGGCTGGATGGCATTTGTTTTGACCCAAACATATAGGCCATAGTACTAGCACTGATTACATAGATCCACCCTGGAGAAGAGAGGAGGGCATTTAATAGCTTCCCATGAATGAGTTCTGTAAGGGTTTACAGAACATGTACTGTGTGTTCCAGGTGTGGGTGTACAGACATGAATGAGGCCTCATGGCCCAGTCTCTGAGTTCTCAGTGCAACAAAGAGATGAGAACATGTGAGCTGGAGGGGAGGTGGTAGCAGGGTGAGAGCTGGTACTGTGAGCTCAGTGGGGGTTGAGAGTGAGTAGGGCTGTCCCCTGGGGCAGGGCAACTGTGATCTCATTACATCTGCAGCCCACAGGGCTCAGTTCTGCTGTGGTCTCAGAGGGATCACCCTATAGTATCTCTTGGATTCACTCTTCCCTGTAAATGGATGTCAGGTTCATAAAGGCACTCAGTTGGGTTACATGAGTCAGTAGGCTTTACCCCATACCCCCTCCCATGCTCAGAATCTAAGACATTGTTTTAGATATCACATTTTCAGCCAAACGTCAATATGCCTGGTCTGACATCTGAAGATAATTTGAAATCAATGGCAATAATTTAACCATCCTTGGAAGTATGGTTTTAGACATTGTTACCTAAAAGATCTTGCTTAAATCAACCTCCATCCAAAGTCTCTTTAATAAGAAAAGCAGCTGACATGTCTTGATCACTTACTCTGTGACAGGCATTATATATGCATTAGGTCATTTAATCTTCCCAACGTCCCTATGGATAAGTCCTATTATTACCCCCGTTTTACAGGTAAGTAACTGAGGCTAAGAGGGTATATGAGTAGCTGAAAATCACACAAGACGAAGGTGCTGAGTGGGAATTTGTAACTCCTGAGCCCATGCTTTGAGTTCAAGCTGCTTATCACCATATTAAACTGGGTCTTCACCTGAAATAATGCAACACCCAAAGCAACTTCATGTTTCAGGGATTCTCAGAGGAGTAGAAGGGGCTTCTCAGCCTTGCAGAAGGGTGAAGCTTAGAGGGAATTATGCTTACCATAATGTTTATTATATACTTTATGGTTTGAAAATAATAATAATAAAGATTCTCATACAGTCTTCGTGAAGGGAAGGCACACACCCATAATGTCCGAGGTGGGAGAAGCCACAGGCCAATTGTAGTACATCCCTGGGTGTCATTAAAGGAAAGGCAGCAATGAAGTGGAGAATAGTTTCCCTGTCTATGAGGTGGGAGGAATAACAGTATGGCATCTCGCTCTGTCACCAGGTTGGAGTGCAGTGGTGTTGTGTCTGGAGTTTGTTCCTGCCGTTGGGTTTGTGGTCTTGCTGACTTCAAGAATGAAGCCACGGACCTTCACGGTGAGTGTTATAGCTCTTTTTTTTTTTTTTTTTTTTTTTGAGACAGAGTCTGGCTCTGTCGCCCAGGCTGGAGTGCAGTGGCGCCATCTCGGCTCACTGCAAGCTCCGCCTCCTGGGTTCACGCCATTCTCCTGCCTCAGCCTCCCTAGTAGCTGGGACTATAGGCGCCCGCCACCAAGCCCAGCTAATTTTTCTGTGTGTTTTTAGTAGAGACGGGGTTTCACCGTGTTAGCCAGGATGGTCTCAAGCTCCTGACCTCATGATCCGCCTGTCTCGGCCTCCCAAAGTGCTGGGATTACAGGCGTGAGCCACCGCGCCCGGCCGTGTTATAGCTCTTAAAGGTGGCACGGACCCAAAGAGTGAGCAGCAGCATGATTTATTGTGAAGAGCGAAAGAACAAAGCTTCCACAGTGTGGAAAAGGAACACAGCGGGTTGCCGATGCTGGCTGGAGTGGCCAGCTTTTATTCTCTTATTGGCCCTTCCGGTATTCCCTTTCAGTCCTACTAGAGTGTCCTTTTTTTCAATCATCCCTGCAATTGGCTACTTTTAGGATCCTGCTGATGGGTGCATTTTACAGAGCGCTGATTGGTGCATTTTACTGAGCGCTGATTGGCGCATTTCACAATGCTCTTGCTAGCTACAGAGCGCTGATCGGTGCGTTTTTACAGAGCACTGACTGGTGCATTTTACAATCCCCTTGCTAAGACAGAAAAGTTCTTCAAGTCCCCACTTGACCCAGGAAGTCCATCTGGCTTCACCTCTCATTGAGATATTGGCTCACTGCAACCTCCACCTCCCAGGTTCAAGAGATTCTCCTGCTTCAGCCTCCCGAGTAGCTGGGACTACAGGTGCCTGCCACAATGCCTGGCTAATTTTTGTATTTTTAGTAGAGATGGGGTTTCACCATGTTGGCCAGGATGGTCTCCATCTCTTGACCTCGTGATCTGCCCACCTCGGCCTCCCAAAGTGCTGGGATTACAGGCGTGAGCCACTGCGCCCAGCCCTTTGTCTATATTTTAAAAGATATAGATCAAACTTCAAATAATTTTGATGCCCGTTATGGGGCCTTTTCAGGCTCTGCCTCAGACATCTCTCTTGCTTGCTTTTGGGGAGAGCCCATTCTGAGTTTAATGGCTTCAGTAACTGGAAAGGGGGTCAGCTTATTTCCCTCGAGATGTAAATGAAGCCCTTGAGACCTGGACACCTAAATTGACCCATCTCGAGGTTGTTGTTTTTTAGGACTCCTTTGTCTAATGATAGTGGGAAGGTTTCAGACCACCCGGAGAAGGCAGGTGGGAGGGGATTGGTCTCCAGAAACCATCTAGAAAGAGGGCCCCACCCTCCTGTGATCCTTTCTAAGAAGACTGGCAAGGCTGAAGAATCCTGGTCGCTTCCTCTTGTATGTTGTTTGCTTATCTCCTTTCCATTTCCTTTAGAGATTAGCGGTAAAACACAAGCAAGCACTTTTGAGAAACAGGCTGACCTAATACCATTATTTATTTTCCTCGGATCTGACATCCAGAGAGATGGTGCTAGTCCTCACAGTCACATAGAAAATTAGGATGTAGGCTCATACCTGTAATCCCAGCACTTGGAAGGCTGAGGCAGGAGGATGAGTTGAGGCCAGGAGCTTAAGGATGCAGTGAACTATGATGGAGCCACTGCACTCCAGCCTGGGTGACAGAGCAAGAATCCATCTCTAAGAAAAAAAAAAAAAGAAAGAAAAGAAAAGAAAGAAAATTAGAATGTGATCTAGAGATTCAAACACAAGTTTTCCAAGGTTTGTCCTTGTACACTTTCCACACTAGACCACTTGCATCTCAACAGAGCACTTCTGGACATCATGATTACCAGCTCTGGATGTAGAGCTAGACAGACCTGAGTTCGAATCCCTTTTATGGGTTGCATGACAGTGGAACCTTTCATGACTCTGTTAAAACCTCAGCCCCCCACCCCCAACCTCCAACTCCTGTAAATGTGGGGACTGAAGGAGGTGATCTACTTAAAAGCTTAGCACAGGTAGAGCCTGGTAGAAAGCAAGTCTTGAGGAGATATCAGCTGTTCATATTCTTTTTTGTAAGTAATTCAAAGAACAAAGAAGTGTATTTTGGGATTTAAGGGGGTGGAATCTGATGGTTTTTCAAGTCCACATCCAGGGAGTTTACTGCCTTCTCACCTCATTTGGAAGCTGCTCAGAACCATCCTGACTCGGAACGATCCTATGGAAAACTTGAAGTGTTTCTGCAGCACATAAAATCCTGGCAAATATGTAGCAATAACACCTGGGTTAAGGAAGCCGGACTCCTTGATATACCTTTCCAACCAACGGAGGTGGCATAGTCACCAAGGAAAGGGAAGTGTCTATGTGGCAGCCTTGTGTCCCACTGCATGAGACTTCTGTGTTGGAGGGTGGCTAGGCTGGAGCCAGTCATGGTGTGCAGTTCCACACACAAGTCATTGCACTTAAGAAGACCTAGTTTGCAGGGAAAAGGTTTTACTCAGCAGATGAAAAGGAGCAGAACCGTCCATGTTGCTTACTGCCTCAGGGAAAATTGCCCAGTCCAGGAGCCCATTAGGAGGCTGTAGCTCCGACATCCCCAGGTGCTGGCCAGTAAGTAGGTTTCCTGGACTGTCTCTAACCTGGTTTATAAAGGAAGTCAGCCCTCTGGAATTTCTGACAGGTTTACAAAAACCCAGGTTCAGGCAGGGTAGAGAAGCATGCTGGGCAGCAAGGAGTCCTTGTCTTACTGAGAGAATTTGCAGACCAGGAGTAAAGGAAACCCAGTAAAGAGAAAACTCCATCCCTGGCACACACAGGAAGCTTGCATCTGACCACAGGAAGGCTGGAATGCCACTTGGATTTGCTCAAGGAGGGTACAAGCATCTCCTGCTCATTGTCTCCTTTGTTATGAATGTATGTAGGGGATCAGCCCAAACGACCTGAGAAGAGATAGGATTCTGTACCCATATAGGCCACATGTCCAGGCTCAGGTGCATGTGGGGATACAGGCTCCAGGGCGGCTGACTTGCATTCGGTGCCTGTCTGGGATTTTCTCTAAACTGTGAGACAAGAGACAACAGTGGGACAAGGCAACAGCGGGAACCCACCTGGCTCCTTCTAATTGCGTTTATTACAAACGAGATGAGTGATGAGTTCAAGTTATAAGAAGTAGACTTGGAAGACAGACAAGGATGAAGTTTCCCTTTTAACTCTTTTCTGACAAACACACACTTAATAGTTAGGACTGATGCAAAGATCCCACCCTTTTCTCACCCCCCCTCCCATTTTCCGGGCCCTGAGTAGTTGGAGGAAGAGTCTACAAAGCCAGATTATTTTTAGCCTTTGAGGCGAGGCTGATTCACCCCTCCCCTCGCCCCTTCCTTTGAAACGCACAGTCCTTTTTATTCCCTGGCCCAGCCAGGGCACCCGAGTTCTCTCGGGAGCTGCCCTTGAGCAAAGCTTGCTCAAAGCTGCTCCATCAGCAGGATGTCGGCCCGGGGTCCAGCGAGGAGTATGGAGGCAGAGCTGACCTGCTAGTATGAAGGGTTTAAAGGAACTTAAGGCCGGGCGTGGTGGCTCACGCCTGTAATCCCAGCACTTTGGGAGGCCGAGGCAGGCTGATCACCGGAGGTCAGGAGTTTGAGACCAGTCTGGCCAACATGGCAAAACCTTGTCTGTACTAAAAATACAAAAATTAGCTGGGTGTGATGGCCCATGCCTGTAATCCCAGCTACTAGGGAGGCTGAGGCAGGAGAATTGCTTGAACCCGGAAGGCAGAGGTTGCAGTGAGCCGAGATTGTGCCACTGCACTGCAGCCTGGGCAACAGAGCAAGAATCCTTCTCAAAAATTAAAAAAATCAAAAAGTAAGAGAATAAAGGAACTTAAGTATCCGCCAGTTCACTCGTTCATCCAATTATCGGTATAGGCAGGATCCTGTGCAACATTCGGAGGGGAGAGGGAGAACGAATCAGCGGAGTGTTATTTCCAAGGAATAATTGATTGCTCAGCTAGACACAGAAATACCCTTTCTGTGATGAAAAATTCCCTGTACCACAGTTTTCATGACTACTTAAGAAGGGATGGTGTCTCTTAAAAAAATGATTGAGAAATATTTCAAACGTGAAAAAGTGCAGAGTGCGTTATAACTCATAGGTATGGACTCTGAACACCCCTATTTAACTTTTGGCTTTATTGAATTGACTTACAAATGTTTTAAGGAATAAAACCTTAAAAATATTGGTTGAAGCCCTCCTGTGCTCTCTCCCCATTCTCCTACCGCATTTGAGGAGCCGTGTGTCTTTCTAGTCCTTCACAAGTAGTCTCAAAGCAGCAAAAGGAATGGAAACTTGTAAATTAGCTACTTCCATTAAAAACACTCCTTTAACTTCTTTTTTTTTTTCAATTAATAACAATTATAGAAACGGGCCTTGCTCTGTTGCCCAGGCTGGTCTTTAACTCCTGGGCTCAAGTGATTCTTCCACCTCGGCCTCCCAAAGTGCTGGGATTGTGGCATGAGCCATCGTGCCTGCCCCCCTTTAACTTCTTCCTCTTCTCCAGGTTGGAAGCATCCTCATCTTCACCACCACTGTCGCCACCATTATCAGTTCCCATAGAACTATCCTCTAGCCACCACCGATTACAATGCAATTTCCAAGTTATAGGCCCCTGGAATGGGTCCAGAATGGGCCTTTAAAATCACAGTGGAGAGGCCGGGTGCGGTGGCTCATGCCTGTAATCTCAGCACTTTGGGAAGCTGAGGTGGGTGGATCACTTGAGGTCAGTAGTTTGAGAACAGCCTGGCCAACATGGTGAAACCTTGTCTCTACTAAAAATATAAAAATTCCAAAAAAAGCAAAAGTAAGCCAGGCTCGGTGGCTCACACCTATAATTCTAGCACTTTGGGAGGCCGAGTTGAGACCATCCTGGCCAACATGGCGAAACCCTGTCTCTACTAAAAGTACAAAAATGAGCCAGGCATGGTGGTGGGCGCCTGTAATCCCAGCTACTTTGGAGGCTGAAGCAGGAGAGTTGCTTGAACCTGGGAGGCAGAGGTTGCGGTGAGCCAAGATCGCACCACTTCCTCCAGTCTGGCAACAGAGCAAGAGTCCATCTAAAAAAAAAACCACAGTGGAGAAACAGAGACCCCAACAGTGGGGATCTGCGTATTGACAGCATGTATACTCAGGTTCAGAAGCTGGGAAGGAGCTATGGGACTGCCTAGAGGTCCAGCACTCCTGGCACAGACAGGGTGCTCCATAAACTCTAACAGCGTGATTGTCCCTGTCAAATCCTGCCCACAGTGCACATGTGGTTAGTGCCCCGAACTTCATCCTAACCAACGAAAATATATCAGGAAGTGTTCATCTTGTTACTTAATATAATGAATGGGACATTTCACATAACTTCCTAACTATGAAAAAGTCTGCTTGGGATCTTTAAAACAGTTAAGTTGGACAGAAAGTTTTCAAGAGAAAATGTTAGCTAGGCAATATGACACACACACTTGCCCCCTAAAACTAAAGAAAAAAGAGTATTAGAACCTATAATCAAACAATGTTTAGTGTAGTCTGATAAAATGCCAAGAAGCTAGCTGCCCTGGGGTGGTACCTCCCAGGAATCCAGGCTGGGCAGAGGGCCACTTGGAAGGAGGTGGGGGATAGAGCACAGGGCAGACAGATTTTTAAGCCCACCTGAGAAGTGACTTCATGCTGTGACTGTTGGCTGGCTAGTCATAGTGAGATCTAATGCAGAATGGGTGTTGGACACTGCATTACATATACACATTCACTACATCCTCCTAACAAACCTGTGAACCAGGAACTGTTACATCACCATGTACAGATGAGGATACCAACGCCCAGAAAGCTTAAGGAACTTGTCCAAGGTCACACAGCTAAGGAAATGGTGGGGCTGAGGTTCTGTAACAGGCTAGTGACCTCAAGGCCCATGTCTTGTTTTTTTTTCTTTTGATGTATATAACCTGGGATCAGTGGCGTGCGCCTATAGTCCCAGCTACTCTAGAGGCTGAGGCATGATTGGGCAACATAAGGAGACCTCTGTCTTTAAAAATAAAGAAATAAATAATTTAAATTGAGGTATAATCTACATAAAGTAAAATTCACTTTGTTTTGGCAGTGTACAATTCTATGAGGATTGACAAATGAAATACCACCATAATAAAGATACAGAACAGCTCCATCACCCTCAAAAATTCCCTTGCGTCCTTTTGTAATCAATCCCTTCCTTCTAATTTTTTTTTTTTTTTTGGAAACGGAGTCTCCCTCTGTCACCCAGGCTGGAATGCAGTGGCGCGATCTCGGCTCACCGACTGCAACCTCCATCTCCCCAGGTTCAAGCAATTCTCCTGCCTCAGCCTCCCAAGTAGGTGGAACTGAAGGCATGCACCACTACACCTGGCTAATTTTTGTATTTTTGGTAGAGGCAGGGTTTCACCATGTTGGCCAGGCTGGTCTCAAACTCCTGACCTCACGTGATCCTCCTGCCTCGCCTGCCCAAAGTGCTGGGATTACAGGTGTGAGCCACTGCACCCAGCCTTGATCCCTTCCTTCTATTTGCCCCTACCCCCGTATACCCAGCGATCAGTTTTCTGTTTACTTTTTCTAGAATGTTATACAAATGGAATCATACAGCCCTTTGAGACTATTTTCTTTCATTTAGCAAAATCTGCATACATCCATCTTTTGTTCCTTTTTGTTGCAGAGAAATATTACGTTGTATGGATGTACCACTGTTTGTTTATCCATTCTTTAGGTGAAGGACATGTGGGTTGTGCCCAGCGCGGGCTGAATAAAGATGGGTAAACATTTGTGCAGGTTTTCATGTGAATGTAACTTTTCATTTCTCTTGAGTAAGTACCTAGGAGTGGGATTACACAGCTCATGCTTCTAGCTAGCCTTCAGGATGTTGTATAACTAACTAGATACTCGGGACTTTGGTAGATGTCAACAGCTCCCTGCTGCCAGAGAAGGACATGGAGAAAAGGAGGTTTTTTTTTTTTTCCCCACACACTTTCGAAAAATTCAGAAATAACTTTTTGTTCCAGCGTTCACATTTTTAATATATCAAAATGATAAGTTTATAACTTATAAAACAGTTAGTTTTGAGCTTAAAATACGAATTTTGATCTGTGATGAAAACTGAAACACTACTTTTTTTTTTTTTTTTTTTTTTAACTATTTGCAGTCTTAGTTTTCCCACTCCAGATAAAACTCAACCTCTACCATGCATGACACATATCTTTCTGGATGTTTTCTGTCGCTTTGAAAACGATTATGGTCAGACCTTGGTACTCAAACAGAAGAAGATGTAGATGAGTTCTTTCCTTCTCTTTAGAATTCTGCTCTTTCCTCTCGGGTTTATTTTAACTCGCATCCCATCTTTCTCCCACTTTCCCAACCCCCTCCCTTATTCTCACCTATCATCTGCTTTGGAAGAGGGAGCTGGATTCTCAAATTGAAGACTCCTTGCTATATTTGGTTAAAATCTCGATGTTGGGTTGAGGGCACTTAGACATCAGCCAAACCACGTCACCCCACTTTGTGTCCTGATGTGTGTATGTAAGAAGCGTGTGAAACATCCCACTTCTAATGAAACTGATCTTCCCATTTTTGCATGGTGAGTCAGTGGTCCTCCCACAAGATGAGTTCTAGTGAATCAACAGAGTGAAACGGGATTTAGTGAAAAGAATTCACCTGTTATGCCTATCCACTGTAGATAGAAGGATCATCTTCTCGTCCTTCTATGGGTTGCATGAGGACTTCTCAGAGTCAATGTCTGACTGGTTACAAGAGAAAAGGTTCATGTGCAGCACCAACAGAAGACAGGATCTAAGGAGACCGACACCACTGTGCCCTACTGGGTCACTTTCAGAAGCCAAGTGATATCTTTTGAGACTCCTAAGTACCTTAGCTGAGGCACCTATAATAAAAGACAAGTTAACAAGAAAGAAGCATATTCAGGCCAGGTGCAGTGGCTCACGCCTGTAATCCCAGCACTTTGGGAGGCTGAAGCATGTGGATCACCTGAGGTCAGGAGTTCAAGACCACCCTGGCCAACATTAGTGAAACCCCATCTCTACTAAAAATACAAAAAAAATTAGCTGGGCATGGTGGTGAGCATCTGTAGCCCCAGCTACTTGGGAGGCTGAGGCAAGAGAATCACTTGAACCTTGGAGACAGAGGTTGCAGTGAGCCGAGATCACACCACTGTACTACAGCCTGGGTGACAGAGCGAGACTCCATCTCAAACAACTAAATAAACAAATAAAAATAAGCATATTAACTTATTTAATATATTTGATGTAGCATGCGGCCTTCAGAAATGAAGAACCGGCTGAGCGTGGTGGCTCATGCCTATAATCCTAGCACTTTGGGAGTCTGAGGCAGGCAGATCACCTGACGTCAGGAGTTTGAGACCAGCCTGGCCAACATGTTGAAACCCCGACTCTACTAAAAATACAAAATTAGCTGGGCGTGGTGGCACTTGCCTGTTGTCCCAGCTACTCGGGAGGCTGAGGCAGGAGAATTGTTTGAACTCGGGAGGTGGAGGTTGCCCTGAACCGAGATCACGCCACTTCACTCCAGCCTGGGCAACACAGCAAGACTCCGTCTCAAAACAAACAAATAAACAAAAAAATGAAGAACCACGAAAGAGGGAAGCTTATGTGTTTTTTTTTTGTTTTTTTTGTTTTGAGATGGAGTCTTGCTCTGTCACCCAGGTGGAGTGCAGTGGCGCGATCTCAGCTCACTGCAACCTCCACCTCCCGGGTTCAAGTGATTCTCCTGCCTCAACCTCCCGAGTAGCTGGGACTACAGGCGAGCGCCACCACGCCTGGCTAATTTTTGTATTTTTAGTAGAGACAAGGTTTCATCATGTTGGCCAGGCTGGCCTTGAACTCCTGACCTCAGGAGATCTGCCTGCCTTGGCCTACAAAGTGCTGGGATTACAAGTGTGAGCCACTGCACCCAGTCAAGCTTGTGTTTTTTTATGTTTAGGTTTGATGAAGAGTGGACAGTCACTGAGAGGTATGATTGGACAAAGGGGATATGACCTAATGGTAATCAACTGGGGGGAATTTAGCAAGATTCGTTTGTTCAAATTCTTCTCTGTGTCTCTGTGTCTTCAGGGATAAGGACATTTCTTTCCTTTAGGCATAGGGAGGGCACCTCTGAAATTAGGGTATTTATTTATTTATTTTGTGACAGAGTCTCACTCTGTTGCCCAGGCTGGAGTACAGTGCTCACTGCAACTCTGCCTTCCAGGCTCAACTGATCCTCCCACCTTGCCACCATGCTCAGCTAATTGTTTAACATTTTTATAGAGATGAGGTCTCATGATGTTACCCAGGTTGGTCTTGAACTCCTGGGCTCAAGTGATCCTCCCACCTCGAACTCCCATAGTGTGAGCTGCCTCGTCTGGCCTGAATGAGGGTTTTATGACCTATCAACTACTTTTTTTTTAAGACGAGATTTTGCTTTGGTGCCTAGGCTGGAGTGGAGTGGCACCATCAAAGCTGCAATGTGCAGCCTTGACCGTATGGGATCAAACAATCCTCCAACCTTAGCATCCGGAGTAGCTGGGACCATAGATGTGCACCACCGTGCTTGGCTAATTTTTTGATTTTTTTGCAGAGTCAGGGTCTCACTATGTTGCCCAGGCTGGTCTTGAATTCACGGCCTCAAGCAGTCCTCCTGTCTTGGCCTCCCAAAATGCTGGGATTACAGGCATGAGCCACTGCACCTGGTCCTTATGACCTACTTTAGGGGAATGTAAGAACATCCTTTTCTGGTCTGTTTCAGGGGAGAAGGTCAAGAAAAGGTCAGAGAGACCTTCCTGCTTCTGCTGTTTTCTCAAATGCCAAGGTGCCATATTTTGGGGTAGTGTGTTCTGAACCCCATCACAATAAAATGATGAGTTATTGCGTTGGCCACCCCTACGCAGAACCTTCTGAGAAGATTTATGAAATGCATCTCAGGAACATCCTAGGGTTGGGGGAGAGGAAATGGGGAAGCATTTATCCTTTGCTCCCAGGCCCCCATGGGCAAAGATTGCCCCATAGGCATCAATACACCTGTATTTGCCTTGTCTAGGGCAGGGTGTGGGGAAAGCCAGGGGCATGATCCTTACATAAGCTTGTTGGTTACACAATGTCACTTCAACAATGCCTGGTATCTTGCTGAAGAAATGGCAAACTATTTTTAACCTCCTGGGACTTGCATCCTGGGACTTGCCTTCCTATAGCCCTGGCTATAAAACTCTAGGTGGCCCAATGTAAGGCTGGTAAGAATGGTGGTTGTGGAATTTCTATTTGAAAGGAGCCTGGGGGCAGCCATCTGTTTGGGACTTGGCGTAGGCTGTGAAGAACAGACATTGTGTTTACTTAGATTGTATGTGTATTTAGGGCATGCTGAAGGAATATGAGGGGTTGGTAGCTGTGAACACAGCCACCAAGAGCAAGACCTGTGGGCACGGTGGCTCATGCCTCTAATCCCAGCACTTTGGGAGGCTGAGGTGGCTGGACTACTTCAGCCTAGGAGTTCGAGATCAGCTTGGGCAACACAGACTCCATCTCTATTTTTTTTCACTTCTTTTTTTGAGATGGGGTCTCACTGTGTTGTCCAGGCTGGACTGTGGTCATGCAATCTTGGCTCACCACAGCTCCAACCTCCTGGGCTCAAGCAATCCTCCCACCTGAGCCTCCCAAGTAGCTGGGACTACAGGCATGTGCCACCACACCTGTCTAATTTTTGTATTTTTTTTTTTTTGTAGAGATAGCATCTCACTATGTTGCCCAGTCTGGTCTCGAACTCCTGGGCTCAAGCCATCCTCCCATCTTAGCCTCCCAAAGTGCCAGGATTATAGGCATGAGCCATCATGTCTGGCCCATCTCAATTTTTGAGAAAATAAATTAAAAACAAAAAGGGTAAGCTTCTTCTTGAGCACATTCTGCCTGAGGTAGCCCAGAATCTTCAAGGCTTTCCATGCCTGATTGCTCCTTACAAAATGGTGCCGAGTATTTGGCTGGGCTCTCTCTCTTTCTTATCCAGTGTGCCAGTCTCTCCTGCCCACGCCCTCACTGGGGTGAAGGGTGAAGGTAAGCAAAGAAGAAATCCTGTCCCAGCACAGGAGCTGTAAATGAGGTCTCAATTGCCAAGGCTTCAGGGAAATGTCTTCAGCCCCCTAAGTTTGTGAAACTCCCGAGTTCCAAGCGGTGTGATCCAAGCACAACAGTAAGACTGGCAGTTACACAGTGTCTTCTGGTGCCAAGTTTTCAGACTGGGGAGCCACAGCGGTCACATGCGTCATCTTACTCAATCAGCCCTCTTAGACCTGCAGGAAGGGTGACTTGTTCAGTATGTGGTTTGTATACTTTATCCATGTCTTGGCTTGAAAAGTAGTCGTGAATTACCATGTATCTACAATCCTCAGCCATTGTCTCTTGAACCATGGTTTCCCTCCTGGTAAACATCTTTTTCAATCACCCCCTTTGACTCCCCAGTTGTTCTGACCTGAGGAAAGGTGGGGGAGGCAGAGTGATGAAGAGAATCACCTGGTATGTCCTGGCTTTATGGCTTTGCTCATGTGCCTCTCCCCTTTCGTTCTCCCTCCCCAGCTCTGCTCCTAGCCAGCAAACTCCCCTCATTCTCTAAGCCTTACTTTTCCAGGGCAGCTGTCCACTCCAGTTCCCAGGGGCCACCTTCTCTGAAAACATGGCACTTCTCTGCTCAACGCACTTGGCCATGAATCAGTTGAGCCTGATGGAAGCTCTGGTCTTGTCATTTATCTTTCCAGGCACTTCTACCTTATCTTTGTCCCTCTCCCACACCCTCTAGTAGATTGTAAGCTCCTCAAATTTGCTTTAATTTGTGACCTCCACAGGTCCTAATTCAGTGTCTTAGACATAAGAGGAATCAATAAATGAACAGAAAAAAGGTACATGACAATCTGGGGAAGGACACTCTGATGGCCCCTGTCTCCACTGGGTCTTAAACATGTTTGAGAAATTGGCTGATCTCTAGCATCCAATAATGAACACTGTACCAGTGCTTGTCAAGTTTGCTTGCTACCATCTTCCTTCCTTTCACACCATGATTGAATACTCTATCTGACATGCAGTCATTAAGAGTGTGAACTTCAGAGAGAGACCACCTTGGTTCAAATCCCAGCTCTTCTGTGTGACCTTGGGCAAGTGACTTAAGCTCTCTGAGCTTCATTTTTCTCATTTGTAAAATGGGGATAATAATAATAGTGGTGGCCTCTTAGGGTTGTCATGCAGATAAGATGAGGTAATTCCCAGAAAGCATTTGGCAGTGTGAGTTCTCAGAGAAATATGGTTTTTGGCTGTCTGTGGGGAGCTCACCATCCAACAGGAAAATACACATTAATGCAACTATGTGTTTTAAGTTGGGTGCCCTCAGAAACTGACCTGATGATACAGATTTGAGTGCAAATCGTGTATTTGAGAGGCGACCCCAGGAGGCACAGGTAAGAAAGAGGGGAAGTGAGACAGTACAGGATACGTTAATGAGCAGGTTCCCACTGTGGGCCCTCAGGTTCATTCCTGCTGGGGACCTCTGGGAGACTGCAGAGAGAAACCTCAGAGTTGTCTCTCCTCTTGCCAAGGGCAAGAAAGTTGGGGTCTTTTTCATCACCTCCTGTTACTCATTGCTTGAGGGTTGCTCCCAAAGGGTTTCCTCCCCTGTGCTTTCAGGACAGTCTCCCCAGGCAGCCAAAGACAGTTCTTAGGCCATGAGTCAAAGATGCTTGCAGAAGAAAGCCTGGGGTCAGGGTCATGGTCCCACTGGACCCTGTGCTGGGGGGAATCTCTGGATGGGGCATCGACTGTGACAGGCCTTGTTCTGAGTTCTGCTGTTATCCATAAGAGTTGGTGGAGAAAAATTGTAGCCTTTCTGAGGTTGTTCAAGGGGAAGGTTTAGGTATGGGAGCATATGCTTCTGAAGAAAACCCTGCTGCCTCTTTAACGACTTGATTGTCAAGTGGCATCTCTGAAATCTCAGCGCCCACCAAGCCCTTTCAGCACCTAGGGTCAGCTCTGGAAGTGCAGAGACTGTTGCCTGCACTCGCTCGAGGGGAGGGCCCCACCCTCATTATCTCACTGGGATTTTACGACCCTGCTGTGTGAGCAGCAGTGCACAGCTGGGGCAGGAAAGAGCAACCTCACAGATTCAAAAAGGATAATGCTGCTTCCCGCACCTTCCCCACTTTTCAAAACTGGAAATAGCAGAGGCAAGGGGAAAAAATGTGCAGAAAGCACAGCAAATTGGGGGAAAAGCTGTTGCAGTTTTGCCTTTGTATGTTCCTCATTAAGGTTTGCCTTTTTCCTGCCATGATTGTCTCCAGAACTTATGGTTGAAAGGAAATGGGCTTGTGAGTAAAGCTGGAGAGAAATCAAGAAGTTATACTGAAATAGTAGTGGCAAAAAAAAAAAAAAGATGAAGTCAAGAAGTATTCCTTATTCCACAGGGAGATTTAGGGGGCCCATGGGGGTCTCACAGCAAGTGTGACTCCTAGACATAGCCAGACCAGGAAGTACAAGACAAAGTGACTTAAAGGTGCTTGTAAGAAACCCCCAGGCTCACAATTCTTCACACCTCATACTCACACCTACATCTTTTCCCTCCTGGTTCATTGAAAGCTTATTTTAGCTTTTAGTTTTAGGTAATTTCATACCTGCAGTTTTGATTTTTATTTATTTTTGTTTATGTTTTGTTTCTCAGAGACAGAGTCTCATTTTGTTGCCTAGGCTGCTCTTGAACTCCTGGCCTGAAGTGATTCTCCCACCTTGGCCTCCCAAAGTGTTGGGATTACAGGTGTGTACCACTGTGCCAGGCCTGATGTTTTACATTCATCTTTGCCTCTATCCGTGAGTGTACTGGGTTGAGTAGTGTCTCCCCAAAATTCATGTCCACACAGAACCCCAGAAAGTGTTATTTGGAGATAAGGTCTTGCAAATTTGTTAGGTGGGTGCAAAAGTAATTGCAGTTTTTGCCATTGAAAGTAATTGCAAAAACCGCAATTACTTTTGCACCAACCTAATAATTAGTCAAGATGAAATCACGCTGGATTAGGGAGGCCCTAAATCCAGTATGGTTAGTGTCTGATAAGAATAGGGAAGTTTGGACACAGAGACACAGAGACACAGGGAAAGAGGCCATGTGAAGGTGGAGACAGAGATTGGAGTGGTGTAGCTGCAAGCCAAGCAGTGCCAAGGTTTGCCAGCCACCCTTAGAATCTAGGAAGAAGCAAGGAAAGATTCTTCCCTAGACCCTTCAGAGGGAGTGTGGGCTTGCCAACAGCTTGCTTTCTGACCTGTAGCCTCTAGAACTGTGAGAAAACACATTTCTGTTGTTTGAAGTCACCCAGTTTGACAGCTCTGGGAGAGTAATCCAGAGTAGAAGCCACCTGAGGGCAGGGATGATGGTTTATTCACTTTATGCCTCTCTGCAGTCTTTAGTTCCAAACATGGCTGACTCAAGATGTTAAACGGAGCTTCATAAAAAGATGTTACTGGAAGGTATGGCTCTTTCTAGCCTGACTGCTGTCACAGCTGTAGAAATGAGGTTGTCAATCTGAGAGCAGGGCTCAGGGGTTTGGAGACTAGGTAGTTTCCTCTCGGGAGGACATGACAGTATTGGGGAAGGGAAACACTCAAGATGGTGACCCAGGACCTCCTGAATCTGTCTCCCAATTGTGGCTAGAGCTGGCCTGGTTTCTGGGCCCCCACATCTAATTATGTGGATTCCATGGTGGCTCCCGCCTGTAATCTCAGAACTCTGGGAGGCTGAGGCGGGTGGGTCGCTTGAGCTCAGGAGTTTGAGACCAGCCTGGACAGCATGGTGAAACCCTGTCTCTACAAAAAATTACAGAAATTAGCTGGATGTGCTGATGTGTGCCTGTAGTCCCAGCTCCTCAGGAGGCTGAGGTGGGAGGATTGCCTGAACCCAGGAGGTCGAGGCTGCAGTGAGCCCTGATAATGCCGCTGCATTCCTGCCTGGGTGACAGAGCAAGAGCCTGTCTCAAAAAAATAATAATGATTATTATGTGGATTCAAAGAGACTCAGACGCTCCTTCTACGAGCGGGGGCAAATCCTCGGGCATCCGAGGTCCTGACCGTGGATTACCCCAGCTGGTCTCCAGAGGACTTCTGAGTATCACCATGGGTGGGGACAAGAGGGTGGTGGGTTGGGGTTGAAGTCGACTTTAGCAAATAGCTCATTGTTCTCTTTCACCCTTCTGTGAAAGAGGATCAGAAGTTCAGGGCATGGCTCTAAGGAAGTTCCTGGCAGCTCTGTTTATAGTAGCAAGATTTTGGAAATGGCCCAAGTGTCTGACAATAGATGATTGGTTAGATAAGGTATGGGTTAGCCAGACGTTGGAATTTTATTCAGCCACTAAAAATGATGTCATAGATGATTGTTTATTGACATGATAGGAGGATATCCTGTATGGAAAACACGTATAATATTTTACACTTATGATATGTGCAAGATATATGTATGCAGGCATAGGAAAAAATCTACAAGGGCGTAAGAGCAAGGTCTTAACAAGGGTTTTCTCTGGTTAGATAATGGATGATTTTTTCCTCTTACGGTTGGGGGATCTATTTTTGTAATATAAAACCAAAGTTATTTTTGTTTTAAGAAATGCTCCTGGCCAGACGCGGTGGCTCATACCTGTAATTCCAGAACTTTGGGAGGCCAAGGCGGGCAGATAACGTGAGGTCAGGAGTTCAAGACCAGCCTAACCAACATGGAGAAACCCCATCTCTACTAAAAATACAAAATTAGCCAGGCATGATAGTGCAGGCCTGTAATCCCAGCTAGTCCGAAGGCTGAGGCAGGAGAATCACTTGAACCCGGGAGGCAGAGGTTACGGTGAGCCGAGATCATGCCACTGCATTCCAGCCTGAGCGACAAGAGTAAAACTCTGTCTCAAAAAAAAAAAAAAAAAAAAAAGAAATGCTCCTGCAGGCCAGGTGCAGTGGCTCATGTCTGTAATCCCAGCACTTTGGGAGGCCGAGGCAGGTGTATCACCTGAGGTCAGGAGTTTGAGACCAGCCTGGCCAATATGGAGAAACCCCCTCTCTACTAAAAATACAAAAATTACCTGGGCATGGTGGCAGGTGCCTGTAGTTCCAGCTACTTAGGAGGCTGAGACAGGAGTATTGCTTGAACCCGGGAGGCAGAGGTTGCAGTGAGCAGCTGAGATCGCACCACTGCACTCCAGCCTGGGCAACAGAGTGAGACTCCGTCTCAAAAAAAAAAAAAAAAAAGAAAAAAGAAATGCTCCTGCAGTATTATATAGGTTGTGCCATGAGCGTCCTCCTTCCTTTTCTCTTATGAGAACTCACTTTTCTGCATTTTTTGCATAGGATTGGGCTCTCTTTCTTAATGTGTCAGCAGAGAGTCATGGCAGCAACGCAGAGAAAACCTCGTTACCGGGGCAGTTGAGAAGTTTACCAGAAGCTTTTCCAGCCCCTTGGGCACCACCTCTTTGGTGCTGAGAATGGCTGAGCTCACCTGAGATGGTTTCCTTCCTTCTCTGCCCTTTCCACTGTGCAGGGTGGCTGGGACTTCCCTGACCTCCACCAACCCTGACCTTCCAACCTTGAGTCCACCTTGGATTCTCTCTATTCAGTCTCATCTTGCTTGAAATACTAAACCATATCCCATGTCTCCAAATATTGATTTTTAAAAGCTATATTGTTCCACTGCAGTTCAACTCAGCCAACATTTATTTTACTGCTTATTTTGTGCCAGGCACTGAGGCAAGCTGTTGGGTAATAATGATCACCAGGACAAGGGTCTGTGGCCAAGAAGGGATTGGAGCTAATGGAGCATCTATTAGGTGCCAAGCCCTTTGCTGAGGACCTTGTATACATTCTCACTTTTAATTTAATCCGTACAGCAATCCTTTGAGTGAGCACTAATATTTTTATGGTACAGATGAAAAATGAGGGTTAGAGAAGACTCACTACTTGTTTAAATAGTGATGCGGGATTTTAAACCCAGTTCTGTCTGACTCTACCACTGCTATTCCTACTACCACTCTACTCTAACTACCTTAGAGCCCAAAGTTGTTTCCTTTACACAGTGCTCAGTTAGCAATAAATAAGAGTTTGCTTAACTATTCCTTGCTTGGAACAGCTAGGTATTTTTAAGTATTTCCATTATTATAAGAAGACCCTGCTCTACTCATGTATGTATACATAACAGCCACTGATCTTTAAGAAAGTCTTACATATAGGGTGGGGGCGGTGGCTCACGCCTATAATCCCAGCACTTTGGGAGGCTGAGGAGGCGGGCGGATCACCTGATATCAGGAGTTTGAGACCATCCTGGCCAACATGGTGAAACTTGTCTCTACCAAAAATACAAAAATTAGCCAGGCATCGTGGTGGGCTCCCAGCTACTCAGGAGGATGAGGCAGGAGAATTGCTTGAACCCAGGAGGCAGAGGTTGCAGCGAGCGGAGATCACACCACTGCACTCCAGCCTGGGCGACAAGAGTGAAACTCCGTGTTAAAAAAATAATAATAAAAAAATAAAAATTCTTACATATACATAGACATCATGGGTGTGTGAGAAAGAAAAGATGGAAAGAAAATACACTAAACATTAAACAACAGTTACACAAGGGAAATAGATTGGGCATGGGAGACATGAGAAAAAAAACTTTTAGTTGAAAAAATAGACAAATTTTTAAGAGAAGCTTTAGGCTCACAGCAAACTAGAGTAAGAAGGTACAGAGATTTTCCATATACCTCCTGTCCCCACATATGCCCAGTCTCCCCCACTATCAAAATCTGCACCAAAGTATACATTTGTTACAGTTGGTCAAACTACATTGCACATTATTATCACCCAAAGTCCATAGTTTACCCTAGGGTTCACTCTTTGTGCTGTACATTCTGTGTATTGGAACAAATGTGTAATGACATGCATCCACCATTACAGAATCATACAGAGTAGCCTCACTGCCCTAAAAATCCTGTGTGCTCTGCCTATTCATCCAGGCAACCCCCCCGCCCCACCTCCTGGCAACCATTGATCTTTACTGTCTCCATAGTTCTGCCTTTTCTAGAATGTCATATAGTTGGAATCATACAGTATGTAGACTTTTCAGATGGGCTTTGTTCATTCAGTAATATGCATTTAAGATTGCTCCATGTCTTTTCATGGCTTGATAGCCCATTTCTTTTTAGCATTGAATAATACTCCATTGTCTGGATGTACCACAGTTCATCCATTCACCAACTGAAAATCATCTTGGTTGCTTCCGAGTTTTGGCAATTATGAATAAAGTTGTTATAAACATTCATGTGCAGGTTTTTGTGCGGACATGTTTTCAACTCATTTGGGTAAATACCGAGGAGCACGATTGCTGGATCATATGGTAAGAGTATGTTTAGTTTTGTAAGAAACTGCCAAACTGTCTTTCAAAGTGGCGGTACCATTTTGCATTTCCACATGCAATGAATGAAAGTTCCTGTTGCTGTTCATCCTTGCCAGCATTTGGTGGTGTTACTGTTTTGGTTTTCAGCTATTCTGATAGGTGGGTAGTAGCATCTTATTGTGTTTTAATTTGAAATCCCCTGATGCACACGATGTTGAGCATCTTTTCACATGTATGTTTTCCATCTGATATCTTCTTTGTTGAGGTGTCTGTTTAGGTCATTTGGTTATTTTAAAAAATTGGAATGTTCATTTTCTTATTGTTGTGTTCTTTGTATATTTTGGATAACAGTCCTTTATCAGATATATCTTTTTAAAATAATTTCTCCCACTTTGTGACTTCTTCTCATTCTCTTGAGAACTTTCTGTTTTTACTTTACACATTTCAGTATTGTTTGATTTTTTTCCCTGCAAAGAGCATACCGTGCTTTTTGTGATTGCCTTCCAATGCATTCAGAAGCATACAAATAAATGAGGTTTTTATCAGCAATATAACTGCTTTTAGAAGGATTCCTGGTGAAAAGAAAAGATTTCTCCCAAACAGAGCCCATGTTCTCTCTTGGCCCTGCCAAGAGGAGAGAACAGTAAGCATAGTGAATAACTCCCACTGGAGGTTAGGAACTTTTTAATAGCTTGTGTGTGGTTATGACTGTGTCATGTATTTCAGAGTTTAATGACTATATTATACATTTATAAGTCTGATATGGGCTTGGATAAACAGGAGAGTCTCTGCCTCCCTCAAAAGAAATGCTAATGCATTGGATTCCCTTTGGCTAAAAGAAAAAACTGGAGCCAGCTGTCTCAGTTGGAGAGAGCAAAGAGAAAGGTTAGAAAAAAGAGAACATACTTGAGGCTGGAAAAAGACATTTGGCAGAGGATACACTTCTTCAGCTTGTGGACTTCTGTGGCCCTTATAGGAAGAAGCTCCACATTTATTCTGGTCAAATGTCTTGGATCGCAGACCAACCGCATCATAAACTGATTGTGTGACTTGAAGAAGATGCTTAGTTGTTTTGAGCCACAGTTTCCTAGTTTGGAAAATCCAGATTCTAATAATAATAGTAACTATCTCACATGGTTGTTATGAAAATAAATGATCTTCCCTTTCAAAGTGCTTTGTAAAGAACTAAGTGCTTGTTCTAACGTGCTGTGCAAATGCTTTCTGGCTATACGGACAAATTGCATTTGCATGCCTGCTGTGTGTGGAGCGATGGCTACACAGAAAGTAATGGGTGTACAAAATGGATATATTACACAAATGATAACATTATTATTATACAAAATAATGCTTGGTGCTTACCCTCAAGAAACTTACAGACAGACCAGGTGCGGTGGCTCACGCCTGTAATCCCAGCACTTTGGGAGGCTGAGGTGGGTGGATCACAAGGTCAGGAGATCGAGACCATCCTGGCTAACACGGTGAAACCCCATCTCTACTAAAAATACAAAAAATTAGCTGAGTGTGGTGGCGCGCCTGTAGTCTCAGCTACTCGGAAGGCTGAGGCAGGAGAATCGCTTGAATCTGGGAGGCGGAGGTTGCAGTGAGCCGAGATTGCACCACTGCACTCCAGCCTGGGTGACAGAGCGAGACTCCGACTCAAAAACAAAATAAAATAAAATAAAGAAACTTACAGACAATATAAAAAGAAATGCTGGGTGTGGTGTCTCATGCCTGTAATCCCAGCACTTTGGGAGACCGAGGCAGGAGGATCACCTGAGCCCAGGAGTTCAAGACCAGCCTGGGCAACACAGTGAGTCCCCATCTCTACAAAAATTAAAAAACATTAGTCCGGCATGGTGGTGCACATCTGTAGCCCCAGCTACCTGGCAGGCAGAGGCAGGAGAATCACTTGAGCCCAGGAGGTTGAGGCTGCAGTGAGCCGTGATTGTGCCACTGTACTCCAGCCTAGGTGACAGAGCAAGACCCTGCCAAAAAAAAAAGGAATGGACAGGTATGTGGAAAAGATAGTTCCAATACTGTTTCACTGTAGCTCATATCAGATAATTTACCACTTAAAAATACAGGGTCATCTGTGCTGTTCATTATTATAAGAATGTTCATCTCATCTTCCAAAGTAGATTGCAGGCTTCTTGGGGGTAGGGCCCATGTCTTCTTTTTCCTCCCACACCAACTTATATGGAGTTCAGAAAAAACATATCTGTTACCATTTATAGAGGGCTCTCTGTGGACTAGGCACCTTGTTAAGATCTTTTTTTTTTTTTTTGAGATGGAGTCTCACTCTGTTGTTGCCCAGGCTGGAGTGCAGTGGTGTGATCTTGGCTCACTACAACCTCCGCCTCCCAGGTTCAAGCGATTCTCCTGCCTCAGCCACCCAAGTAGCTGGGACTACAGGTGCATGCCACCACGCCTGGCTAATTTTTTGTATTTCTAGTAGAGATGGGGTTTCACTGTGTTAGCCAGGATGGTCTCTATCTCCGGACCTCATGATCCGCCCGCCTCAGCCTCCCAAAGTGCTGGGATTACAGGCATGAGCTACTGTGCCCGGCCAAGATCTTTTAGATATATTATATTATGGAATCTTTGAAACTATCCTATGAGGTAATTTTATTTTATTTATTTATTTTATTTTATTTGAGACAGAGTCTCGCTTTGTTGCCCAGGCTGGAGTGCAATGGCGCTATCTCAGCTCACCGCAACCTCTGCCTCCCGGACTCAAGCGATTCTCCTGCCTCAGCCTCCTGAGTAGCTGGGATTACAGGTGCCCACCACCATGCCCAGCTAATTTTTATATTTTGTATTTTTGATAGAGATAGGGTTTTACCATGTTGGCCAGGCTGGTCTTGAACTCCTGACCTCAGGTGATCCACCTGCCTCAGCCTCTGAAAGTGCTGGGATTACAGTCATGAACCACCATGCCTGGGCTTTATGAGGTAATTTTATAATTTCAATTTTACAAATGAGGAAACTGAGGCACAGAGTGGAATAGCTTTCATGAGGCCTCTCAGCTGCTGAGTGGTGGGATCAAAATTTGAACCTTGATTTTTTCAGCCCATATTCTTCTTTAAAAATAATTTTTATTGTGTATCTTTGAGGTTTACAACATGATGTTATAGGATACAGATACAGATAGTAAAATGGTTACTATAGTGAAGCTGATTAACATATCTATCATCTCACAGTTACTTTTTTTGTGACAAGAGCAGCTAAAATCTACTTATTTAACACAAATTTTAAAGCAATGCAATTTTATTAACTTAGCCCTAATGTTGTACATTAGATTTCTAAAGGTGTTCATCCTGCGTTATCTGCTATTTTATGTCCTTTGACCTACATGTCCCCATTTCCTCTCCCCCTCCCCCTTGGCCATGGTAACCTCTGTTTTATTCTCTGTCTCTGTGTATTTGAGCTTTTTTTTTTTTAAGTCCATGTATAGGTGAGATCATGCAATATTTTTATTTCTGTGTCTGGCTTAATTCACTTAGCACATGTCTTCTAGGTTCATCCATGTTCTGGTGCAAATGACAGGATCTCCTTTTTTAAGTCTGAATAATATTCCTCTGTGTGTGTCTGTGTGTGTGTGTGTCTGTGTGTGTGTGTGTGTGTGTACGCATCATATTTTCTTTATCCATTTGTCCATAGATGGACATTTAGGTTGTTTCCATATCTTGGCTATTGTGAATAATGCTTCAATGAGCATGGGAGTGCAGATGTGTTTATGAGGTGGTGATTTCATCTCCTTGGGGTATACACCCAGATGAGAAATTGCTGAAAAGCCCATATTCTTAACGACTAGGCTGGGAATTTTGGAAACTTGTTGACTGGTTGCTAAACTAATCTCGCAGCCTGGAGTACTTAGTGCTGAGCTTAAGAGGAGGTATGAGGTAAGGTATTAGAGACCTCCGAGGGGTGACAGGGAGCTTTTGGGCTCTTAATCATGTTTCTGGGGGATATTTTTGTAGTTGGGGATCACATGCATTTTCCTGTTTCTGCTCCATGAGAACTGAGAGTATTTTCTGGCTCTGATTTAGCAGTCAATTGAAGATTCCTGTGGGTTCCACATGTGAGGAGAGTTCAGTCTAGATGGGAGCATAGCGTGCGTATGGGGTAGTATATAGAGTAGAGGCCCAGGGACCAGGTAGATCTGGAGTAGGGGCCATCTGGGATGCTGCTTATAAGGACCAAGTGATAGAGAGGACATAAAAGCAGAGCTGGGAAGGGGAGATGCTGGGAGAAACAGTGAGACAAACTGGGAGGTCAACTAAAGCCCCACCAAATTGACATTGTGGTCTTCATTGTTCTTGCCCTTTTAAGTGAATAGAATTAGCTCCATCAGTCAGAATCCATCAGGAAGCAGCCAGTACACTGAAGAGGTAAAGTCAAAGAGAGGTTAATAAAGGGGCTATTTAGAGAAAGTAAGAGAAACCAACAGGGGCTGGTGAAGCACCTCGGGCTAGCAGTAGGTGGAGGTGCTGCTACTCCTAGGCCTGAAGGGCCAAGGGGACAAGAGCAGATACAGGAACACCCTGAGAACTTTAGCTCTAGGACAGGCCCCTAACAGGACCTGTGACCTTTGCAAGAGAAACACGGCCACTGCCAACCTGCAGCGTGGTAGGAAGTGAGCCAGTGGATAAACACTCCAAGTTCTCTTTTTTTCACCCTTTGATTTCCTGCCACTCACATTGGTTTCATCCAACCAGATGCCAAAAGGTGAGGGAGTCAGCTCATGTTGTCAGCAGCCTGGATGCAGAGCAGACAAGGATGGATCTGAGGGGCAAAGAGAGCATCCTCTGCCTTTATCCACAGATGTACTTAGAAACTGCTGGGAACACAACCCACGATGCTATCCATAGGGAAATATCTAAATAAACTGTGATGTGTCCATGCTAGGAAATCCTAGGCAGGAGTTGAAAAGACAGAATAAATCAGTAGTTATTGCTATGGAGAGATTGCTGAGACCTATTGTTGAGTGGTGAAGCAAATTGCAGAAAAATGCCTAGAGTAGGATGGCATGTTTATGGTACTCACCCCTGCCCTCCCCCACCACATACACTATCATAAGTCTATTAAGGTGCAGCACGGTGGCTCACGCCTGTAATCCCAACATTTTGGGAGGCCGAGGCAGGCAGATCACCTGAGGTCAGGAGTTCCGGACCAGCCTGGCCAACATGGTGAAACCCCATCTGTACTAAAAATATAAAAATTAGCCGGGCATGATGGCGTGTGCCTGTAATCTCAGCTACTCTGGGAGGCTGAGGCAGGAGAATCACTTGAACCTGGGAGGTGGAGGTTGCAGTGACCCGAGATCACGCCATTGCATTCCAGCTGAGGCAGCAAGAACGAAACTTTGCCTCAAAAAAAAAAAAAAAAAAAAAGTCTATTAAATGCCCCATGTCTTTTATGGTATTTTGTTATATGTATATGTCCATATGCAAAGTTTGGAATGACATACATCAAACTGGTAAGAGTGGTTTGCTCTGGGGAGGTGGGAGGCAGCTCAAGATTTGGGGGGTGGTCAAAGGGGACTTCAGTTGTGGTAGATAGTACTGGCTGCTTAATAACAGCCATTTCCCACTCACCCCCTTCTTTAATGCTAACAACTCAAATCTTGTTCAGGTATCAAAGGGCAGCATTGTGCTCAGGGAAGGTAGGTCCAGGTGTCAAATCACGATTGAGCTAAGCCAAGTATGCCTATACCACTCCCATTTGCCTGTGATTTGTCTAGGGGTAGGCATGTGACCTAGTCTGCTGTTGACTTTTTTTTTTTGGCTTCCAATTCCATTTTAATTTTGTTTCTTTGTGTGTCTTTCCTTAAATATATAGTCCATCGCCTTGGCTTAGTGCATGTCACCAAAAATTCTCCAGGAATTTCATAGTTTGGACCTTGGTGGCATGGCTGGCCCCGGATTATCCATGCAGGGAGGCCTGATCCTGTGACAGCTGGCTGCAGCAGGGGGCTGCCCATCTTCTGTGCTTTGTGGTACGTATCTGTGTCACCAAAGTAGCGGCCTCGGTACAGCAAGCCTTTCGTCTGCTGCTTCTCCGTCCAGCAGTTGTTCCAGAGGTTGGCGATATAATCATCTTTCACATTCGGTTTGACTGTTTGGAGGCTGGAGCCTGTGTACTCCTCAGAGAAAGTGCCTGCCACATAGTAGATGACACTCAGGTGGTCAGTGACTCGCCTGTGATGTGGCCCACAAACAGTCTTGGGCTCAGACTGTAGGGTGGACTGGAGACCATGAGCTGGCTGAGAGCTGACGTGAGGATGAGGATGGGCATCAGCTGCACAAACACCCCCCAGCTGCCGTCACTCCGCTTCTCCCTGCGGCCCTGCCTTTGCTGGTAGGTATAGCGCATGCAGCCATTGCTGTAGACGTAGACTTTACTAGAAGGGAAGCCATTGCCAAAGAACATGTTGAAGAGGTCTTCAGGGGAGATGTCAGCCTCAAAGCCGTGGTGGAAGTCCCCATGACGATGCCGGACCTGACTGCCTGGCTCCTGTTATCGCCCAAGTGGTCATACTGCTTCCTCTTTTCTTTCTTTCTTTCTTTTTTTTTTTTTTTTTCTTGAGACAGAGTCTTGCTCTGTCGCCTAGGCTGAAGTGCAGTGGCTTGGTCTTAGTACACTGCAACCTCTGCTTCCCTGGTTCAAGCAATTCCCCTGCCTCGGCCTCCTGAGTAGCTGGGATTACAGACATGCACCGCCACTGCCAGCTAATTTTTGTATTTTTAGTACAGACAGAGTTTTACCATGTTGGCTAGGCTGGTCTCAAACCAGCTGGTCTTGAACTCTTGACCTCATGATCCGCCCACCTTGGCCTCCTAAAGTGCTGGGATTACAGGCATGAGCCACCGTGCCGGGCCATACTGCTTCCTCTTCTCCGGGTTGCTGAGTACTGCATATGCTGTGCCAATGGCTTTGAAAGCTCCAGTGGTGCCAGGTGCATGGTTCTTGTCTGGGTGGAATTTGAGGGCCAGTTTGTGGTAAGCCTTCTTCAGGTCCTCATCTGAGGCCCCTCTCCTCACCCCCAGGATCTCATAATAATCCTTACATTGCTTGACCCTTTTCACAGCTGCAACTCCTTCTGCAGTGTAGCCTTTGGTGCTCTCTCCTCCTCCAGCTTCACCGTTGGCCTAGGGAGCATCGGTCCCACCTGCTTTCCTGTGGGTGGCATGGGTTGCGTCTGTGCGTTGGGGTTGGTCACCAGCAGTTTGTGGTTCCTAGTTGAGAGACTCCATCAGGCCACACACTCGCGGCTTTGGGTACAGCCACTTGCCTTCTCCAGGATGAGGAGCACCTGGTCGGGCTGGTTGCACTGGATGGCCTTGAGGATGATGCTGATACAGAGCTCGGCTTCATCCTTATTGGATTACATGGCAGAACCAGAGCATGGAACCTGCTGTTGACTTTTAAGAAGTGTTTTTTTTTGTTGTTGTTCTAATAACAGACAGAGTATAGTAGATGAAGTAAGTAGATGAAGGTGAAAAGTTCTGCTTCTCCCTTTCCTTTTTGCCTTGGGATGGAGTTGTTGGAAATGTGATGCTTGGAGTTACGGCAACCATCTTGTGACCCAGGGGAAAAGGCCAGGAGAGGCCGGGCACAGTAGCTCACACCTGGAATCCCAGGACTTTGAGAGGCTGAGACCGAGGTGGGCAGATCACGAGGTCAGGAGTTCAAGACTAGCCTGACAAATATGGTGAAACTCTGTCTCTGCTAAAAATAAAAAAATTAGCTGGGTGTGGCAGCATGCACCTGTAGTCCCAGCTACTCGGGAGGCTGAGGCAGAAGAATCCCTTGAACCCGGGAGGCAGAGGTTGTGGTGAGCCGAGATCGCGTCACTACACTCCAGCCTGGGCGACAGAGCAAGACTCCATCTCAAAAAAAAAAAAAAAAAAGGCCAGCAGAAACGGAGAAATGTAGAGACATTAGCCTAGCATCTTAATTTTTTGTTTTTCTTTTGTTTTGTTTTTTTGACATGGAGTTTTGCTCTTGTTGCCCAGGCTGGAGTGCAATGGCATGATCTCAGCTCACCACAACCTCTGCCTCCCCAGTTCAAGCAATTCTCCTGCCTCAGCCTCCCGAGTAGCTGGGATTACAGGGATGCGCCGCCATGCCTGGCTAATTTTGTATTTTTTTTTTTTTAGTAGAGGTGGGGTTTCTGCATGTTGGCCACATGCAGAAAGGAAAATAGGGAGGAATGAGGCCCACCCCAGCATCTTGATATCTTCTTGCTTTTCCAAAGCAGAAACTCTTTTTCTCCAAACTTCTTGTTACCTGAGATATTGAAAAGCCTTTGTTTCTTAAACCACTGTTAGCCAGGTGTTCTGTTACAATAAAACACATCCTAACCAATATAACAGTTTAATCTGCAGTGATGTATTTAATTAATTAATTTATTTATTTATTTTGAGACGGAGTTTCGCTCTTGTTGCCCAGGCTGGAGTGCAATGGCACTATCTCAGCTCACCGCAACCTCTGCCTCCCAGGTTCAAGCGATTCTTCTGCCTCAGCCATCCGAGTAGCTGGGATTACAGGTGTGTGCCACCACGCCTGGCTAATTTTGTATTTTTAGTAGAGACGTGGTTTCTCCATGTTGGTCAGGCTGGTCTCGAACTCCTGACCTCAGGTGATCGGCCCACCTCGGCCTCCCAAAGCGCTGGGAATACAGGTGTGAGCCACCACGCCCAGCCTGAAGTGATATATTTTCTCAGTATAATTTATTCATGCATTACTTGTGTAATTACACATTTTTCAAAGGAGGGCAAAACGCCTTAGGCATTTGTACTTCATCTTCAGAGTTGACCTGATCCTCCTTCTGCTGACTCTGACTCTCTCTACCCTTCAGGACTCTTGTTTGTCTCTGCTGCTGGTCTCTGGGCTGCCAGATGAACTGCTTTGATTGACAACTTAGGTGTTCAAGACTTTTGGAATGCACACTTTAGCCTTCCTGGGGCTGCTCCATCCTTCATACTCCCTCAGGCTGGGGAACCCACTGTTTGGGGCTGCCCTTTCCACAGCACTTTCTTCAGGGAGGGACTTGCCGTTTGGTAACCGACACCCCTCACCCCCACCACTTCTCTTCTGGGGAGATGGAAGAGCTGCAGCATAGGAGAAACTGGGGAACAGGCCCAAAACCAAGGGCCCCAGAGTCTAGGTGGGATTCCTTTGGCTCTGGCCCTAGGCCTGGCATCTGAGTATTATAGAGAAACTCATTTTACGTTTATCCAGGGGTTCTTGCATCGCCTGTGATTTCTGAGAATGCTTTTAAATCACTAGTATTTACTGCCTCTACTAGAACTTCTGTACACTGGATTTTATTCCCCCCAGCTATAAGGGCTTGTGAAAATACCTTAAAGAGTAGAGTAAGTAGCTCGGGCAGGCTTGCATTTGCAAAAGGCCACCCTCACGGATGGAAGACTGGTGGGAGGCCCTTGTGATAGGTTGAGGGAGAGAAGCTGAGGTTTTAGTTGGGGCCCAGGATTGGGGTGGAGGGGAGGAGATGGGTGTGAGTTTTCCCCTTCCCTTCTCTGTGGGCAATGCTCCACATACGGTGGCAAGGAAAGTTTTCTGCATTCTTCAAAGCATGAGCAGAGATCTTTTGGATGCTGTTTCCACGGGTGTTTCAGGGAGCTGTCTGTAATAAGGGTTCCCTTTGTGGCAGTTGGCAGTCGGTTCCAAGCTCATCATTTTATTGCAGCAGGACTTGGCAGGGGCATGGGAGAATAAGACTTCTGCTGTTCCTTTGCCACTCTGAGCTCTGCACCCGTACCTATGAGGGCTACCTCTTTCCTCCATCCTGTTCCACCTGTCCTCTTCCTGCCATTCTTTTGTCCAAACCTATGGGAGGCTGCATTCAAGTTCACAGAAAAGGGGTACCTGTAGTCAAAAAGGGTAGGAGGATGGGAGGAGAGGATTAAGGAAAAGCCAACTTTTGCCTCAGATGCCCGGCTGCTTTATTATGCATGCTTTCCTCTTTCTCACTGTTTTTTGGAAAGGCTGAAAATAAACACTTTTGTAATACTGACTTGTAGTTCACACTTTCCTGACAAGTTACTCAAACTGCAGCCACAGCCGCTTAAAGAGAAGTTTGACGCAAGCCTTATTCAGCAGACGCTTTCTAATTCAGAATGTTCCGAGGCAGTTGATCTTGCTACTTCTAAACTAGTGAAGGGGCCGAGGAGGGGGCACATTGCTTAACCTGGGAGCCCTGGTCCAGTACCCACCACTAGCAAGTCCACCAGCATCTCCACCACAAAGTCAAGCTTTTGAGACTGCTGGGTCCTCAGGGCTGTTACTCAGCTCACTTATTCAAGAAATGTCACAGAGTCATTAAAAATCTCACCTGGAAGAAACTATGAACATCTCTTAATTCAAGATCCTTTTTTCTGTAGGCCAGAGAAGTGACTTCCCTGCTTAAAATGAACAGAACTATTAGGAGCTAGGGATACAGCCCCAAACTCTGGAAGCTTCCCATTAAGCCATGCTTTGTTAATTTCATGGATTTGATTTATTACGTTTCAGTTTTTATTACAAAAACTTTCAAACGTACACAAAAAGTTGAGAGAAGAGTATAATGAACATCTGTGTACCCATCACTCAATGTCGATACCGGTTGCCGATTCGATGTTGTCTTATCTAGTCCCCATTTTCCCTCACTGCAACCAGATAGACGTCGTAACACTTTATCCATGAGTACAGCAATATGTGTCTCTAACAGAAAGCTTTAAAAAATAGTGTAACCATAGTTACCATTATCACATCCACAAAATTAGCATTATTTCTTAGTGTCATAATACCTTCGAACTCAGTTTTCTCCGGTTGTGTCAAAAATGTCTTTTTGCAGTTTGTTTAAATGAGGATCCAAACAAGGTCCACACATTGCATTTGTTGACATTTTTTAAGGGCTTTTATACTGTCATGGTCCCTCCCCTATACCTTCCCCATGCCATTTGTTTGTTGACATAGTTGGGTCATCTGTCCTTCAGAACTTCCCACGTTCTGAATGTGGCTGGTTGTATTCTGCCGGTGTCCTTCAACCTATTTTTCCATCCTGTTTCCTGTACATTGGTACTGAAGATGTAGACGACAGTGATTCTCAGCTGGGGGAGACTTTGCTTCCCTCACCTCCCAGGGGACATTTGACAATGTCTGGAGACTTTTGGTTGTCACACCTGGGTGTGGGGGTGCTGCAGGCATCTGTTGGGTAGAGGCCAGGGATGCTGCTAAACATCTTGCAGTGCACAGGACAGCTGCCCACAGCAAAGAACCACGTATCCCCAAATGTCAGTAGTGCTGAGGCTGAGAAACCCTGACCGGGAGACTTGAAATTCAAGTTTTGCTTTTGGCAAGGATATTTCATAGGTGGAACCGTGTACTTCCTGCTGCATCATATCAGAACACTGTGTCTGATGTTAAGGTGATGTTTAGGTTGGTCAGTGGGTTCAGGAGGTGTCAACCTCACACATCATAAAATTAGCCAAATGGGCATGTTTTGAGAGTAAAAGGGAGTGCTATTAATAGATGAAAACTGGGAATGTTTCTGGCAAACAGAGACATGTGATTATCCATTGATTTTTCAAGAGCTTTATTCATCTCTAATGAATTTTCTTTCACTTTTTTACCAGTTTTAATCAAAGTTACATGGGCACATAATTTTTTTATTTTTAAATTCCTATATTTTTAAGAGACAAGGTCTCACTCTGTTACCCAGGTTGGAGTGCAGTGCTTGATCATAGCTCACTGTATCATCAAACTCCTTACTTCAAGTGATCCTTCCACCTCAGCTTCCCAAATAGCTAGGACTATAGATGTGTGCCACATGCCTGGATAATTTTTTTTTCTTTTGTAGAAACAGAGTCTTGCTATGTTACCCAGGCTGGTCTGGAATTCCTGGCCTCAAGTGATCCTCCCACCTTGGCCTCCCAAAGTGCTAGGATTACAGGCATGAGCCACCGTGCTTGGCCCATGGGCACATAATTTAAAGAGGCACATAATTCTCCTAAACTTGTTGCTGCAGTAATTTCCTCATTCCTCCCTATTTTCCTTTCCTAAGAGGCAACCACTTTCAATTCTTTCAGTTGGTTCTTGTAATATTTATCCTCACACATCCTAATATGCTTAAATTGCTACTTCATGGCTTTTCTGTTTTTGGCATTTTAAAAGGACTTCTTTCTAAAGAATATAATTTATCTTTCTGACAATGCTCCCTAGCCCCCAGTACAAGCCTTTCTTGACCTTTCATTTTCTCAGAACAGTGAAATTCTAATTTTAGCTGTCTGCTTATATTTAAGAGTGGGGTATTAAAAAGCCAAATAGCAGCTCTGATCTTGTGAGTGGAGCCTGTTGACTGCTATCTTCCCCATTGGGTTATCTGGCTATGCTACCCTCCAATGTCAGGATGTTTGAACATTTCTTCTTGGGCCAGTAAGTCTTCCAGTCTTCTGCCCAAGGAGATAGACCGGGCTGCCAGGGTCCTGGGACCCAGGTGGGGCCAAAGAGCAGTGAGTCTCAGCATTCCTTCTGTGGACTTTCCTTTTTTTGTTGTAATTCCTTGCCATCAGTGGTGCCCGCTGTCCTCCAGTCAGTCCTTAGAAGCTCCATTAACTTCCTCCAGAGAATAAACCTTAAGTCTAGTGGCAGGATTGTGGGAGGTCAGTTGCCCAGTTGCACAGAGTTGGGGAAGGGAGCTAAGGATCAAATTGTTTATTTTTTTTTTTAAACAGCTTTATTGAGATATAATTGACATAAAATAAATATCACTTATTTAAAATGTACAATTTGATAAGTTTTGACATGTGTATACACCCATGAAATTATCAACAGTCAAGATAATGAGCACCTGGGCATGGTGGCTCGCGCCTGTAATCCCAGCATTTTGGGAGTCCAAGGCAGGAGGATGGCTTGAGCTAGGAGTTTGAGACCAGCCTGGGCAATAAAGTGAGACTCCCGTCTCTACAAAAAATTTAAAAATTAGCTGGGCGTGGTGGTGCATGCCTGTAGTCTCAGCTACTCAGATGACTGAGGTGGGAGGATCGCTTGAGCCCGGGAGGTCGAGGCTGCAGTCAGTGAGCTGTGATCACACCACAGCCCTCCAGCCTGAGTGACAGAGTGAGACCCTGTCCCCCTCCCCCACAAAAAGTAAAAATAAGATAATGAGCATATTAGTTGCCCCTTAAGTTTCCGTTGCCCACTCAGGCAACTGCTGATCTGCTTTCTGCCACTAGATTGGTTTGTATTTTCTAAGATTTTATGTAAAAGTAATCATATAGTACT